>NC_136873.1:10234140-10305544 GCF_951799975.1 Gobius niger
AAAAGACAAAAATCAAACCAAAAAACGACAAAAATCCAGCAAAAAAAGACAAAATCCACAAAAAAAAAACTACAAAAATCCACCAAAAAAATGACAAAAATCCAGCAAAAAAAAGACAAAAATCCAGCAAAAAAAGACAAAAATCAAACCAAAAAACGACAAAAATCCAGCAAAAAAAGACAAAAATCCACAAAAAAAAAGACAAAAATCCACAAAAAAAATGACAAAAATCCAGCAAAAAAAGACAAAAATCCACAAAAAAAATGACAAAAATCCACCAAAAAAAGACAAAAATCCACCAAAAAAAAAGACAAAAATCCAGCAAAAAAAGACAAAAATCCAACAAAAAAAGACAAAAATCCACAAAAAAAGACAAAAATCCACCAAAAAAGACAAAAAATCCACAAAAAAACCGACAAAAATCCACCAAAAAATGACAAAAATCCAGCAAAAAAAGACAAAAATCCACAAAAAAAATGACAAAAATCCACCAAAAAAAGAAAAAAATCCACCAAAAAAAAATGACAAAAATCCACCAAAAAAAGACAAAAATCCACCAAAAAAAGACAAAAATCCAAAAAAAAATGACAAAAATCCAGCAAAAAAAGACAAAAATCCACACAAAAAATGACAAAAATCCAGCAAAAAAAGACAAAAATCCACCAAAAAAAAATGACAAAAATCCAGCAAAAAAAGACAAAAATCCAACAAAAAAATGACAAAAATCCATCAAAAAAATGTCAAAAATCCAGCAAAAAAGTGACAAAAATCCAACAAAAAAGTGACAAAAATCCAGCAAAAAAATTACAAAAATCCAGCAAAAAAATGTCAAAAATCCAGCAAAAAAAAGACAAAAATCCAGCAAAAAAAGACAAAATCCACAAAAAAATGACAAAAATCCAGCAAAAAAAGACAAAAATCCACACAAAAAATGACAAAAATCCAGCAAAAAAAGACAAAAATCCACCACAAAAAATGACAAAAATCCACAAAAAAAAATGACAAAAATCCACCAAAAAAAGACAAAAATCCAGCAAAAAAAGACAAAAATCCACACAAAAAATGACAAAACTCCAACAAAAAAATGACAAAAATCCAACCAAAAAAGACAAAAATCCAGCAAAAAAATGACAAAAATCCACCAAAAAAAGACAAAAATCCAGCAAAAAAATGACAAAAATCCAGCAAAAAAATGACAAAAATCAGCAAAAAATGACAAAAATCCAGCAAAAAATGACAAAAATCCAGCAAAAAATGACAAAAATCCACCAAAAAAATGACAAAAATCCAGCAAAAAAAGACAAAAATCCACAAAAAAAATGACAAAAATCCACCAAAAAAAGACAAAAATCCACCAAAAAAAAAAGACAAAAATCCAGCAAAAAAAGACAAAAATCCACCAAAAAAAAAGACAAAAATCCAGCAAAAAATGACAAAAATCCACCAAAAAAAGACAAAAATCCAGCAAAAAAATGACAAAAATCCACCAAAAAAAAGACAAAAATCCAGCAAAAAAAGACAAAAATCCAGCAAAAAAAGACAAAAATCCACAAAAAAAAGACAAAAATCCAGCAAAAAAATGACAAAAATCCAGCAAAAAAAGGACAAAAATCCACAAAAAAAAGACAAAAATCCAGCAAAAAAAAGACAAAAATCCACCAAAAAAGAGCAAAAATCCACAAAAAAAACCGACAAAAATCCACCAAAAAAATGACAAAAATCCAGCAAAAAAAGACAAAAATCCACAAAAAAAATGACAAAAATCCACCAAAAAAAGACAAAAATCCACCAAAAAAAAATGACAAAAATCCACCAAAAAAAGACAAAAATCCACCAAAAAAAGACAAAAATCCCAAAAAAAATGACAAAAATCCAGCAAAAAAAGACAAAAATCCAACAAAAAAATGACAAAAATCCATCAAAAAAATGTCAAAAATCCACCAAAAAAAGACAAAAATCCAGCAAAAAAAATGACAAAAATCCAGCAAAAAAATGACAAAAATCCAGCAAAAAATGACAAAAATCCAGCAAAAAATGACAAAAATCCAGCAAAAAATGACAAAAATCCACAAAAAAAAATGACAAAAATCCACCAAAAAAAGACAAAAATCCAGCAAAAAAAGACAAAAATCCACACAAAAAATGACAAAACTCCAACAAAAAAAAGACAAAAATCCAACAAAAAAATGACAAAAATCCATCAAAAAAATGACAAAAATCCACCAAAAAAGACAAAAATCCAGCAAAAAAATGACAAAAATCCAGCAAAAAAATGACAAAAATCCAGCAAAAAATGACAAAAATCCAGCAAAAAATGACAAAAATCCAGCAAAAAAATGACAAAAATCCACCAAAAAAATGACAAAAATCCAGCAAAAAAAGACAAAAATCCACAAAAAAAATGACAAAAATCCACCAAAAAAAGACAAAAATCCACCAAAAAAAAAAGACAAAAATCCAGCAAAAAAAGACAAAAATCCACCAAAAAAAAAGACAAAAATCCAGCAAAAAATGACAAAAATCCACCAAAAAAGACAAAAATCCAGCAAAAAAATGACAAAAATCCACCAAAAAAAGACAAAAATCCAGCAAAAAAAGACAAAAATCCAGCAAAAAAAGACAAAAATCCACAAAAAAAAGACAAAAATCCAGCAAAAAAAATGACAAAAATCCAGCAAAAAAAGACAAAAATCCACAAAAAAAAGACAAAAATCCAGCAAAAAAAAAGACAAAAATCCACCAAAAAAGACAAAAATCCACAAAAAAAACCGACAAAAATCCACCAAAAAAATGACAAAAATCCAGCAAAAAAAAGACAAAAATCCACAAAAAAAATGACAAAAATCCACCAAAAAAAGACAAAAATCCACCAAAAAAAAAATGACAAAAATCCACCAAAAAAAGACAAAAATCCACCAAAAAAAGACAAAAATCCCAAAAAAAATGACAAAAATCCAGCAAAAAAAGACAAAAATCCAGCAAAAAAGTGACAAAAATCCAACAAAAAAGTGACAAAAATCCAGCAAAAAAATTACAAAAATCCAGCAAAAAAATGTCAAAAATCCAGCAAAAAAAAGACAAAAATCCAGCAAAAAAAGACAAAAAATCAAACCAAAAAAACGACAAAAATCCAGCAAAAAAAGACAAAAATCCACAAAAAAAACGACAAAAATCCACCAAAAAAAGACAAAAATCCACCAAAAAAAATGACAAAAATCCAGCAAAAAAAGACAAAAATCCACAAAAAAATGACAAAAATCCAGCAAAAAAAGACAAAAATCCACACAAAAAATGACAAAAATCCAGCAAAAAAAGACAAAAATCCACACAAAAAAAGACAAAAATCCACACAAAAAATGACAAAAATCCACAAAAAAAAATGACAAAAATCCACCAAAAAAAGACAAAAATCCAGCAAAAAAAGACAAAAATCCAACAAAAAAATGACAAAAATCCAACCAAAAAAGACAAAAATCCAGCAAAAAAATGACAAAAATCCACCAAAAAAAGACAAAAATCCAGCAAAAAAAATGACAAAAATCCAGCAAAAAAATGACAAAAATCCAGCAAAAAAATGACAAAAATCCAGCAAAAAATGACAAAAATCCAGCAAAAAATGACAAAAATCCAGCAAAAAAATGACAAAAATCCAGCAAAAAAAGACAAAAATCCACACAAAAAATGACAAAAATCCAGCCAAAAATCCAGCAAAAAAATGACAAAAATCCAGCAAAAAAATGACAAAAATCCAGCAAAAAATGACAAAAATCCAGCAAAAAATGACAAAAATCCAGCAAAAAATGACAAAAATCCAGCAAAAAAATGACAAAAATCCAGCAAAAAATGACAAAAATCCAGCAAAAAATGACAAAAATCCAGCAAAAAATGACAAAAATCCAGCAAAAAAATGACAAAAATCCAGCAAAAAAAGACAAAAATCCAGCAAAAAAATGACAAAAATCCAACAAAAAAATGACAAAAATCCAGCAAAAAAAAGACAAAAATTGACTTATTTCGAGGGGGATGGAAATGTCTGGTGCATCTTTTATGCTGATTAAAGCTCCTGTTCATGTCAAATATATAAAATAAAATAATAGACATGTATGACTTGACACACAGAGGATTCAGAATCATGGAGGGGTGGAATGTACGGAGGGAGGGCGGGGTCAAAAGAGGTGAGGTCTGTGAGTGCTTTGAGATCCAGAGGAATTCATTCAGTCATCCAGAGACTTCTGATGATGAATATGACAAAGTATTGAAAGTATTCTGGATTCGTAACAGTTCAGATCTTACCTTGATGACAGGGAGAGCTCTTGTTCTTGACTTCTTCAATCTGGCTTTAAATGTTTGAGCTGTGGCGCCCTCTAGCGGCCGGACTGTGTGGTAGATTGTAGATGAGCGTCACTGTCAGGCTATGAGAAAATCCCATAAGTGCAGAGATTCTCGTGTGTGTGACGTCATAAACACATTTAGTGGTAATGTTATGTTTTGTTGTTATTTGTTATTAATGGTGACTTTATTACAGTGGTTAAAAAATCGTAGTCTTCATGTTTCATAAATATAATCACAATCAATGTAAAAGTATCTAAAAGTATTCAGAAAACAGCAGATTTGGGAGTAAGTCACTAAATGCAAGTCCCGAGCAAGTCCAAGTCAATCGGTCATGGGATCAAGTCAAGTCTTGCTTTAGCCGACAAGTCCCCTCAAGTCACAAATGCAGGCGTGTCGACTTTTCATGTGTTTAATCTTGAAAAAAAAGTGTTTTCTCAAGATACAGCGATTTTGAAAATTTAGGCTAAAATCAAACTTTTAAAAACTCATGGATTTGGATTTAAAGTCTAATTAATATTTAAACGCCACAACATTCTGATCATATGTATTATAAATAAACAGTCTATGTACAAAATTACCGGGACAGCATTTTGAGGAAGGGGGCCCGGGGGGCGACTTAAAAAGAAAAAAAAAAATAGTCTTTTAAACATGAGCTGCTTTTCCTGCCGTCTGAAAGATAAATATAAAATAATATTTTTTATTTTTGTTAGTTTCTGGCAGTTTTTCTGTCAGTGGTTCCCCTGTGCTGCCCCGGCCCCTGTATACTCGGATTCGCCCCTGTAGCCTTCAGTCCCGCTGTCACTGGGCTGTGGCGGATGCGTAAAATAACCTCTAAATACTGTAAACTTTGTGTGAACGAATTAAAACATTGATGTTGATGAATCAGCTCTGACATGGTGGTTCTGGAGGCTCCGTCTGCGCTGTAGGTCCAGCCCATTGTTTCAAACATTTTCCTGTCCGTAAATCTCCTCCTCTTCACTGTCTTTAGGAAACTTTTAATGCACGTATTTCGACCTCGTATTTCCTCCTGCCTTTTAACGCTGTTTTGATTAGAAGCCTGTGTCTGGAAACCGAACACGCATGTGGATAATCACCATAATGTAAACATAGATGCGCCGCTTTTACTAAATAAATCCTGATGTTTAACAGTTTCACTCAAATAAATAAAAACTATAAAGTCACAGCGAGTCATTGAGAGTCACTGGCCTCAAGTCCAAGTTAAGTCTCGAGTCACAAACAGCAAGTCCCAAGTCAAGTCAAGTCTTTTTGGAGCTTTGGTCAAGTCTCAAGTCCCGAAAATTGCGACTCAAGTCTCCCACCTCAATCGCAAAGTACTCTCCCCAACACTGTTAAAGGAGAACGCTAACATGATGCTTCTGCTGAAAAATCAGCCATATTATCGTGATTTTATTGTGAGTTTATCGTGAGGTTATTGTGAGTTTATCATGAGATTATCGCGAGTTTCTCATGAGGTTATCGTGAGTTTATAGTGATCTTATTGTAAATTTATCGTGAGATTATCGTGAGGTTATCGTGAGGTTACAGTGAGATCATCATGAGTTTATCGTGAGTTTATCGTGAGTTTATCGTGAGTTTATCGTGAGTTTATCGTGAGTTTATCGTGAGGTTATCGTGAGTTTATCGTGAGTTTATAGTGAGTTTATTGTGAGATTATCGTCAGTTTATCGTGAGTTTATCGTGAGTTTATCGTGAGTTTATCGTGAGTTTATCGTGAGTTTATCGTGAGTTTATCGTGAGTTTATCGTGAGTTTATCGTGAGTTTATCGTGAGTTTATCGTGTGGCTATCGAGAGGTTATCATGAGGTTTTCGTGAGTTTATCGTGAGTTTATCGTGAGTTTATCGTGAGTTTATCGTGAGTTTATCGTGAGTTTATCGTGAATTCATCATGAGGTTCCTCGCTCTCCCAAACTCGTCCAGGGCGAGAGTTTATAAACAACATTTCAGACGGCAAAGAGGATTTTCACAGAGTTTTATTGTAAAGGCGACACCATCCGCCCCCGGCACATTCCTCCAGGTTTGGATTCAATTCAAAAATGTTTCTCAACGCGATGGAGGCAGCAGGAAATCGCTGCTTTGACAAGATCTCACTGTTACATGAAAAAAGGTGAAGGCGACGAGGGCTGGGCAGCGTTAAACCAGATCAGTCCGGTATCGAGAAAAAGGTTTAGTTACTACGAGCATCGGGGAAATACAAGTACTGAAAACAGGTACTGGAAAGAAAAACAAGTGAAGGACAAGTTAATAATTAGGGGGAGAAAAAAGGGGAAAATTAGGGGAAAAATTGGGAAAAAATCTGTGATAAAATTAGGAAAACATGTAGTAAATATGATTGAAAAAATAAATAAAAAATTGGACATTTTTTTCGAAAATTAGGGGCAAAATTGGGAAAAACATTTGGGAAAAAATGTAATAAAAAAAAAATGCTAAATATAAAAAAATGGGAAAAAATAGGGGCAAAATTGGCAAAACATTGGGAAGAAATGTAGTAAATGAAAAAAAAAAAAGATATGGGGAAACCAGTGGAAAATTAGGGACAAAATAGGGAAAACTTCTTAAACAAAAATTAAAATAAAAAAAATGGGAAAAAATTGGGAGAATTTGGGGCAAAATTTGGAAAACATTACTACAAAAATGTAGTAAAAAAAGATTGAAAAGAAAAAAATTGGGAAAATTAGGGGCAAAACTGGGAAAACATTGGGAAGAAATGTAGTAAAAAAGATTCAAAATTTAAAAAAAAAAATGTGGGAAAAATTTGGAAAATTAGGGGCAAATTGGGAAAACTTCTAAAACAAAAATTAAAATTACAAAAAAAAAAGGGGGCAAAATTGGGAAAACATTGTGAAGAAATTTAGTAAATGAAAAAAAAAAAACGATCTGGGGAAACCAATGACAAATTAGGGGCAAAATTGGGGAAACTTCTAAAACAAAAATTAAAATTACAAAAAAAAAAAATGGAAAAAATTGGGAGAATTTGGCGCAAAATTGGGAAAACATTGGGAAGAAATGAAAAAAAAAAAAAAGATATGGGGAAACCAGTGGAAAATTAGGGCCAAAATTGTGAAAACATTACTACAAAAATGTAGTAAAAAAAAGATTGAAAATAAAAAGAAATTGGGGAAACATTTGGGAAAAAATGTAATACAAAAAAAAATTTTAATATAAAAAAAAATGGAAAAAATAGGGACAAAATTGGCAAAACATTGAGAAGAAATGTAGTACATGAAAAAAATAAAAGATATGGGGAAACCAGTGGAAAATTAGGGGCAAAATTGGAAAAACTTCTATAACAAAAATTAAAATAAAAAACAAATGGGAAGAAATTGGGAGAATTTGGGGCAAAATTAGCAAAACATTTGGGAAAAAAATGTAGTAAAAAAGATTCAAAATGAAAAAAAAAAAATGTGGGAAAAAATGTGGAAAATTAGGGGCAAATTGGGAAAACTTCTAAAACAAAAATTAAAATAAAAATAAAAAATGGAGAAATTTGGGAGAATTTGGGGCAAAATTGGCAAAACATTGGGAAGAAATGTAATAAATGAAAAAAACCAAAAAATAAGATATGGGGAAACCAGTGAAAAAGTAGGGGCAAAACTGGGAAAACATTTGGGGAAAAATGTAGTAAAAAAAAAGTAAAAAGAAAAAAAAAAACAAATGGGAAAAAATTGGGAGAATTTGGGGCAAAATTGGCAACACATTGGGGAAAAAATTAATTTAAAAAAATGCTAAATATTAAAAAAAAAAAATGGAAAAAAAAATAGGGGCAAAATTGGCAAAACATTGGGAAGAAATGTCGTAAAAAAATTGGGAAAAAATGTAATAAAAAAAATGTAACATAAAAAAAAATGGGGAAAAATTTGGAAAAGTAGGGGCAAAATTGGGAAAACATTACCACAAAAATGTAGTAAAAAAAGGTTGAAAATAAAAAAAATTGGGAACAAATTTGGAAAATGAGGGGCAAAATTGGAAAGACATATGGGGAAAAAATGTAGTAAAAAAAATGTTAAATATTTAAAAAAAAATGGAAAAAATAGGGGCAAAATTGGGGAAAAATTTGGGAAAAAATTTAATTAAAAAAATGTTAAATAAAAAAAATGGGGAAAATTTTTGAAAATTAGGGGCAAAATTGGGAAAACTAAAAAAAAATGTAAGTGAAAAAATGAGAAAATTGGGGAAAAAATTAAAGAAACTAGGAAAGTGTTTTTTTCTGCCCTTTTATTGTTAAAGGAAGAAATGAAGTGGAAGGAAAAGGAATAAATAAACATTATTAATCTGTTTTCTGGTTCTACATGACAAATAATTTAAGTATCGGTAAGTAAGTATCGGTATGGTTGAAGTACCGGGATTGGAACCAGCGTAACGGTGCCCAGCCCCGAGCGGGACTCACGAACTGAACTACACAACATAAATATTACACAAACCAAAAGTCTTTTTTTTTTTAAACTCATGTACATATTTGTAAGACTAGCCTTAAAAACAAAGCTTTCAAAAAACATAAGTTCCCACCAATTTCGGACCCAAAAAGAAAAAAATTTCCCAAAACCTTGTGGTACATCACGACTATCGACTACGCGGCGTGACGGGCGGGTCTTCTGTACACGGGCCGGCCTGTCCGACCTTCGGGAGGGGCCGGCGTCACGGCGGCAGCTTTAACGGAGGTCAGGCGGTGACAGGGCGAGGTCATGAGAACTGGATCTGCTGCACCGTCGGGATCTGGAGGAGGAGAGAAGTCACGTGAGAAAAAACTACCTGATGCCTCCTCGATGGTGGCTCTCGAAAGGTCTTAAGCCCCGCCTTAACCGCTTAACTTCTGAACCTGAACGGATCCCATTTTCTACAGTTTGGCTTTACCCTAATCAAAAAGCTTCCTGGGACAAAAGCAACAAAATAGACATAAAAAAATGAGAAGAAAACAAGGATGTAAAAGCAACAAAAGAGTGACAAAAACTCAACCAAAGAGTGAGAAAAATTCAACAAAAATGTGAGAAAAATTGAACAAAAATGTGACAAAAATTGAACAAAAATGTGACAAAAATTCAACAAAAATGTGAGAAAAATTCAACAAAAAAGTGACAAAAATTCAACAAAAAAGTGACAAAAATTCAACAAAAATGTGTGAAAAATTCAACAAAAAAGTGACAAAAATTCAACAAAAATGTGAGAAAAATTCAACAAAAATGTGACGAAAATTCAACAAAAAAGTGAGAAAAATTCAACAAAAATGTGAGAAAAATTCAACAAAAATGTGAGAAAAATTCAACAAAAATGTGAAAAAATTCAACAAAAATGTGACGAAAATTCAACAAAAATGTGACAAAAATTCAACAAAAAAGTGAGAAAAATTCAACAAAAATGTGACAAAAATGGAAAAAAAGAAAACACATACAAAAGGTGACACAACACGGCAACAACACGAGGAAAAAGATCAGTTTTGTGGGTCTTAGCTTTCAAATGAGGTGCTACACAGGCCTATATAACAGCCAAAGAGGACAGAATGCATTTGGTTCAGGCGGGTGGTAAGAGGTTAACCAAGCACATTTTCCTCAGGTCGGCTTTACCCAAATCTAAAAGCTTGAGTTTGCAGCCTATAGCTCAGTGTCAGGCCTCATTTGAAAGCTAAGACCTACAAAACTGATAAACTGATCTTTTTGCGTTGTTGCAGTCACTTTTTCGTCACGGTTTTGTCACTTTTTAATTGCACTTTTATGGCTTTTTTGATCAAGTCTTTTCACTCTTTCATCATTTTTTGTAATAAAAAAAAATAATAAAAAAGAAATTGGGATAAAATTTGGAAAATTAGGGTCAAAATTGGGAAAACATTTGGGAAAAAATTGGGAAGAAATGTAGTAAAAAAAAAAATTGAAAAAGAAAATGGGGAAACAGTGGAAAATTAGGGGCAAAACTGGGGAAAAAATTAAAATAAATAAAAATGTTTAAAAAAAATGAGAAAATTGGGGGGGAAAAAAATTTAAAAATTGGGAAAAAATAAAACAAACCAGGAAAGTGTTTTTTCTGCCCTTTTGTCGTTAAAGGAAGAAATGAAATGGAAGGAAAATGAAGAAATTAACATTATTAATCTGTTTTCTGGTCTTTTCACACTTTTTTGTTTTGGGTTCATTCTCGTTTTTGTCGCCATTTTGAAGCTTTTTTCAAGAAGTTCTGCACAAAACTACTTGCTAGTCAATAAAAAAAGTCAAGTCAGTCATTAAAAAAAAGAACAAATACCCAAACTGAATTAATACACAAACTGAAATTGGATTTTTTTCCTCTCAAACTTGGCTGTAAATATTGTTTAAAGTGACGTTAGCCCGTAGCATGTTAGCTTCTTCTTCGTGATTCCATTAGTGTGTACTGGCTCCATATATTAGTATATATATTAGACACATAGTAACTTATGTCCGTCTTCCCGCGTTTGAGTTTGTGCTCAATATTGGTTCCATATTTGAGCTTTTGCTTTTTACTTTCCATAATAAAACTACGAGTCTTCCTGAAAAGTGGCCAGTGGATTATTTCTCTATGTAGGAATAAGGACTGGGCAGTAAATTAAACTGACTTAATTAATCCATGCTTCCTCTCATCACATCGTCCATGTGAGGAAAAGAGCTAAATCACGGAACACGTTAGTAGAGCTTGAAACTACAGGGTTAGCAGCTTTTAAACACAGGACATGAGGAAAGTCAAATGAAATGAAAGTGCGGTAAATTGCTGCGAGTGGAGCCACCTGTTGGTAGGACGTGGTGTAAACCATGACGTTCTGCTGCTGTCCGTCAGCCGTGATGATTCCAGCCGGGAGAGGATTCGCTGAAAACACAACACACGGTTTTAGGAGGCTCAGACCTGGGATGGTTTGGAAGTTTGGAAGCGTCTCTTTAAAGTGAGGTTAGATCGTACTCACAGAAACTCTCCTCTGCCAGCTCATCGCCGACTCCATCTCCCAAAGACACTCCAGGGATTCCCTTCTCCCCCTTCATGGCCTGGACACAGTAACCAACAGCAATAAGACTTTAACCCGTTTCTCACAGAATATATGGCTTTGAATTACATTAAAGCTGCGCTCGTCTACTCCTGCCAGTAGGTGTCAGGAGAGAGTCCTTTCCCCTGGTTTATCAGGTCACAACCTTCAGTAAACTTCTGCGATAACGATAACCTCTGATTGCTTTAGCCGCTAACGCTAACATCTGACTGCATTAACCACTAACGCTTTAGTGGTTAATGCAGTCAGATGTTAGCGTTAGCGGCTAATGCAATCAGAGGTTATCGTTATCGGCTAACGCTAAACTCTCTAGCTTGTCGTACCTCTCTGAACCTCTAGTTGGTCGTATTAAATAAAATTATTTAATAAATAAAATAAAAATAATATGTAAAATAATACTCCCACCTGAACCGAGCACATTTTCTCCAGTTTGGCTTTACCCCAATCTAAAAAGCTTCTGGAAAAAAGGTGTGAAAATAGCGACAAAACTGACGAAAACAATGAAGATGTGACAAAAAAGTGAGAAAAAATGACCAAAAAATCTACAAAAAAATTATAAAAAATTTACAAAAAAATTACTAAAATGTGACAAAAAATAAGAAAAAAGTGAGAAAACTTAGAAAAAAAATGGACAAAAATTTGACAAAAAAAATAAGAAAAAGTGGCAAAAATGTCACAAAAATTGACGAAAAAATGACAAAAATGTGACCAAAAAAATTGACGAAAAATGACAAAGTGACAAAATAAGTGCCAAAAAAAGGACATAAAAACAAAACAAAAAAAAAGTACTATTTGCCCAAAAACTACAAAAATTAGTTGAAAACCCCCCAAAAAATGATGGAAAAAAAAAATCTGATGACGTGAGGAAAAAGATCCATTTAGATGAGTTTTGTAGGTCTTAGCTTTCAAATGAGGCGTTACACTGGCCTACAGGATTTGGGTAAAGCTGAACTGGAGAAAATGCTCTCGGTTCAGGCGGGAGTTAAGAGTTAATGCTGTTTTTTTAATGCCCAAAAATGACATTTTAATGCTGCAAACGCAAAAAAAAGATTTGACATTTGATCGAACAGAGGAAAGAGAATTGGACAGCGGAGCAAATGTGGTCAATATCCTAGTCTGTCGTACCTCTCTGAACCTCTCGTTTGTCGTACCTGAACCGAGCACATTTTCTCCAGTTTGGCTTTACCCCAATCCAAAAAGCTTCTGGAAAAAAGGTGTGAAAATAGCGACAAAACTGAGACGAAAACAATGATGGAAATGTGACAAAAAAGTGAGAAAAAATGTGACAAAAAATGGATGAAAAAGTGGCACAAATGTCACAAAAATGTCAAAAAGAAATTGACGAAAAAATGACAAAAATGTGACAAAAAAATTAAAAATGTTTTACAAAAAAGACCAAAAAAATTTACAAAAAAATTATAAAAAAATGGACAAAAAATGACAAAAAAGTGAGAAAACTTTGAAAAAAAATGGACAAAAATTTGACAAAAAAAAAAAGAAAAAGTGGCAAAAATGTCACAAAAATTGACGAAAAAATGACAAAAATGTGACAAAAAAATTGACGAAAAATGACAGAAAGTGACAAAAAAATGACGAAAAAATGGCAAAAATGTCACAATAAAAGTGACAAAAAAAGGACATTTAAAAAAAAAAAAAAAATTACAAAAAATGATGAACATGTGACAAAAAAATGATGGGAAAAAAGGAGGCTTTCAAATGAGGTGTTACACTGGCCTACAGGATTTGGGTAAAGCTGAACTGGAGAAAATGCTCTCGGTTCAGGCGGGAGTTAAGAGGTTAATGCCATTTTTTTAATGCCCAAAAATGACATTTTAATGCTGCAAACGCAAAAAAAAGATTTGATGGAACAGAGGAAAGAGAATTGGACGGCGGAGCAAATGTGGTCGATATCCTAGTTGGTCGCACCTCCCTGAACCTCTCGTGTGTCGTACCTCTCTGAACCTCTCGTTTGTCGTTCCTCTCTGAACCTCTAGCTTGTCGTACCTCTCTGAACTTCTGCAGGTAGAGCTTGAGCGGCTCCACGTACATGTCGAAGCCCAGCGTGGACATGGCGAACAGGATGTCCTCCCCGTTGATGGTCTTCCTCTTCTCCTGGTGGCAGCGCTCGCTGGCCTCGGACGTGATGAAGCTGATGAACTCGCTCACGCACTCCTGCACGCACTCCTTCGCATCTTTGGCGATCTGGAAGAGAGCGCTCGCACGTTTAACCACAAGGAAATGAGCTACAAGGCATTTCTTCATTGGTTCAGCTTCATCTAAATGTATTTTCTGTTCCTGTAGGGCGACAATGATGCTTTGGAACATTTTAACTTAATGTAACAATGTTTTAACCCCTTAACTCCCACCTGAACCGAGCACATTTCCTGCAGTTTGGATTTACCCCAGTGCAAAAGCTTCTGGAAAAAAGGTGTGAAAATAGCAACAAAACTGAGATGAAAACAATGATGGAAATGTGACAAAAAAGTGAGAAAACATTGATAAAAAAGTGACGAAAAATTGATGGAAAAGTGGCAAAAATGTCACAAAAATGTCATAAGAAATTGGCAAAAAATGGACAAAAAATGACAAAAATGTGACAAAAAAAAGACAAAAAAATAATAAAAATGTGACAAAAAAATAATAAAAATGTGACAAAAAAATAATAAAAATGTGACAAAAAAATGACAAAAATGTGACAAAAATATAATAAAAAATTGACAAAAAAATGACAAAAATGTGACAAAAATATAATAAAAAATTGACAAAAAAATGACAAAAATGTGACGAAAAAATAATAAAAATGTGACGAAAAAATGACAAAAATGTGACAAAAAATGACAAAAAAATGACAAAAAAAATAATAACAATTTGACGAAAAAATGACAAAAATGTGACAAAAAAAAGACAAAAATATAATAAAAATGTGACAAAAATATAATAAAAAATTGATGAAAAAATGACAAAAATGTGACAAAAAAATGACAAAAATATAATAAAAATGTGACAAGAAAATAATAAAATGTGACAAAAATAAAATAAAAAATTGACAAAAAAATGACAAAAATGTGACCAAAAAAAATAATAAAAAAATGACAAAAAATGACAAAAATGTGACAAAAAAATGACAAAAATGTGACAAAAAAATGACAAAAATATGACAAAAATGACAAAAAAATGTGACAAAAAATGACAAAAAAATGACACAAATTATACAAATTTGACGAAAAAATGACAAAAATGTGTCAAAAAATGACAAAAAAAATAATAAAAATTTGACGAAAAAATGACAAAAATGAGTTGAATACCCCAAAAAAATGATGGAAAACAAATCTGACGCCGTGAGGAAAAAGATCCTCTCGGTTCGGGCGGGAGTTAAGAGGTTAAAGGGCAGACATGGCCTCACTGCATGATAAGGTGTGTCTTATTAGCTTCCCTCTTATTTTCCTTGGTTGTGCTCCTCGACAAACACAACCAAGAAAAGAAGTTCATTTCGAGCCCTGTTTATGAGAACAGTTAAGTTCTCAGGGCATCTGCAGGGGTGGACAAATCAAACGTAAGACTTTTTAAGACACTCTTCTTTACCCCCGACTAAACCGAGCAGATTTTCTACAGTTTGGCTTGAATAAAAACCTGAAAATGGCGTCAAAAAGCGCCTGACCTTCCCCGTCTGGGGCACGGCGTTCTTCATGATGCGGGCCACGTTGGCGATGGGCAGGTAGATGTCCTGCTCCCTGAAGTTCTCCTTGATGCCGCCGTCGTCAGGGTCGTTCAGGCTCTCGTCCGCCTCGTCTGCAAAACAACAGGAAACCCTTTGACGCTCGGAGTTTTCTCTACGGAAACGGAATCAAAGCGTGAACTGTTGCACTTTTCTCATCACAGAGGCTGCCGTTACTTTGATGATGTTCTGAGCCGTCTCTTTTATGTATCGGTTTCTGTTTTCTCTCAAATGTTTCGTTTAAAAGCTTAACTCACAGACTGTCAGCCATTTTGAAATCAGAGAGCTCCCACTGCCAGGGGATTTTGACTGTTTTTTCAAGACCCACAGAAAATGTAGGTCTAGGTCTATGTCAACACGAAACCCACGTAAAGAAAGACTAGACTCTCTTCTTCCATCTAAAAAAAAAAGTTTGTTTGCACCTCTTTCCATTCTTTAGTAATCGTCCGTAGAAAATAGGTGAAATCACCCAAAATGCTGTTTTCTGACCAAAAAGCTGAGTAAATGAAAGAGCAACGCTGCCCCCTAGTGATCAATTATTTGAGCAACTACATTTTCCTGATTTACAAATAAAAATAAATAAAAAAATAAAATAATATGACTAAAATATAAATAAATAAAATTAATATAAAAAAATAAACATATAAATAAAATATGAATAATTAAAATAAATAATATAATAAAAAAAAATAAAAAATATAAATAAATAAAAAAAAATATATATAAATAAAATATGAATAAATAAAATAACAAATAATATAAAAATAAATAAAAATAAAAAATATAAATAAAATATAAATAAATAAAAAATAATAATAAAAAAATAAAAAAAATAAAAAATAATAAAAATAAATAAATAATAATAATATAAGTAAAATATAAATAGATA
The DNA here is from genome assembly GCF_951799975.1 of Gobius niger. Lineage (NCBI taxonomy): Eukaryota > Metazoa > Chordata > Actinopteri > Gobiiformes > Gobiidae > Gobius > Gobius niger. Next base: position 10,250,069 of record NC_136873.1, read on the forward strand.
AAAATAATAAATAAAAGAAAAAAGAAAAGAAAAGAAAAATAAATAAAAGAAAAACTAAAAGAACTTGTAGCTGTTCCAATTAAAAAACCCAGTTGACGTCATGGTTTACACCGGCAGAAGCAAGTCAGATTCAAGGATTCTTAACCCTTTAACTCCCACCTGAACCAAGCACATTTTCTCCAGTTTGGCTTTACCCCAATCCAAAAGCTTCTGGAAAAAAGGTGAGAAAATAGCAACAAAACTGAGACGAAAACAATGATGGAAATGTGACAAAAAAGTGAGAAAACATTGACAAAAAATGGACGAAAAACGTACAAAAAAAGGAAAAGTGAAAGAAAAAGTGGCAAAAATGTCCAAAAAATTGACGAAAAAATGACAAAGATGTGACAAAATTGTGAAAAAAAAATTGACAAAAAAAAGAAAAAAAATTATGAACATGTGACAAAAAGTGACAAAAAATTGACTTTGACAAAAAAATTAAGAAAAATGAGTTGAAAACATCCCCAAAAAATGATGGGAAAAAAAAATCTGATGACGTGAGGAAAAAGATCCATTTACATGAGTTTTGTAGATCTTAGCTTTCAAATGAGGCGTCACACTGGCCGACAGGATCTGGGTAAAGCTGAACTAGAGAAAATGTTCTCGGTTCAGGCGGGAGTTAAGAGGTTAAAGCCATTTTTTTAATGCCCAAAAATGACATTTTAATGCTGCAAATGCAAAAAAAAGATTTGACATTTGATCGAACAGAGGAAAGAGAATTGGACAGCGGAGCAAATGTGGTCGATATCAGCCATTTTGGTATTTTCAATTAACCTCTTAACTCCCGCTTGAACCGAGAGCATTTTCTCCAGGTCAGCTTTACCCAAATCCTGGAGGCCAGTGTAACGCCTCATTTGAAAGCTAAGATCTACAAAACTCATCTGAATGGATCTTTTTCCTCACGTCAACAGATTCTTTTTCCATTTTTTGGGGGGATTTCAACTCATTTTTGTAACTTTTCTGTAATGTTTTTGTCACTTTTTGTCACATTTGTCCTTTTGTTGTCACATTTTTGCCACTTTTCATAATTTTTTGTCAATTTTTTGTCAGTTTTTTGTCTAAGTTTTCTCACGTTTTTCATTTTTTGTTGTCAAATTTTTGTCACTTTTTGTCATTTTTTTTGTCAATTTTTCATCATTATTTGTAAATTTTTCGTCAATTTTTTGTCTAAGTTTTCTCACTTTTTTGTCACATTTTTGTCATTTTTTCATCATTTTTTGTAAATTTTTCGTCAGTTTTTTTATTAAGTTTTCTCACTTTTTTGTCACATTTTTTACATTTTTTCATCTTTTTTGTCACTTTTTTGTAATTTTTTTGTCAATTTTTCATCATTTTTTTGTTAATTTTTTGTCAAATTTTTGTCAGTTCTTTGTCTAAGTTTTCTCACTTTTTTGTCACATTTTTGACATTTTTTCATCTTTTTTTGTCAATTTTTTGTCACTTTTTTGTAATTTTTTTTGTCAATTTTCATCATTTTTTTTATCACATCTTCAACATTGTTTTCGTTTCAGTTTTGTTGCTATTTTCTCACCTTTTTTCCAGAAGCTTTTGGATTGGGGTAAAGCCAAACTGGAGAAAATGTGCTCGGTTCAGGTGGGAGTTACGGGCTTAACTTGTTGAGCAATGTCATCATTTTAAATTTCAATGCTTAGTGAAACCCCCGGAGTTCGACATTCTGTGCTCATCCAAGCCGCCGCAGGGATAAAGTTGAGTATTTATGGTGAGAGTCTCGTACCGTCCTGCGACTGGAGGACGTAGTGTCCGTATTCTCCGGCGATGCCCAGCTGAGAGGCGTCCGTGGTCGAGTTGTCTCCGTCCATGATCTACAAAACAAAACCAGACTGAGATCCTGTGTGTAAAGCACAAGGCACATTATAAAACCGTGTCAACAATGTTTTCCTTGAAATGTGACTTTACACTGAGGTATTTAGGCATTTATGCTCTTCACATAACGTCTGTGCTGAAGGAGGAGCAGGGATTCCAGACAGAGGAAGGCAGAGAGCACGATGTCATTCATATCTGGTATAATAAAGATGGATAAGTGGCTGTGGGAATTAAAATGTATAGGCTAGGTAAGTCGCAGAAGTCTACATTAAAACAAAGTGACAAAAATATGATAAAAAAGTGACAAAAATATGACCAAAAAAGTGACAAAAATATGACCAAAAAAATGACAAAAATACGACTAAAATACGTCAAAAATGTGACAAAAATACGACAAAAATACAACCAAAAATGTACAAAAATATGATAAAAAAAGGGACAAAAAAAACGACAAAAAGTCACAAAAATATGATAAAAAATATGACAAAAAAACGACTAAAATACCTCAAAAATACAACTAAAATACGACTAAAATACGACAAAAAAACGACTAAAATACCTCAAAAATACAACTAAAATACGACTAAAATACGTCAAAAATACGACAAAAATACGTCAAAAATATGACAAAAAAAGGGACAAAAAACGTCAAAAAGTGACAAAAATACAACAGAAATACGTCAAAAATATGACAAAAATACGACTAAAATTCGACTAAAATATGACAAAAATACGACTAAAATTCGACTAAAATATGACAAAAATACGACAAAAAATGTGCAAAAATATGATAAAAAAAGGGACAAAAAAACTTCAAAAAAGTGACAAAAATATGACAAAAAAATCACAAAAATACGACAAAAAAGTGACAAAAACACAACAAAAAAGTCACAAAAATATGACAAAAAAAGTCACAAAAATATGACAAAAAAGTCACAAAAAAGTGACAAAAATACCACAAAAATGTAATGGCAACAATGAGGAAAATGATCAGTTTAGATCAGTTCTGTCGGTCTCAGCTTTCAAATGAGGTGATCCCTGGACAGCTCTCCAGTCACAAAGCTTCTAGATTTGAGTAAAACCGAACTGTAGAACATGTTACATCTGGGAGTTAAGAGGCTACGAGCTGTTTCCAAATAATAACCCTGTCACTAAAGGACCAGGCTCGTGCTGCCGGTTACAAAACCCCCCTGAGAACAAAGCAGAACCAGAACCACTGACCTCATGTGTAAACTCTATAACTTCACATAAACCTGATCCAAACCCTCCTGAAATGACGTTTCGCCTCCTTACAGCACACAGGGCCAGACTACACACACGTAATAGTCGCGGGTCGGGGGTGAAAGCTAAAGCTAACCGGCTATGCTAACACTATTCCAAACAAAAACAGCGTTAGCAAAGCGTTAGCCTCATTTAGCCGCACGTTTATTACGACTATCATTCCTCCACACGTGTTTTACCTCCGGTGGGGAACATTTTCAGAGCCATACCGCCGCTGGCCCGCGGTTTTCTTTGTCAATAAATCCACGTGACACAAATACGACAAAAATGTGACAAAAATATGACAAAAACACGACAAAAAATTTACAAAAATACAACAAAAAAGTGACAAAAATATGACAAAAAATTGACAAAAACACGACTAAAAAGTGACAAAAATATGACAAAAACACGACAAAAAAGTTACAAGAACACGACAAAAATACAACAAAAAAGTGACAAAAATACGATAAAAAAACCACAAAAATACGACAAAAAAGTGACAAAAATACGACAAAAATATGACAAAAACACAACAAAAATATGACAAAAACACAACAAAAATATGACAAAAACACAACAAAAATATGACAAAAATATGACAAAAAAGTGACAAAAATACAACAAAAAAGTGACAAAAATATGACAAAAAAGTGACAAAAATATGACAAAAAAGTGACAAAAATACGACAAAAAAGTGACAAAAATATGACAAAAAAGTGACACAAATATGACAAAAAAGTGAGAGAAAAAAATGACAAAAAAATGACAAAAAAGTGAAAAAAATACGACAAAAAAAGTGGCAAAAATACGACAAAAAAAGTCACAAAAATATGACAAAAAAAGTCACAAAAATATGACAAAAATACGACAAAAAAGTCACAAAAATATGACAAAAATACGACAAAAAAGTGACAAAAATATGACAAAAAAGTGAACAGGCTCGTGCTGCCGGTTACAAAATCCCCCTGAGAACAAAGCAGGTGAAGCTCCAGAACCTCATGTGTAAACTCTGCTCTATAACTTCACATAAACCTGATCCAAACCCTCCTGAAATGACGTTTCGCCTCCTTACAGCACACAGGGCCAGACGACACACACGTAATAGTCGCGGGTCGGGGGGTGAAAGCTAAAGCTAACCGGCTATGCTAACACTATTCCAAACAAAAACAGCGTTAGCAAAGCGTTAGCCTCATTTAGCCACACGTTTATTACGACTATCATTCCTCCACACGTGTTTTACCTCCGGTGGGGAACATTTTCAGAGCCATACCGCCGCTGGCCCGCGTTTTTCTGTGTAAATAAATCCACGTGACACAAATACGACAAAAATGTGACACAAATATGACAAAAACACGACAAAAAATTTAGAAAAATACGACAAAAAAGTGACAAAAATATGACAAAAATTTTACAAAAACACGACTAAAAAGTGACAAAAATATGACAAAAAAATGGAAAAAAAATGACAAAAAAGTGAAAAAAAATATGACAAAAATATGACAAAAAATGACAAAAATGTGACAAAAATACAACAAAAATGTGAAAAAAATATGACAAAAATGTGACAAAAATACAACAAAAAAGTGACAAAAATATGACAAAAAAGTGACAAAAATATGACAAAAATACGACAAAAAAGTGACAAAAATGTGACAAAAATATGACAAAAATACGACAAAAAAATGACAAAAATACGACAAAAATACGACAAAAATACGACAAAAATGTAACAAAAATATGACACAAATATGACAAAAACACGACAAAAAATTTACAAAAATACGACAAAAAATTTACAAAAATATGACAAAAATGCAACAAAAAAGTGACAAAAAAGTGACAAAAATATGACAAAAATATGACAAAAAAAGTGAGAAAAATAATGACAAAAATATGACAAAAAAGTGAAAAAAAATTACAAAACAGTGACAAAAATACGACAAAAGTCACAAAAATATGACAAAAAAGTCACAAAAATATGACCAAAAAGTCACAAAAATATGACAAAAATACGACAAAAAGTGACACAAATATGACAAAAAAGTGAACAGGCTCGTGCTGCCGGTTACAGAATCCCCCTGAGAACAAAGCAAAGTGAAGCTCCAGAACCAGAACCACTGACCTCATGTGTAAACACTATAACTTCACATAAACCTGATCCAAACCCTCCTGAAATGACGTTTCGCCTCCTTACAGCACACAGGGCCAGACCACACACACGTAATAGTCGCGGGTCGGGGGGTGAAAGCTAAAGCTAACCGGCTATGCTAACACTATTCCAAACAAAAACAGCGTTAGCAAAGCGTTAGCCTCATTTAGCCACACGTTTATTACGACTATCATTCCTCCACACGTGCTTTACCTCCGGTGGGGAACATTTTCAGAGCCATACCGCCGCTGGCCCGCGGTTTTCTTTGTCAATAAATCCACGTTTCGACTCGTCCCGGGCCTTCCCTTTGTGCGCCGCGCTAAAGGCCCCGGCCGTTAAACACCGTTGAGCCGCTTGGTTAAAGTTTCCTCCTCCGGTAAAGTAAAGACGAAAGAGACGAGCCCCGGGAGGACAAATACAACAAAACCCCGGCGACACTCGGACATTTCCATTCGAGCGAAGAGGACAGAGCGGTTAGCAATCATTGGCCACAGACCTGGGGGTGATGGAAGTCCTGGTTGGCTCGCTGCGTCAGGCTGTGCGCACTGAGGCCCGGTGGTTGGACAGAAAATGGCTGCGAAAGAACCAGTCCCGGCAGCGCAGGGGCAGAGGCGGCGGAGGGGCCGGGCTCGGAGAGAGGCTGCAGCCGCAGGAGGGAGAGGCAGAGGCGGGAGGCGGCCGGCAGGGGGACCCCGCTGACAGGGAGGCGGAGGAGAGGCACAGAGAGGGACAAAAATACGAAGAAAATGTGACAAAAATACGACAAAAATACGACAAAAATACGACAAAAATACGACAAAAATGTGACAAAAATACAACAAAAATGTGACAAAAAAGTGACAAAATGTGACAAAAATACCACAAAAAAGTGACGAAAAACCGACAAAAAAGTGACAAAAATGTGATAAAATTGCAACAAAAATGTGACAAAAAAGCGACAAAAAAGCTACAAAAAAGTGACGAAAAAACTACAAAAAAGTGACGAAAAAAACACAAAAAAGTGACAAAAAAACACAAAAAAGTGACAAAAAACGACAAAAAAGTGACTAAAAAATGACAAAAAATGTTTAAAAAATCGCAAAAAATGACAAAAAAATAGCATAAAAAGGACAAAAATGTGACAAAAATACGACAAAAAAGTGACAAAAGTACGACAAAAATACAACAAAAAAGTGACAAAAATGTGACGAAAAAAACGACAAAAAAGTGACGAAAAAACTACAGAAAAGTGACAAAAAAACGGCAAAAAAGTGACGGAAAAACGACAAAAAAGTGACAAAAGTACGACAAAAATACGACAATAAAGTGACGAAAAAACGACAAAAAAGTGACAAAAATATGATTAAAAAGTGACAAAAATGTGATAAAATTGCAACAAAAATGTGACAGAAAAAACTACAAAAAAGTGACAAAAAACGACAAAAAAGTGACAAAAAAAAGACAAAAAAGTGACAAAAATGTGACAACAATTGCCCTCAGGCAAATCTGACTGTGTCGCAAAGTTTTAGCCTCTCACCATCCGCCTGAACTGAGCTCATTTTTTCCAGGTCGGCTTTACCTAAAACTAAATCTTCTTGACTGGAGCTTGCAGTCTATAGGCCAGAGAGAGATACCCTTACAGTTGGCACCCACAAACCCCGCCCCCTCCACCCCCAATTACACTCATTCACACAAAAGGGTTGTTTCCTTATATATGAACCTCTTTACTCCCACCTGAACGGATCCCATTTCATCCAGTTTGGCTTTACCCCAATCAAAAAGATTCTTGGGGAAAAAAGCACCAAAACAGCCACAAAAAATGAGAAGAAAACAAGGATGTAAACGCAACATAAATGTGACAAAAATTCAACAAAAATGTGACAAAAATTCAACAAAAAGTGACAAAAACTCAACAAAAAAATGACAAAAATTCAACAAAAATGTGACAAAAATTCAACAAAAATGTGACGAAAAAGTGACAAAAATGTGACAAAAATTCAACAAAAAATCAACAAAAATTCAACAAAAAAGTGAAAAAATTCAACAAAAAAATGAGAAAAATTCAACAAAAATGTGACATATATATATGTATATATATATATATATATATATATATATATATACACACAAATGTTTGAAATGCTATCTTAGTGAGGACACTCATAGACATAATGTTTTACCCGAACCCTAACCTTAACCCAATGCTAACACCAACCCTAAAACTACATCTTGACCCACTTTAACCTCTTAACTCCCGCCTGAACCCAGAGGATCTTTTTCCTCACGTCATCAGACCTTTTTTCTATGATTTTTTTGTTGGGTATTCAACTCATTTTTGTAACTTTATTTGTCGTTTTTTGTCACATTTTTGTCACATTTTGTCAAATTTTGTCATTTTTTAATCAAATTTTGTCTTTTTTTTTTCCATTTTTTATTAATTTTTTTTATCATATTTTAGTCATTTTTTGTCACATTTTGTCAATTTTTTGTCATTTTTTAATCAATTTTTTGTCACATTTTTTGTCATTTTTTTAATCCATTTTTTGTCACATTTTGTCAAATTTTGTCATTTTTTGTCACTTTTTTGTCAATGTTTTCTCACTTTTTTCTCACATTTCCATCATTGTTTTCGTCTCAGTTTTGTTCCTATTTCCTCACCTTTTTTCCAGAAGCTTTTGGATTGGGGTAAAGCCAAACTGGAGAAAAAGTGCTCGGTTCAGGTGGGAGTTAAGGGGTTGATTCTGAGTCACATGACCACTTTAAGAACACTCATATTTTCACTGCCCTTTGTCCTGAAGACCTGCTGATCATTTCCATAGTTGAGCAACATCCTGAATTAAGAGGAAATGTGTTACTATACAAGATAACAGAAAACGGAACATTAATGTGTGAAAAATCTGCACATTTACAACATCAGGGTCATCAAGAAATGTGGGGAAACATTAAAATGGGGAAAAGAAAAATTGGGGCAAGAATAGGAAAAATAATGTGTTAAAAGATTAGGAAAAATGGGGCAAAGAAATGGAATAAAAATTGGACAAAGGGCGGAAAACATCATTTATTTGAGTTGAAACAACCCAAACAAACTTAACCTCTTAACTCCCGCCTGAACCGAGAGCATTTTCTCCAGTTCAGCTTTACCCAAATCCTGTAGGCCAGTGTAACGCCTCATTTGAAAGATCTACAAAAGTCATGTAAATGGATCTTTTTACTCACGTCAGCAGATTTTTTTCCATCTTTTTTGGGGGGGTTTCAACTCATTTTTGTAACTTTTTTGTCATTTTTTTTGGTCAAATTTTTCTCACATTTTTGTAACATTTGTGTCACTTTTTTGTACATTTTTTGTCCATTTTTGTGATTTTTTTTTTCCGTTTTTTGTACATTTTTAATCATATTTTTGCCACTTTTTCATCATTTTTTTCATCATTTTTTGGTCAATTTTTTTCATTTTTTTTGTTTTGCTATTTTTTTGTAAATTTTTGTAACATTTTTGCCACTTTTCATCTTTTTTTGTCAATTTTTTGTCTGTTTTTTGTCCATTTTTTTTATCATGTTATTGCCTCTTTTTAACCTTTTTTAAAAAAATCCTTTTTTGGTCATTTGTCAGTTTTTCGTAAATGTTTTGGTTTTTTTTGTCACTTTGTCAATTTTTTGTCATTATTTGTACATTTTTGTGACATCAATTTTTCATCCATTTTTTGTCAATTTTTTATCATATTTTTGCCACTTTTTCATCATAATGTCATCATTTTTTGGTCAATTTTTTGCCACTTTTTTGTCATTTTTTTGTACATTTTTTGTCCATTTTTTATCATATTTTTTGCCACTTTTTAATCATTTTTTCGTTCATTTTTTTCTTTTTTCGTCAATTTTTCGTAATTTTTTTGTCTTTTTTTTGTAATTTTTTGTGACATTTTTGCTACTTTTTCTAGCCTGGCTAACACCAGACTAAAATCACAAGTGATATTTAGTCTGGTCACACCAATTCATTTTCTCGTAGGAGAGGTGTGGTTTACGATCGTCCATACTCGTTTATTGGGCGATACGAAAAAAAAAAAAAAAGTGTCTCTTGCGTCTGCACGTAGCCACAGCCAATCGTATCGTCGTATGAGATGACGTATGACGTACCCACTGTAAACTTTTGAATATAAACTATTTAGAACAAGGTCTAAAGCTTGATCAAAAAATACCATCGTGTCTGCTGCTGTCATGTTGGATCCGTAAATAAACTTTTTTTTTAATTATCCGTAAATAAACTACAAGCTTCCATATATCGAATAGCGCGTCATCGTCTTGCCGTCCCTCCTCGCTCTGTGATTGGTTCCCAAATCCACCGGAGATGTGGCCATGGTCCCCAGGCTGTTGTGCAGTTCGAAATAATTCGAGCGCACACAGCAGCCTGGAGTTAGCCAGGTTATACTTTTTCATCATTTTTTCATCATTTGTCAATTTTTTGTCCGTATTTTGTCAATGTTTTCTCACTTTTTTGTCACAGTTTTGTTGCTATTTTCTCACCTTTTTCCCAGAAGCTTTTGGATTGGGGTAAAGCCAAACTGGAGAAAATGCTCTCGGTTCAGGCGGGAGTTAAGAGGTTAAACACTTCACTACATTTACTTTAGTTAAAGGAACACAGAGTGAGCTGGAGTCAAATGTCTGGAAAGTCCGACTGTCCCTCTGTCAGCAGTGAAGTATGTGTACACACACACACACACGCACACACACACACACACACACTGCTCTGTGATTGGCTGAGCAGGTCACATGCTTTATAGGAAGCCGCCCTTTTCCTTGTCTCGCCTCGGCTCCACATAAACTCTCCTCAGAGGCGTCTGCGAGCGTCAGGTCCAGGTGAGTCTTTACGATTTATCATTTATTCAACATGACGACATTTTCCTGAAGCACATTCTGAATCAGAGGCATGAACAGAGTCAGTGGAAACATGGCTTCTCTTTGTGGAAATCATGACACTTTCCTCACAGAAGTCAGACTCAGGAACCGCAGCTCCTTTAGCCTCCTCTGTGTGTCAGAGTCTGGACTTTTGTGTCAGTTTGGTTTGTGAGACTGAGAGACTTTCTGAGTAATGGATGTTTCTGGGTCGTCCGTAACCACAGCTCTCACTAACAAACACAGCTGGACACGCCTCCTCCAACCAGGAAGAGCAAAGGGTGAAACTGCAGCCCGGAGCCGCCTCACATTCAGCACAGCAGAGACATGACCTGTTAACTCCCGCCTGAACCGAGAGGAGCTTTTTACTCACGTCATCAGGTTTTTTTCCATCTTTTTTGGGGTATTCAACTCATTTTGGTAACTTTTTTGTCATTTTTTTGGTCAATTTTTTGTCATTTTTTCGACCATTTTTTTTTCAATTTCTTGAGACATTTTTGCCACTTTTTCATCATTTTTTTCGTCAATTTTTGGATAATTTTTTTGGTCATTTTTATCAATTTTTTGACACTTTTTTGTCATTATTTTGTCAATTTTTTATCAAGTTTTTGTCATTTTTAGTCACATTTTTTGGATATTTTTTTGTCAATATTTTGTCAATTTTTTATCACATTTTTGTCATTTTTTTGTCATGTTTTTGTCATTTTTTCGACCATTTTTTTTTTCAACTTCTTGTGACATTTTTGCCACTTTTTCATCATTATTTCGTCAATTTTTTATCAAATTTTTGTAATTTTTTTGTCCATTTTTTTTCGGCACATTTTGTCATTTTTTTGGTCACTTTTTGGGTCATTTTTTGGTCACATTTTTATCACATTTTTGTATTTTTTTTGTAATTTTTTTGGTCACATTTTTGTCATTTTTTCTGCCATTTTTTGTCAATTTCTTATGACATTTTTGCCACTTCATACATTTTTTGTCACTTTTTTGTCACATTTCCATCATTGTTTTCATCTCAGTTTTGTCGCTATTTTCACAGCTTTTTTCCAGAAGCTTTTGGATTGGGGTAAAGCCAAACTGGAGAAAATGTGCTTGGTTCAGGTGGGAGTTAAGGGGTTAACAACATGGTCACATTTTAAAAAATATTAGAAGCGATATTAGGTTAGTTTGCTTTATTTGTACCCGTAAGTTTGTCAAATAGTCAAACATTAAAACACATGATACAGAAACAAACCTCACACACGTGTTTAGATGTAAATATAAAGCTTGTAAATGCTGCAGATGCTAACAGGAAGTGGCTTTGCTAAAGATACAACACAAATTAAAGGGATATTTTAGGATGTTTGACATAAGGCCTCATTTCCTAGTTATCCAGAGTGTTGCTGATTTAGTTTGCACTCGAAGGTCCCGGGTACGATTTTATAAATGTTTTGTGAAAACTTTTGCGTATCATTTCAGAGTCATAAAAGATCTTTATGTTTTTGAATCTAATGATTTTTGTCTTTCAAACGAGCTCCCTCTGAAGTACCTACTAACCATGAATATACAGCGCCCCCTGCTGTCACAGATAAACACGTTTAGAAACCTTGAATATAATAATACATGTTTAACCTCTTAACCCCCACCTGAACATGTTTTCTCCAAGTTCTCCAAATCTAAAAGCTTCTTCAAAACAGTGATGAAAAAGAAAAAAAAGGAAAATGAGGATGTAAACACAACTAAAAAGTGCTAAAAAGTGACCAAAAAAGCGAGAAAAATGACAAAAACTCAACAAAAATGTGACAGAAGGGCAGCAAAAAAAAGACAAAAATCCAACAAAAAAAAGACAAAAATCCAGCAAAAAAAGACAAAAATCCAGCAGAAAAAAGACAAAAATCCAACAAAAAAAGACAAAAATCCAGCAAAAAAAAAGACAAAAATCCAGCAAAAAAGTGACAAAAATCCAGCAAAAAAAGTGACAAAAATCCAGCAAAAAATGATAAAAATCCAGCAAAAAAAGTGACAAAAATCCAGCGAAAAAGTGACAAAAATCCAGCAAAAAAAATGACAAAAAGTGGCAAAAAAATGACAAAAATCCAGAAAAAAAGAAAAAAATCCAGTAAAAAAAGAAAAAAATCCAGCAAAAAAGTGACAAAAATCCAACAAAAAAGTGACAAAAATCCAACAAAAAAATGACAAAAATCCAGCAGAAAAGTGACAGAAGAGCAGCAAAAAGTAATAAAAAAGTGACAAACACATAAGGGAAATAAAAAGTGACGACAATGGCATAGAGGAGAGAATGGATTTGGTTTTGGCGGGTGGTAAGAGGTTAACAATAGGATATTTGCTGGATACATTTTTATATATGAAATTAAATTATTTAAAATTTCGGCCAATATATCGGCCATCGGCTAACCCTTCATATCAGAATGTTTCAGTTGTTGCATGAGCTTCCAAACAGCAGGTGGCGCTCTCTAACATCTGCTTGTCCTTCACATGATGAGGTTTAATCTTAACGGCTCTGACTCTCCCCCAGGACGAGGCTCGGAGGAAATGGCAGACGTGAAAGCAAAGCCTCCAGAGGGCAGCACTGAGCCACAGCTCGATGGGACAAAGTGAGTTCAGCCGTTTCTCATCGACTTTAACCTCCTTCAAAGACGAATGTGTTTCAGACAAAGTAACATAATATTCTCCTGATCTCCACAGATCCACAGCCTCAGTGTCCGCTCTGTCCGTGAAGAGTGACCGGTCTAAAGGAAACCCTCCGTGGTTCAGTCCAGAACCTGCTCCAGACTCACAGTGAGACATGAACCTAATGTGGTGTCAAGAGATCTCCTTAACCTCTTAACTTCCGCCTGAACCGAGAGGATCTTTTTCCTCATGTCCGATTTTTTTTCCATCATTTTTTTGTTGGGTATTCAACTCATTTTTGTAACTTTTTTTTGTAATTTTTTGTCATTTTTTCGTCAATTTTTATCACATTTTTGTCGCATATTTGTTTTTGTTTTTTGTCATTTTTTGTCATTTTTTTGTCACTTTTCCATCATTGTTTTCATCTCAGTTTTGTTGCTATTTTCTCACCTTTTTTCCGGAAGCTTTTGGATTGGGGTAAAGCCAAACTGGAGAAAATGTGCTCGGTTCAGGCGGGAGTTAAGGGGTTAACCTCTTTCCACCCGCCTGAACCAAATATCCTCTTTGGATGTTATATAGGCCTGTGTAACACCTCATTTGAAAGCTAAGACCCACAAAACTGATCTTTTTCCTTGCGCTGTTGCTATGTTGTGTCACCTTTATGTTTGTTTTTTTTCGTTCATTTTTTTATTGCATTTTTGTCACGTTTTTGTTGAATTTTTGTCGTTTTTATGTTGAATTTTTGTCACTTTTTTGTTGAATTTTTGTCACGTTTTTGTTGAATTTTTGTCGTTTTTATGTTGAATTTTTGTCATTTTTTTGTTGAATTTTTGTCACTTGGTGTTATAAGTGATTTGCCTCAGGTGCACTGTGGCTAGCTGATACCATAGAAATGCACTAGCCTAGCGCCAGGTAGCTCTTCAAACATAAGAACTGCATGAATTCAAAAAAAAAAACATCTCCAGAAATCAGCAACACTCTGGATAACGAGGAAATGAGGCCCTATGTCAAACATCCTGAAATATCCCTTTAAATGTGCCATAGAAGTGACTTGACGTGACAGAACGACCTTACAGACCTGGCACAGCAGCTCTGAGCAGACGTCAGTGACTGAGCAAACATTTTACTCACCGCATTAACAAAGGTGCTGTAATAAGAGGACAGTGACACGCCCACGTGCTGCCGCTCATACATTGTTCTGACACTGTAAACGTACAACGGGTTCCTGATGTTTCGCTCCTGAAGCACTGCAAAAAGCACCCTTCTAAAAACAAGGGGAAAAAATCTTAAAATAAGACGTTTTGTCTTGTTTTAAGGAAAAATTCTGCCAATGGGGTCAGCATTTTTTTCTTGCTAAGAATTCTTATTTCTAGAATATTTTTCTCATCATAAAACAAGAAAGAAAAACTAAATTTAAGCAAATAAATAACTAGAATTAAACAAAATGTCCTCAGAAAATGGAATAATTTAAGGAAAACATTCTTATTTAAGGACAATTTTTGGATATTTTACTTAAATGTTGCTTGTTTTAAGTAAAATATTCTTAATAAATACTAATATTTAAGGAAACACTGTCCGTGACACTGTCACCTGCTGGAGGATTCACCTATTGTACATGTTTTTAGTGGCAGACATGGGGAGAACATGCTCCACACAGAAAGGCCCCGTCCTGGTGGGAATCGAACCCGGGACCTTCGAGCTGTGAAGCTGAGGCTCTAACCGCTGTGCCACCGAGGAGCAGGTCTTACATTAAGAGTTGTTGATCTGAGTTTTTCTTTGTCTAAAACTGAAGAAGATTCAAAAAGTTTTCCTTTCTTGTTACAAGAAAAAATATCATGTTTTTAGCAAATTTATCTGAACAAGAAATGGCTGGATTTTATTTCCTAAAAAAATATTTTTTTCTCAAGAAAACTTTGCTCAGTGAGACATTATTACTTTTTAGGTGAAAAAATGAGAACTTATTTCTTAAAGTAAGACATTTTTTACTTGCTTATAATCCACTTTTTGCAGTGAGGTCAGTTTGGATCCAGCTTCACGTCTCAGGCTGAAGAACCTTCTCTTCTCTCCACAGAAGCAGATCCACAGCCTCAGTGTCGGCTCTGTCCATGAAGAGCGACAAGTCCAAAGACTTCCCTCCGATCTTCAGTCCTGAACCTGCTCCAGACTCACAGTAAGAACCTGAACTAAACTGAGCTTTATATTTGTGATTGTAACTTCTGAGATGTTAAAGACGTGTTTGTGTCACAGAGAAGCAGAGTCAGAGCAGGACGCCTGGCCTCAGTGTGGAGACACAGGTCCTGATCAGGGGGTTCAAGGCCCTGCACCAGGTGAGTCCGATCACTCTGAGACTCATGAACACACGAGATGTAGGTGATGGAGCTTGATATTGTATTGTGTTATACATTCTCTCTCTTGTAAATGAGACACTGAATCTCAAAGGACAAACCTGTTTAAATAAAGGAAAAATACAAATATTTATGGGCAAAAATCTCAACTTTCACCCCTGATCTAATCCCTTTTGTTGCCGGATCTGTCAGTGGATAATACTCTGTCTGTGTCTGAAGTGTTCACCGTCCAGGACCACGAGAGGACATTTTAACCCCTTAACTCCCGCCTGAACTGAGAGGATCTTTTTCCTTACGTCATCAGATTTTTTTTTCCATCATTTTTTTGTCGGGCATTCAACTCATTTTTGTTAATTTTTTGTCATTTTTTTGTCATTTTTTGTCAAATTTTTATCACATTTTTGTCACATTTTTGGTCATTTAAAAAAAAAAAAAGGTCACATTTTTGTAATATTTTCGTCCATTTTTTATCAATTTTTTTACAATTTCTTTGCTACATTTTTTATTTTTTTTTAATCAATTTTATCACATTTTTGAGAACACATTTTTTTTGGTCAATTTTTTGTCATTTTTTGTATTTTTTGGTCAAATTTTTAGCACATTTTTGTCATTTTTTTATCAATTTTTTATTAATTTTTGTCATTTTTTGTCACATTTTTGTCATTTTTTTGTAACTTTTTGTAACTTTTTTGTCAATTTTTTTAATCATTTTTTTGTCATTTTTTTGTCAATTTTTTATCACATTTTTATCACATTTTGTCATTTTTGTGTCATTTTTTGTCATATTTTTGTAATTTAATTGTAATTTTTTGTGAAATGTGTCATTTTTATTGCATTTTTGTCATTTGTTTTGTCACATTTTTTGTCATTTTTTGGTCATTTTTGCCACTGTCAATCTTTCATTTTCATCCTGAGGAGAGATACATGTGGTCGTGCTACATAATGCTACTAAGGTGTTCAAAATGGCCGCCAAAACAACAAAGGTCACATGACTTCCATTATCTTGCTTCCCTAATTAAAATGCCACGTACTGAAAACCTACAAACTTCTGTCACCAGCTGATGATTAACAGGTGTCTCCTCCTTTGTGTCCAGGTGAAGGTCTGCAGAAGGTTCTGGAGGAGCATAAGCAGAGCCTGAGCAGCAGATGTGAGAGTGTGACAGAGGGAAGTGGAGAACAAGGAGAAAGAACTCTTCTGAACAGCGTCTTCACTGAGCTGTACATCACAGAGGGCCTCAGTGAAGAGGCCAGAGCCCAACCTGAGGAGAGGAGTCTGGAGACACAGTCCAAGGAGAAGCAGGTCCAGGAGATCACCATCAGGTGCCAGGACATCTTTAAAGCTCTGCCCCCTGAGCAGCAGCAGGGGGCGCTGCAGCAGGGCTCCATCAGAGCCGTGCTGACTGTGGGCGTGGCTGGAGTGGGGAAGACCTTCTCAGTCCTGAAGTTCTGTCTGGACTGGGCCCAGGGCTCAGAGAACCAGGAGCTGCAGCTGGTGGTGCCACTGTCCTTCAGAGAGATGAACCTGGTCAGAAGGGGGCGCTACAGTCTGATGGAGCTGATCCAAGTGTTCCATCCAGCGCTGGATCCACAGGTCACTCTCATTTATACAAAGCTTTACCTTTCACATCATATATTTCAAAGTCTCAAACACTTTTGAAATGACTCCTGGCTCTCAGGGCGTTTGTTAGTTCAGTCTGTGTTCACATTCACTGTACCCTGCAGTCCCTCACACTGGAGCTCCACCACTCACTGGTTTAAAGTTCTGGTTGAAGGAAAGTGGTGTAAAGTCATGGATGTTAAATGTTGTGTTCCTCTGCCCCACAGACGCTCACAGCCCACACTCTGTCCGTCTGTAAACTCCTGTTCATCTTTGACGGCCTCGACGAGAGCAGACTGTCTCTGGACTTCAGCTGTGAGCTCATCTCTGAGGTCACACAGAGGTCAGAGGTGGGCGTACTGTTGGTGAACCTCATCAGAGGCGCTCTGCTTCCTCACGCCCTTATATGGATCACCTCCCGCCCAGCGGCGGCCCATCAGATCCCAGCGCGGTGCGTGCACAGGGTCACGGAGGTCAGGGGCTTCATCACTGACCCACAGAAGGAGCAGTACTTCAGGAAGAGGTTCTCAGATGAAGAGCAGCTTCAAACAGTCCTGTCCCACCTCAGAACCTCCCGCAGCCTCCACAACATGAGCCAGATCCCAGTCTTCTGCTGGATCACCTCCACAGTCCTGGACCACGTGTTGAGAAGCCATCAGAGCGGACCACTGCCCCAGACCCTCACAGACATGTACGCACACTTCCTGTTGGTGCAGACGCACAGGAAGAGGAAGTACAAACAGACACAAACAGAGGTCAGGTCTGAGACCTGGGGGCTGACAGAGGCCGACACAGAGCTGCTCCTGAAGCTGGGGAGACTGGCCTTTGAGCATCTGCAGACAGGAAACATCATGTTCTACCAAGAAGACCTGAAGCAGGTGGGTCTGGACCTGAGTGAGGCCTCGGTCTACTCCGGACTCTGCACTGAGATCTTCAAACGAGAGAGTGTCTTCAACCAGTCAGTCTACTGCTTCATCCACCTGAGCGTGCAGGAGTTTCTGGCAGCCGTTTACCTTCACCACTGCTTTCAGAACAACCCGGAGGTGGTCAGGGAGTTTCTTTATGGAAGTGAAGGAACCGTCTCAGGGTTCAGTCCAAATGAGTTCCTCAGAAAATCTCTTGTAAAGTCCCTGCAGAGTCCAAACGGCCACCTGGACCTGTTTGTGCGGTTCCTTCATGGCCTTAGCCTGGAGTCCAACCACAGACTTTTAGGAGCTCTGCTGAGTCCAACCGACCAATCAGAAATCACAGAAGTCATTAAGAACCTTAAAAAGATGAACTCAAAGAAAGTCTCTCCCGACAGAAGCATCAACATCTTCCACTGTCTGATGGAGCTGAAGGACCAGTCTGTGCAGCAGCAGATCCAGGACTTCCTGAAGTCTGGAGGTGGATCTAAGGAGAAACTGTCTGAGATCCAGTGCTCGGCTCTGGCCTACATGCTGCAGATGTCAGAGCAGGTCCTGGAGGAGCTGGACCTAAACAAGTACAACACGTCTGATCAGGGTAAACAGAGACTGGTCCCAGCGGTGAGGAACTGCAGGAAGGCTGTGTGAGTCCTCAGTCACAGACAGAAGCTTCACTCACACGTTATAATCACTCACATGTGACTCTAACATCTGTTTCAGGCTTTGGAGCTGCAAACTCTCAGATCTTCACTGTGAGGTGTTGGCGTCAGCGCTGAGCTGCAGCCCCTCCCACCTCAGAGAGCTGTATCTGAGTGGTAATAAACTGAGTCACTCCTCAGTGTCTGCGCTGTGTTCTGGTCTGAAGAGTCCTCACTGTCAGCTCTCCTCTCTCAGGTCAGTGCAGGTCTGAGGACATCAGTGTCAGGCCTGCTCCAAAGCAGAGTCTCAGATGTTCAGCTGTAGCTACAGAAACTCCTCTGACTTTACTCTGCACTTCACTTCATTCATTCTTTGTTCAGATTGTGTCGCTGTGGTTTGTCAGAGATCAGCTGTTCCTCTCTGATCTCCGCTCTGAAGTCCAACCCCTCACATCTCACTGAGCTGGACCTGAGTGACAACACAGACCTGTCTGACTCAGGAGTGTCTCATGTGTGTGGTTTTCTGCAGAGCCCGGACTGTCGCCTGCAGACTCTACGGTCAGTTCACTGTGTCTGTGTGTCCGGGCTCACGCTTTAACACAAACTATGAACAGTTTCAGGGGCGGACTGGGACTGAAAGACAGCCCTGGACTCTGACCAGACCACCCGCCTTAACAGAGCGCATTTTCTCCAGTTCGGCTTTACCCAAATCTAAAAGCTTCTCGGCTGGAGAGCAACAATGTAAAGCCTCATTTGAAAGCTGACACCTACAAGAGTGATTGCAACTTTTTGTCAAGTCGCCACATTTTGTGTCATAGTTTTGTTGTTTCTTCACTACTTTTTGTCACTTTTTTGTAGAATTTTTGTCACTTTTCGTTTGAATTTTTGTCACATTTTTGTTGAATTTTTGTCACTTTTTGTCACTTTTTGGTTGAATTTTTGTCAATTTTTGTCACTTTTTTGTTGAATTTTTGTCACTTTTTGTCACTTTTTTGTTAAAGTTTTGTCACTTTTTGTTGAATTTTTGTCACTTTTTTGTTGAATTTTTGTCACATTTTTGTTAATTTTTTGTCACTTTTTGTTGAATTTTTGTCACTTTTCGTTTGAATTTTTGTCACATTTTTGTTGAATTTTTGTCACGTTTTTGTGGCCTTTTCGTTGCTTTGTTGTTGTGTTTTTATTGACTTTTCATCACATTTTTTGTCACTTTTTTAATGCTTTTTCCTGCACATTTTTGTTTTCTTTTCATCCTCTTTTCTTGTCGCTATTTTGATGCTTTTCTTTTCAGCTTTTAGATTTGGGTAAAGCTCGGTTAAGGTGGGACCGGTGGCCCTTCTGTGCTCTTCCAGAAATGTCATAAGGCCAGTCCGCCCCTGAACAGTTCTAGTTATTTGTTTTTGTTTTGTTCCTGACATATACTAATAAATCTTCAGAAGAATGAAAACCTAACAGACTTTTCGAACATCCAGGAGTAGATGTTGTTTTAATCCCTTCATTTGTTCTTTTTTCAGGTTGTGGGACTGTCATTTGTCAGAGATCAGCTGTTCCGCTCTGGCCTCAGCTCTGAAGTCCAACCCCTCACATCTCACTGAGCTGGACCTGAGGGGCAACACAAACCTGCGTGACTCCGGAGTGTCTCATCTGTGTGGTTTCCTGCAGAGCCCGGACTGTCGCCTGCAGAGTCTCAGGTCAGGTCACGTCTCTGCGTCAAGCTTTAACCAAATATAATTAATTTCCAGAACTGTCTTTGTGTTTGTTTTATCTGCTTTATTTCTTAACTTTAGCCACTTCTTTATTCACTTATTCAGTTTTTATTCTTTGGCAATAAAAACTATTCTGAATGTGATTTTCTCTATGAAACTATTTTTGTTATTATTTTACTGTCAAATAGTTTCTCATCATCTTATAATCACAGACAAAACGTGCCTGATTTAGCCTGAAGCCGAAATAAATGACAGGAGCTGAACCGGAGGGCGGCCTGTAACTCAGCAGCTGTTAGCTTTATGTTAGCTTTATGTTAGCTTTATGGTAGCTCTCTGTTAGCTTTATGTTAGCTCTATGTTAGCTTTATGTTAGCTCTATGTTAGCTCTACTTAAGCTCTCTGTTAGCTCTACTTTAACTTTTTTAGCTTTACGTTAGCTTTCTTTTAGCTCTCTGTTTGCTTTACATTAGGTCTCTGCTAGCTTACTTTAGCTTCCTGTTAGCTTCATGTTAGCTCTATGTTAGCTCTACTTAAGCTCTCTGTTAGCTTTACGTTAGCTCTCTGTTAGCTTTACTTTAGCTTCCTGTTAGCTTTATGTTTGCTCTCTGTTAGCTTCACTTTAGCTTTCTTTTAGCTTTACGCTAGCTCTATATTAGCTCTACTTTACCTTACCGTTGGCTTTACTTTAGCTCTCTGTTAGCTTTACGTTAGCTTTACTTTAACTCTTTTAGCTTTACGTTAGCTTTACTTTAGCTCTCTGTTAGCTTTACGTTTGCTTTACTTTAGCTTTCTGTTAGCTTTACTTTAACTCTTTTAGCTTTACGTTAGCTTTACTTTAGCTTTCCGTTAGCTTTACTTTAGCTCTCTGTTAGCTCTCTGTTAGCTTTACTTTAGCTCTCTGTTAGCTTTACTTTAGTCTGAACTTTGACCTCTTCATGTCTTCGTTATTCAGGTTGAGGGGCTGTGGTTTGTCAGGGATCAGCTGCTCTTCTCTGGCCTCAGCTCTGAAGTCCAACCCCTCACATCTCACGGACCTGGACCTGATCCGTAACGGTCTGAGGGAGTCAGACCTGAAGGAGCTCCTGGACCTGAAGCAGAACCTTCACTGTCGCCTGGAGAAGCTCACGTGAGTCCAGACTGTTCTGAAGAAAACACCAGGTGATGTTAGATCCTCATCAGCTCTTCTTCTCCACAGCTGGTGACTAATGTGTCCATGAAGAGCAGGTCTGAGCTCCATCAAGAACAAGTCTGAGCTCCATCAAGAACAGGTCTGAGCTCCATCGAGAACAGGTCTGAGCTCCATCGAGAACAGGTCTGAGCTCCATCAAGAACAGGTCTGAGCTCCATCGAGAACAGGTCTGAGCTCCATCGAGAACAGGTCTGAGCTCCATCAAGAACAGGCCTGAGCTCCATCAAGAACAGGTCTGAGCTCCATCGAGAACTAGGAGTTTCAAGGTTTCACCAGTTTCAAGGATTTTAGGAGTTTGGGATTTTAGGCCGGGGCGGACGGGCCATGTGTCCTGTATTCTGGAAGAGCACAGAAGGGCCACCGGTCCCGCCTTAACCGAGCTTTACCCAAATCTAAAAGCTAAAAAGAAAAGCATCAAAATAGCGACAGGGAAAGAGGATGAAAACGAAGCAAAAATGTGCCGGAAAAAGCATTAAAAAAGTGAGGAAAAATGTGATGAAAAGTCAACAAAAACACGACAACAAAGCAATGAAAAGGCCATAAAAACGTGACAGAAGCAGAACAAAAAAATGTGACAAAAATGTGACAACAATTCAACAAAAAGTGACAAAAATGTGACAAAAAATTGACAAAAATGTGACAAAAATGTGACAAAAATTCAACAAAAAGTGACAAAAATTCAACAAAAATGTGACAAAAATTCAACAAAAAATGACAAAAATGTGACAAAAATTCAACAAAAATTCAACAAAAAATTCAACAAAAAATTCAACAAAAAATGACAAAAATTTGACAAAATTGTGACAAAAATTCTACAAAAAATTCTACAAAAAATTCTACAAAAATGTGACAAAAAATTTACAAAAAAGTGACACAAATTCAACAAAAATGTGACAAAAATTCAACAAAAATTCAACAAAAATTCAACAAAAAAGTCAACAAAAAAATTCAACAATAAATGACAAAAATTCAACAAAAAGCCACAAAAAGTAATGAAGAAACAACAAAACAATGACAAAAAATGCGGCGACTTGACAAAAGGTTTCCATCACTTTGTATTTCTCAGCTTTCAAATGAGGCGCTACATCCTTGCTCTCCAGCCGAGAAGCTTTTAGATTTGGGTAAAGCCGAACTGGAGAAAATGCGCTCAGGCTGGTCAGAGTCCAGGGCTGTTTTTCAGTCCCAGTCCACCCCCGATTTTAGGAGTTTCAAGGTTTCACCAGTTTCAAGGTTTCAACAGTTTCAAGGTTTCAACAGTTTCAAGGTTTTTATGAGTTTCAATAACAGAGACCGAAAACGTAAAAGTTCCCATAGAAAGGTGACACTGTTCAGGGACATAGACCACGTCCGGACATGTTAAAACTGATATTATGGCCCCGCCCTTAACGCACATGGCCCCGCCCCTAACGCCACAGGAAGTCGGCCATCTTGGTCCTTGATCCCTGATCTCCGGGTTTTCAATCCAAAGCCTCACATTTCAGTCCAAATTTCAAACCCGCTGTTGTTTTATGTCAATTGTTGTCGTCATTTGTTACTTTTTTATCGTATTTATTTTAATATTATTTATGCATGCAGCTTTAAGGCTCATTTTTATAAAAATCCTGTTGTGTATGTTTTATGTTGCACGTCTGCACTGAGAGAAATTCCTGGTTTGTGAACCTCAAACGATGGCAATAAAAAATCTTCTGAAAGTGATTTTCTCTATGAAACTTATTTTACTAATTAGTTTCTCATCTTATAATCAGAGACAAAACGTGCCTGATTCAGCCTGAAGCCGAAATAAATGACAGGAGCTGAATCTGCTGCTGCGGCTGTTAGCTTTACGTTAGCTTTATGCTAGCTCTCTCCTAGCTTTATGTTAGCTCTCTGCTAGCTTTATGTTAGCTTTACTTTAGCTCTCTGGTAGCTCTACTTTAGCTCTCTGTTAGCTTTACTTTAACTCTGTTAGCTTTATGTTAGTTTTATGTTAGCTCTCTGCTAGCTCTCTGTTAGCTTTACTTTAACTCTGCTAGTTTTATGTTAGCTTTATGCTAGCTTTACTTAAGCTCTCTGGTAGCTCTACTTTAGCTCTCTGCTAGCTTTATGTTAGCTCTCTGTTTGCTTTGCTTTAGCATTCTCTTAGCTTTACATTAGTGCTCTGTTAGCTTCACTTTAGCTTTCTGTTAGCTTTACTTTAGCTCTCTGTTAGCTTTACGTTAGCTTTAGTTTAACTCTGTTAGGTTTATGTTAGCTCTCTGCTAGCTTTATGTTAGCTCTCTGTTTGCTTTACATTAGCTTCACTTTAACTCTGTTTGCTTTACCTTAGCTTTACTTGAACTCTGTTAGCTTTATGTTAGCTCTCTGTTAGCTTTGCTTTAGCATTCTCTTAGCTTTACATTAGTGCTCTGTTAGCTTCACTTTAGCTTTCTGTTAGCTTTATTTTAGCTCTCTGTTTGCTTTAGTTTAGCTTCCTGTTAGCTTTATGTTAGCTCTCTGTTAGCTTTACCTTAGCTTTTCTTGAACTCTGTTAGCTTTACGTTAGCTCTATATTAACTTTACGTTAGCTCTATATTAACTTTACGTTAGCTCTATATTAGCTTTAGCGCTCAGGTGGGGGTTAAGGGGTGAAAGCACTTCTTCTCCTGATGCGACGTCTGTACAAACATCATCTGCCTGAATCACATATTTACATAATAAACCAGAGATGGCATGTGTTTGTGAACGATGGCGGTGGTAACCAAGGTAACGGCTGTCGGCTGAACGGCACCAGTGCAGCATTTACCCAGCAGAGGGCGCACATTCGTTCATCTGTTCACTGTAAAGCTGTGAATGAATGAATAAAAGCACTTTTAACCTCCCGCCGTCAATGAGCTTTACCCAAATCTAAAAGGTTAAAGCCCATAGGCCAGTGTAAGGTCTCATTTGAAAGCTAAGACCTACACATTGGGAGATAAGCCCCGTAATACCTGACACTGGCCCACAATAAGCGCCAAAAGCTCTATCATTACACAGATGCAATTACACAACTCCTCCACTAGAGGGAGGTGGCGCCTTTTATACCGTCTGGAGGCGCTTCCTTGAGTCATGGTTCACAGATGATCAGTGGGCCTCTGGGACATCACACTCATGCCCCTCACACTGAAATGTTTTTGTCACTTTTCCGTTGCTCGTTTTTGACGCTATTTTGACACTTTTTTCAAGAAGCTTTTAGTTTTGGTTAATGACAAACTGCAGAAAATGTGCTCGGTTCAGGCGGGGATTAAACCTCTTAACCCCCGCCTGAACCGAGAGGAGCTTTTTTTTGTTTTGTTTGATATTCAACTCATTTTTTCGTACATTTTTCATCACATTTTAGTAATTTTTTTCATCAGTTTTTAATCCAATTTTTGTCCTTTTTTTGGTCATTTTTTATCACATTTTTGTCTTTTTTTTGCCATTTTTTTAATCAATTTTTTGTCATTTTTTTGTCATTTTTTGTCAATTTTTAATCAAAATTTTGTCCTTTTTTTGGTCATTTTTATCACATTTTTGTCATTTTTTCGTCAATTTTTTAATCAATTTTTTGACATTTTTTTTCCCTTTTTTGTCACATTTTTATCACATTTTTGTCCATTTTTTGTCATTGTTTTGTCAAATTTATGTCCTTTTATTGTCAGTTTTTAATCCAATTTTTGTCCTTTTTTGGTCATTTTTTATCACATTTTTGTCTTTTTTTGCCATTTTTTTAATCAATTTTTTGTCATTTTTTTGTCATTTTTTTGTCATTTTTTTTTGTCATTTTTTGTCATTTTTTGTCATTTTTTTGTCAATTTTTAGTCAATTTTTAATCCAATTTTTGTCATTTTTTTGGTCATTTTTTATCACATTTTTTTACATTTTTTTTCCCCTTTTTTGTCACATTTTTGTCATTTTTTTCTTTAATTTTCAGTCACATTTCCATCATTATTTTCGTCTCAGTTTTGTCTCTATTTTCTCACCTTTTTTCCAGAAGCTTTTGGATTGGGGTAAAGCCAAACTGGAGAAAATGCGCTCAGTTCAGGAGGGAGTTAAGGGGTTAAGAGGTTAATAATAGTCATAATAATACACTTATCTCATACACTTTCTCCTGTAATCTGTAAATACTCTTCCTCCTCCTCCTCCTCCTCCTCCTCAGATCAAAGTGTTTAACGCGAGTCTCCTTAAACCCATTCATCAGCGCCACATCTGGACCGAGCCACTCTCTGCTCGGCGCGGGGGGGGTGTTCTCTCTGAGCCCCCCCTCGTGTGCGGCGCGTAATGGTCCGCTCCGCTCCTGCCTGTGCACCTGCAGACCGGAGCCGCCGCACGTGCAGGACCGCGCGCAGAAAAGACGATGAAAAGAAAACAAAAATGTGCCGGAAAAAGCATAAAAAAGTGACAACAAATGTAATGAAAAGGCCACAAAAATGATGGAAAAAATGTGACAAAATGTGACAAAAATGTGACAAAAATTCAACAAAAAGGACAAAAATTCAACAAAAAAATGACAAAAATTCAACAAAAAAATAAATAAAAAATGACAAAAATCAACAAAAAAATGACAAAAATCAACAAAAAATGTGACAAAAATTCAACAAAAAAAAATGACAAAAAATCAACAAAAAAAGACAAAAAATCAACAAAAAATGACAAAAATTCAACAAAAAAATCAACAAAAAATGACAAAAATCAACAAAAAATGACAAAAATTCAACAAAAAATCAACAAAAAATGACAAAAATTCAACAAAAAAATCAACAAAAAATGACAAAAATTCAACAAAAATTCAACAAAAAAATGTCAAAAATTCAACAAAAATGTGACAAAAATTCAACAAAAATGTGACAAAAATTCAACAACTGGTCCTGATGGTCCTGTGTCCTGAGTCCAGACTCTTCTAACTGGTTCTGATGCTACAAATATCATGAAAATTGTCAGGATTATTGGCCCTCTACAGCTAAATCCCCAAAACATCGCGGCCTCAATGTCAGATTCTGTTTTCTATTCTATTTGATCTCCTTATTTCAGCCCAGGGTCCAGGCTGCTGGATTTTTGCCTTTTTCTGATGGATTTTTGTCACTTTTTTGCTGGATTTTTGTCACTTTTTTGTTGGATTTTTGTCACTTTTTTGCTGGATTTTTGCCTTTTTCTGATGGATTTTTGTCACTTTTTTGTTGGATTTTTGTCACTTTTTTGCTGGATTTTTGTCACTTTTTTGCTGGATTTTTGTCACTTTTTTGCTGGATTTTTGTCACTTTTTTGCTGGATTTTTGTCACTTTTTTGTTGGATTTTTGTCACTTTTTTGCTGGATTTTTGTCACTTTTTTGTTGCTCTTTTGTCATTTTTGTTGCGTTTTCATCCTCATTTCCTTCTCGTTTTTTATCTCTGTTTTCTAGAACCTTTCAGATTTGTAGAACTTGGAGAAAACACGTCCAGGCGGGGGTTAAGAGGTTAAAAAAAGCCCCTCCTCCTCTTATGGCACGCGGAGCTTTGCGTAAAACCTGCGTCCCTGTATCCGCAGCTGCTCCAGTCTGCAGCCCCTCCCTCTCCCTCTCTCTCCCCTCTCTCTCTCTCTCTCTGACACGCGCGCGCACTCGCCACCGTATCCTCCTCCTCCTCCTCCTCCTCCTCTTCCTCCGTCTGCTCCTCCACACTCCCTCCCCTCAGTCCCTCTCCTCTCCCCGGCCAGAGCCACTCACCAGCGGCGCCTCTCCACCTCACCTCCCGCCGCCTGCCTGCCCGCTCTGCGCTCCCGGGGCCTCGGCTGTGAGCTCCTCCGCAGACCGCGCTCTCCTCCCCCCCGCCCTGGACTCTGGACTTTACCCCCCCCTCTCCCCTCCTCTCCTCTCTCCGTCCCCGGACCCGCGGACCATGAAGCAGCCGCTGGCGGAGCTGATGAGGATGAGCCGGATTTGCCGCATGGTTCTCGCCACTTGCCTGGGGTCGTTCGTGCTCGTCATCTTTTACTTCCAAAGTATGTTCCAGCCAGGTAGGGTCTCGCGCTCCTCTTCCTCCTCCTCCTCCTCCTCCTCCTCTCCGCTTTGTTCTTGGATATCCGATCCTTGCTCCATTGTCTGCGGGTGCCACGCTGACGCACTGGCACGCGGGCACGGACGGGGATGGAGCGGGGTCTTGTTGCGCTTTTGTGACGCGTGTGTTTCCCTCAGATTTACACTGACTCCGGTGTTTGATGGAGGTTTGAGGCGCTGCAGGGGAAGAGAGGGATGTTCAGGAATCATTTAGAAACTTGTGCTGAAACTTGTCATTTTTTTTGTTGAATTTGTGTTTTTTTTTTGTCTTTTTTTGTCACATTTTGTTGAATTTTTGTTGAATTTCTTTTATTTCTTTATTTTTGTCTTTTTTATGTTGAATTTTTCTTGATTTTTTGTCCCATTTTGTTGAATTTTTGTTGATTTTTTGTTGATTTTTTTATATTTTTTGATTTTTTTTGTCTTTTTTTGTCATTTTTGTGTTGATTTTTTGTTGATTTTTTGTCACTTTTTTTGTTGATTTTTTATTTTTATTTTTTGTCTTTTTTTTGTCTTTTTTATGTTGAATTTTTTTTATTTTTTGTCACATTTTGTCGAATTTTTGTTGAATTTTTGTTGATTTTTTTTTATTTTTTGTCTTTTTTTTGTCTTTTTTTTGTTGATTTTTTGTCACATTTTGTTGAATTTTTGTCACTCTTTGGTTGAGTTTTTGTCACATTTTGTTGGATGCGTGTGTTTCCCTCAGATTTACATTGACTCTGGTTTGTAATGTCGGTGCTGAGGCGCTGCAGGGGAAGTGAGGAATGTGGAGAATCAGTTAGAAACTTGTGCTGAACGTTAGTGACAGAAATGTGTTGTGAGTTTTCATTTTTGTCTCATTTTTTGTTTGTTTTTGTGACATTTTTGTTGAATTTTGGTTCAGTTTTTTGTTACTTTTTGTTGAATTTTTGTTGAATTTTTGTTAAATTTTTGTCACTTTTTTTGTTGAATTTTTTTTTATTTTTTGTTGATTTTTTGTTGATTTTTTTTGTCACATTTTGTTGAATTTTTGTCTTTTTTTGTCTTTTTGTTGTTGAATTTTTGTCACTTTTTTTGTTTTTTTTGTTGATTTTTTGTCTTTTTTTTGTCGAATTTTTGTTGAATTTTGTCACATTTTGTTGATTTTTTGTCTTTTCGCGAAAAAGTGAAAAAATGAAAATGCCATATCTCGTAAACCGTTGGTCCGATTAGTTTAAAATGTGAAATTCTGGCTTTTCTGGCCATGAATTACATGTATACCAAATTTCACAAAAATTGGAGAGGGTGAGGTTTAAAAATGCTATTTTTTTGGGTGATCTGAGATGGACTGACCCTTCAGGTCTTGGTCTGATCTTTGTTCAGGTCTTGGTCTAGTCTTGGTCTGGTCTTGGTCTGGTCTTTGTTCAGGTCTTGGTCTGATCTGTGTTCAGGTCTTGGTCAGGTCTTGGTCTGATCTTTGTTCAGGTCTTGGTCTGGTCTTGGTCTGATCTTTGTTCAGGTCTTGGTCTGGTCTTGGTCTGATCTTTGTTCAGGTCTTGGTCTAGTCTTGGTCTGGTCTTGGTCTGATCTTTGTTCAGGTCTTGGTCTAGTCTTGGTCTGGTCTTGGTCTGATCTTTGTTCAGGTCTTGGTCTGGTCTTGGTCTGATCTTTGTTCAGGTCTTGGTCTAGTCTTGGTCTGGTCTTGGTCTGATCTTTGTTCAGGTCTTGGTCTAGTCTTGGTCTGGTCTTGGTCTGATCTTTGTTCAGGTCTTGGTCTGGTCTTGGTCTGATCTTTGTTCAGGTCTTGGTCTGGTCTTGGTCTGATCTTTGTTCAGGTCTTGGTCTGGTCTTGGTCTGATCTTTGTTCAGGTCTTGGTCTGATCTTTGTTCAGGTCTTGGTCTAGTCTTGGTCTGATCTTTGTTCAGGTCTTGGTCTGATCTTTGTTCAGGTCTTGGTCTAGTCTTGGTCTGGTCTTGGTCTGATCTTTGTTCAGGTCTTGGTCTAGTCTTGGTCTGGTCTTGGTCTGATCTTTGTTCAGGTCTTGGTCAGGTCTTGGTCTGATCTTTGTTCAGGTCTTGGTCTGATCTTTGTTCAGGTCTTGTTCAGGTCTTGGTCAGGTCTTGGTCTGATCTTTGTTCAGGTCTTGGTCTAGTCTTGGTCTGGTCTTGGTCTGATCTTTGTTCAGGTCTTGGTCAGGTCTTGGTCTGATCTTTGTTCAGGTCTTGGTCTGGTCTTGGTCTGATCTTTGTTCAGGTCTTGGTCTAGTCTTGGTCTGATCTTTGTTCAGGTCTTGGTCTGATCTTTGTTCAGGTCTTGGTCAGGTCTTGGTCTGATCTTTGTTCAGGTCTTGGTCAGGTCTTGGTCTGATCTTTGTTCAGGTCTTGGTCAGGTCTTGGTCTGCTCTTTGTTCAGGTCTTGGTCAGGTCTTGGTCTGATCTTTGTTCAGGTCTTGGTCAGGTCTTGGTCTGCTCTTTGTTCAGGTCTTGGTCAGGTCTTGGTCTGGTCTTTGTTCAGGTCTTGGTCAGGTCTTGGTCTGATCTTTGTTCAGGTCTTGGTCAGGTCTTGGTCTGATCTTTGTTCAGGTCTTGGTCAGGTCTTGGTCTGGTCTTTGTTCAGGTCTTGGTCAGGTCTTGGTCAGGTCTTGGTCTGATCTTTGTTCAGGTCTTGGTCTAGTCTTGGTCTGATCTTTGTTCAGGTCTTGGTCTGGTCTTGGTCTGATCTTTGTTCAGGTCTTGGTCAGGTCTTGGTCTGGTCTTGGTCTGATCTTTGGTCTGGTCTTGGTCTGATCTTTGGTCTGGTCTTGGTCTAGTCTTGGTCTGGTCTTGGTCTGGTCTTGGTCTGATCTTTGTTCAGGTCTTGGTCTGGTCTTGGTCTGATCTTTGTTCAGGTCTTGGTCTGGTCTTGGTCTGATCTTTGTTCAGGTCTTGGTCTGGTCTTGGTCTGATCTTTGTTCAGGTCTTGGTCTGGTCTTGGTCTGGTCTTGGTCTGATCTTTGTTCAGGTCTTGGTCTGGTCTTGGTCTTGATCTTTGTTCAGGTCTTGGTCTGGTCTTGGTCTGGTCTTGGTCTGATCTTTGTTCAGGTCTTGGTCTGGTCTTGGTCTGGTCTTGGTCTGATCTTTGTTCAGGTCTTGGTCTGGTCTTGGTCTGCTCTTTGTTCAGGTCTTGGTCTGATCTTTGTTCAGGTCTTGGTCTGGTCTTGGTCTGATCTTTGTTCAGGTCTTGGTCTGATCTTGGTCTGGTCTTTGTTCAGGTCTTGGTCTGGTCTTGGTCTCGTCTTGGTCTCGTCTTTGTTCAGGTCTTGGTCTGGTCTTGGTCTGGTCTTTGTTCAGGTCTTGGTCTGGTCTTGGTCTCGTCTTGGTCTGGTCTTTGTTCAGGTCTTGGTCAGGTCTTTGTTCAGGTCTTGGTCAGGTCTTGGTCTGATCTTTGTTCAGGTCTTGGTCTGGTCTTGGTCTGATCTTTGTTCAGGTCTTGGTCTGATCTTTGTTCAGGTCTTGGTCTGATCTTTGTTCAGGTCTTGGTCTAGTCTTGGTCTGATCTTTGTTCAGGTCTTGGTCTAGTCTTGGTCTGATCGTTGTTCAGGTCTTGGTCTGATCTTTGTTCAGGTCTTGGTCTGGTCTTGGTCTGATCTTTGTTCAGGTCTTGGTCTGATCTTTGTTCAGGTCTTGGTCTAGTCTTGGTCTGATCTTTGTTCAGGTCTTGGTCTGGTCTTGGTCTAGTCTTGGTCTAGTCTTGGTCTAGTCTTGGTCTGATCTTTGTTCAGGTCTTGGTCTGATCTTTGTTCAGGTCTTGGTCTGATCTTTGTTCAGGTCTTGGTCTGATCTTTGTTCAGGTCTTGGTCAGGTCTTGGTCTGATCTTTGTTCAGGTCTTGGTCTGGGTCTTTGTTCGGGTCTTGGTTTTTCGAAATGGATCTTCCTCCTCACGTCATCAGATTTTTTTTCCATCATTTTTTGGGTTTTTTTTGTAATTTTTTGTCAAATGGTAAATTTTTTGTCACTTTTTGTGACATTTTTGTCAATTATTTGTTCATTTTTTGTGACATTTTTGCCACTTTTTCATCTTTTCACCATTTTTTGGTCAATTTTTCATAATTTTTTGTACATTTTTCATAATTATCCGTCAATTTTTTTTATATTTTTTGTCCATTTTTGTGACACTTTTTCTCACTTTTTTGTCACATTTCCATCATTGTTTTCGTCTCAGTTTTGTTGCTATTTCCTCACCTTTTTCCCAGAAGCTTTTGGATTGAGGTAAAGCCAAACTGGAGAAAATGCTCTCGGTTCAGGTGGGAGTTAAGGGGTTAAAGAGCCGTTTCAAAGATCTGACTCTTTTATTCAGCCTGTTCTTCACTGAGTCTGAGCTGGAGCTAACGGGCTCTGACTGTGGAAGGATAAAGAGAGGCCGGTGTGAACGCAGGACTTTGAAGTTCTCAGCGTTAGATTAAAAGGCTTCGACTCGGAGCTGCTTTTACAAAGAGAATCTTTAATTTCTGACTCCAGACACGTCGAGCCGTTCAGAGTCAGAGCGAGAGAACGAACGTCACGGCCTTTTCCACAAACTCCGGACTCGTGGAAATATCAGCAATTTTAGACATTTTTCCATCATTATTTATTTGTTTATTTGAGCAGTTAAAGACCCTTTCGCTGCTGACATCATCGGTGACATCATCAGTGACATCATCAGTGACATCATCTGGAGACAGGAAGTGATCAAGAGAAATAAGATTTAAAAAAAAAATCAAAAATAAATAATAATTAAAAAAAGAAAAAAATCAATACAAAAAATCCATTAAAAAAAAAATCCATAAAAAATTAAATCAATAAAAAAATAAAAAAAGATAAAAATCAATAAAAAATCAATAAAAAAATCAATAAAAAAACAAAAATAAAAAAAATCAATAAAAAAATCCATTAAAAAAATCAATAAAAAAACAACAATAAAAAAAAAATCAATAAAAAAATCAATAAAAAAACAATAAAAATAAAAAAAATCAATAAAAAAAAAAAAAATCAATAAAAAAAATCAATTAAAAAATCAATTAAAAAAATCAATAAAAAAATCAATAAAAAAAATCAATAAAAAAATAAAAATAATCAATTAAAAAAATCAATAAAAAATCAATTAAAAAATCAATTAAAAAAATCAATTAAAAAATCTATTAAAAAAAAATATATACAAAATTAAATCAATAAAAAATTAAATCAATAAAAAAATCACTAAAAAACAACAATAAAAATAATTAAAAAACAATAAAAAAAAATCTATTAAAAATAAAATAAAAAAAATCAATAAAAAAAATCTATAACAAAAAAATAGGATAAAAAAAAAAAGAAGAAATAAGAATAAACTAAAACTAGCGATTATAAATGTAAAACTACAACTAAACACGTGGTCCTGTTGTGGCTTAAAGTGCAGGAACAAGAGGAACGACATTTGAGACGATAAAATAAAGTTCATCTGACATTTCCAACAACGAGTTAAACATTTGTTTATCGTTACTATGACAACAGCTACAATGGCAATAGATAGGACACTCGCTTCCCGCCTCCAGCCGAGCCCAGAACGTTTACAGATGAGTAAAGGGTCGATACATTCTGCTCAGAAGCCGGTCTGAAGTAAGAAGCTCATGAGCGCTGACTTCCTGTTTGTATTAACTTCCATTAAGTTTAGCTTAGACCTGTTCGAATCCTCGTATTTCCTACAGATTCTCTGGTGGACGTGAGTTCCTGGTAGACGAGACTTCCTGCAGGTTAAAGAGTTACTGTACAGTGTAAATGTTTCCATAGAGGAGACGTCTAAAGGCTAACATTCATTTCATGCACTATACAATTTGAAATAGTATATAGCATGTTAGCCTTTAGCTTCAAGACAAACTATCAGTCCTTTATGATCACAGGCGTCTCCTCTGAACTCGTTACACACAGTAAATGATCGTCTACCGGGAACTTACCGCCCACAACGTAATCTTTAAAAAATATGATTATTATTCCAGGAAAAAATTATACAGACAGGAAGTACTGGCGCTCACAACTTCAGGTCAGAGGAACTAGCATAGCCGTATCATAACAACACTCCATCCTACTGCTCCCCCTAGTGGCAGCTCATCTCTTCTTCTCTATACCTTTCAGAAATCTTTCATTTGTATTTATATTTAACCTCTTAACTCATTGCCCTAATCAAAAAGCTTCTTGGGGGAAAAGCCACAAAGAAATGAGAAGAAAACGATGTAAAAGGATGTAAACGCAACAAAAATGTGGCAAAAACTGAACAAAAATTCAACAAAAAATCCCCAAAAATGTGACAAAAAGTCAACCAAAAAACTAAAAATTGTTGAAAATTTGAGAAAAAATTGAAAAAAACTGAACAAAAATTCAGCTATAATGTGATAAAAACTCAACCAAAAAGTGACAAAATTCAACAAAAATGTGACAAAAATTCAACCAAGTGAGTAAAATTTTGGAAAATGTGACAAAAACTGAAAAAAACTGAAAAAACATTTGACAAAAATTCAACAAAAATGTGACAAAAAGTTAACCAACAAGTGACTAAAAATTGTTGAACATTTTTTTTTTCCATTTTTGTAACTTTTTTGTCAAATATTTGGTCAAATTTTAGTAGTTTTTTGTCACATTTTTGTCATTTTTGTCACATTGTGTAAATTTTTTGAAAAATGTGACAAAAACTGAAAAAAACATTTGACAAAAATTCAACAAAAATGTGACTAAAAATTTGACAAAAATGTGACAAAAACTGAAAAAACATTTGACAAAAATTGGGCAAAATTCAACAAAAATTCAACAAAATTGTGACAAAAATTTAACAAAAAATTCATCAAAAATGTGACAAAATGTGACAAAAAACTGAAAAAAATGTGATAAAAATTGGACAAAAAATGACAAAAAAAATACAAAAAAAATGACAAAAAAGTTACAAAAATGAGTTGAATACCCAACAAAAAAATGATGGAAAAAGTCAACCAACAAGTGACCAAAAAAAAAAAAGAAAAAAGAAAAAGTGAGGAAAAACTCAACAAAAAAATGACAAAAACTCAACAAAAAATGTGACAAAAAAATAAAATAAAAACATAAAAAGGTGACACATCACAGCAACAACGCGAGGATCCGTTTTGTGGGTCTTAGCTTTCAGATGAGCTGTTACACAGGCCTGTAGCCAAAGAGGACAGCATGCATTGGGTGTAGGCGGGTGGTAAGAGGTTAAACCAGTGGATGTCCCGGTCTGTTCTGAAGAGATAAGTGACTGAATGAAGGAGTTATTATCTCTAATGTGATCATGAGCTCGACCTCCTCAGAGCTCAGCGTCCCGGGTCTAAACCGCAGGTTCCCGGGGGAGCGTTCAGCGTCTGTGGAGAGTTTAATCATTTATTACAGCGCAGAGTCGTATATACTCGGATAAATCGACCCACAGCTCCGAGCTCGGGGGAGTCAGGCTCCTCACGCTCAACACGGGAGGGATTTCTAAAGATTTGATTCATCCAGTTACACAATGGAGATCATTTATTTCACTCACACTTGGCTGTAAATACTGTTTAAGTGGCGCTAGCCCGCAGTTAGCCTGTTAGCTTCTTCTTCGTGATCCCATTAGTGTGTATTGGTGACTCCGACTCGGTGGCAGGGAAGTCGCAAGTGTGGTTTTAGTGGCCAGAGACAACAGGGGGATTTTACCATTTACCATTTACTGAGACGAAAACAATGATGGAAATGTGACAAAAAAGTGACGAGAAATTGATGAAAAAATGACAAAAAAATGACAAAAATGTGATAAAAAAATTGACAAAAAAACAAACAAAAAATTACAAAAAAATTACAAAAATGTGATGAAAATTTTAAAAAAAAATGAAAAAAAAAAAAATGTGATGAAAATTTTAACAAAAAATGAAAAAAAGAAAAATGTGATGAAAATTTTACAAAAAAATGAAAAAAAAAAAAAGTGATGAAAATTTTACAAAAAAATGAAAAACAATTGATAAAACATGACGAAAAAAATGGGAAAAAATCTGACAAAAAATTACTAAAAAAATTACAGAAATGTTAAAAAGAAATTACAAAAAAATGACAAAAAATTGATAAAAAATGACAAAAAAAATGACAAAAATCTGACAAAAAATCTGACAAAAAAATGACACAAAAAATGACAAAAATGTGACAAAAAAAATGAAACAAATGTGATAAAAATTGGACAAAAAATTACAAAAAAATGACCAAAAATGTGACAAAAAAGTTACATAAATGAGTTGAATGCCCAACAAAAAAATAATGGAAAAAAAATCTGATG
Source organism: Gobius niger (assembly GCF_951799975.1). NCBI lineage: Eukaryota > Metazoa > Chordata > Actinopteri > Gobiiformes > Gobiidae > Gobius > Gobius niger. The sequence goes on from NC_136873.1 coordinate 10,285,449, forward strand.
ACGTGAGGAAAAAGATCCTCTCGGTTCAGGCGGGAGTTAAGAGGTTAACACCTGTATTACCCCCTGAGGGACTACGGGAAGGATTTATTAAGGTAAAAACGTTACTTAGTTCTGCTTTAACTGCAGCCGGAGTCTTTCAAACAACCACTGATGCATCAAAATCAGACAGAACACCCCTCTGCTTCAGTTCAAGTTGGTTCAATCCAACCCGGTGGAGACAAGAGTCCATGAGAGTAAAGAGAGCAAAGGCAGTACGTGTCTTGGTGGGTTTGGTTCATGTTAGAATGTGTGAAATGCAGTGTGGACAGAGGATTCCATTCCTTTATGGATGATCCGAATGCCTGGGCTCAGGAAAGGCATTTCAAACACAGCTGCCAAACAGTCACTGACCACACCGGGGTCATAGGTCACAGGTCAATACACGGCCATCAGAGCCGTGTGGAGCTCCCAGAGTCAGGACTAAACACGCCGAGGCTAAAGCTACAACCTGTTTTTTTTATTTTATTTGTATCAAATTTTTTCACTTTTTGTGTCATTTTTGTGTCACTTTTTTGTAATTTTTTTGACTCGTTTTTGTCACTTTTTCAACACTTTTTTCTTGCTTTTTTGGTCATCTTTTAAACACATTTTTGTCGCTTTTTTTTTAATCATTTCTTGTCACTTTTTCAACACTTTTTTGTCATTTTTTTTAAACATTTTTTTGTCATTTTTGTCATTTTTTTCTAATTTTCTTGTCATTTTTTAAACATATTTTTGTCATTTTTTTTACATATTTTTGTCATTTTTTAAACATATTTTTGTCATTTTTTTTACATATTTTTGTCATTTTTTTTAAACATATTTTTGTCATTTTTTTGTCATTTTTTTGTCATTTTTTTGGTCATTTTTTAAACATTTTTTATTCATTTTTTGTCATTTTTTAACACATTTTTGTCGCTTTTTTGTCACTTTTTTGTTTAATTTTAGTTTAATTTGTATCATTTTTTAACAAAATACTCGAGACAAATGTGTTCCCGACGACAGCTGTGTGATTCCACTGTGTGCTTTAGAGAAACTGAGGCGAAGTCGTGAGGTTTTAGACTCCGCCTCCCTCGGCTTTAGAGAAACTGAGGCGAGGCTGTGAGGTCTGAGACTCCGCCTCCCTCGGCTTTAGAGGCTCCTCCTCCTCGTGGCTAAAACGGGCTCGGTCCAAACGTCTGTGGTCAGTTTTTCCTTCACTGAAGCCACACTGGTCGCCATGACGCCGGCCAAAGGGGCGCGGCCCAAATATCTCACACTTCCACGCCACCTTTTCTGTTTGCCTTCCCTGCCCCACAGAGGGAGGGGAGTCAGCTGATTCTGGGGGGGCCTGGGGGGGCCTGGGGGGGGGGGGGGCCTGGAGGGGGGGGGCTGGAGCTCTGTGGGTTTGTGGGTCAGATCTCTGTAATTACGGGGCTCAGAGGGGAAGAAAGTGAACGTTTAGTTTCCCAGAGTTCATGTTTCAGCTTCTGCAAAGACTTGACTCTTGTGCTCTGGTTATAACTGTTTTATATCTGGTTCTATCTGGTTATATCTGGTGATCTCTGTCCGGTTGGTGATTGTGAGTAAACCCGTTGTAGTTCATTGTGTGGTTTTGTAGTTTTTATGAATGAGCCGTTGGCGACGTCACTTCCTGGTTGTTTCTTCTTCACTGGTTTGGAAGGTTCAGATCGTCCTGATGTAAACGGAGCAAAACAATATGGCAAAAAAGGGACAAAAATGTGTTAAAAATGACCCAAAAAATGACAAAAAAGTGACAAAAAAGTGTTAAAAAATTACAAAAAAACGGACAAAATATTGACAAAAAACAAAACAAAAAATGACAAAAAAGTGACAAAAATGTGTTAAAAAAATGACAAAAACGGACAAAAAATCAAGAAAAAAATGTTTCACAAAATGACAAAAAAGCGACAAAAAAGTGTTTAAAAAAATGACAAAAAACTGAAATAAAATCGACAAAACAAGTTTAAAAAAACGGACAAAAAATCAACAAAAAAATAAACAAAAAAGGTGACAAAAAAGTGTTGAAAAATTACAAAAAAAGGGACAAAATTTAAAAAAAAATAAAAAAATTAAAGTGACAAAAAATTGTTAAAAAATGATTAAAAAAATGACAAAAATGTGTCAAAAAATAAACAAAAAAATAACAAAAAAATAACAAAAAATATGACAAAAAGGTGCTAAAAAGTGACAAAAAGTGTTAAAAAATGACAAAAAAAGGGACAAAATTTAAACTTTTTTTTTAAAAAAGTGACAAAAAATGGTTCAAAAATTGTTAAAAAATGATTAAAAGAAATGACAAAAATGTGTCAAAAAATCAACAAAAAAAGTGACAAAAAGTGTTAAAAAATGAGAAAAAAATCAACAAAAATGTGTTAAAAAAATGAGAAAAAAGCGACAAAGAAGTGTTGAAAAGTGACCAAAAAAAGTGACAAAATGTTTTAAAAAAGAGACAATAAAAAAAAAAAAAAGACCAGAAACGGTTATAAAAATGACAAAAAAGCGACGAAAAATAAACAAAAAAGTGAGAAAAAAGTGTTGAAAAAGTGACAGAAAAATGACAAAAAAGCGACAATAATGTGTTAAAAAAATGACACAAACTAAACTAAAATTGATACAAAAATGTTTTCAAAAAGTGACATAAACGTGTTGTATTAAATGTGTAAACAGTGATGGAAACAGTGAGGGAAAAGTTCTGTTTCGATCAGTTTTGTAGGTCTTAGCTTTCAAATGAGGCCTGTAGGCTGTGAGCTCCGGTCCAGAAGCTTTTAGATTTGGGTAAAGCTGAACTGGAGTAAGAGTGTTTGTGGATAAACTCCCCCTCCCTCCTCCCCCCGGCTCTGCTCTTTGGCAGCTTTCTGAGCCACAAACATCCAGAGGAGCCTGAGAAGCAGACGGGCGTGTGAGCTCCTGTTAAAACACTTACTGTGAGCGGATCCAGACCTGCTGAAAGTTTCCATCATCAGAGCCGCTGTGACGTCACAGCCTGAGAAAGAGCCCATGGCGACGGGAAGAGTCAGGGTGGTCACTATGGTAACCGTCAACATGGAGGATCAGGAGGATCAGAGTAATGTGGATCCGATCAGGATCAGGGAAACATTTGGACTTTTACTTTTGGGACATTTATGTTTTTTTTTATTTTATTTATTTATTTATTTTTATTTATTTATTTTTATTTATTCATTTTTATTTATTTATTTTTATTTATTTATTTATTTTTATTTATTTATTTTTATTTATTTATTTATTTTTATTTATTTATTTTTATTTATTTATTTATTTTTATTTATTTATTGTTATTTATTCATTTTTATTTATTTATTTATTTATTTATGTATATTTATTTATTTATTTATTTTTATTTATTTATTTATTTATTTATTTATTTATTTATTTTTATTTATTTATTTGTATTTATTTATTTATTTTTATTTATTTATTTTTATTTATTTATTTATTTTTATTTATTTATTTATTTTTATTTATTTATTTATTTATTTTTATTCATTTGTATTTATTTATTTTTATTCATTTGTATTTATTTATTTTTATTTATTTATTTATTTTTATTTATTTTTATTCATTTTTATTTATTTATTTATTTTTATTTATTTTTTTATGTTTTTTTTATCTATTTGTTTATTATTTATTTATTTTCATTTATTTATTCATTTATTTATTTTCATTTATTTATTGATTTATTTATATACTTTTGGAACATTTATGTTGAGTTCACGATGTATAATGTGATGATGTCATAATGTCAGGTGGAGGGCGGGGCCAATACAGCTCTATGGGCGGGGCCAGTACAGCTCTATGGGAGAAATGCAGTTTTTGTAAGAAATCTCCTAAACGAAAAGGAATTTGATGCCTTCCTGACTGGATTTTTGTCCCTTTTTTCCTGGATTTTTTTTCACTTTTTTGCTGGATTTTTGTCGCTTTTTTCCTGGATTTTTGTCGCTTTTTTGCTGGATTTTTTGTAATTTTTTACTGGATTTTTGTCCCTTTTTTCCTGGATTTTTTTTCACTTTTTTGCTGGATTTTTGTAATTTTTTACTGGATTTTTGTCACTTTTTTCCTGGATTTTTGTCACTTTTTTCCTGGATTTTTGTAATTTTTTACTGGATTTTTGTCATTTTTTAACTGGATTTTTGTCATTTTTTTTGCTGGATTTTTGTCATTTTTTACTGGATTTTTTGTCTTTTTTTTGCTGGATTTTTGTCATTTTTTACTGGATTTTTTGTCATTTTTTGCTGGATTTTTTGTCACTTTTTTACTGGATTTTTGTCACTTTTTTGCTGGATTTTTGTCACTTTTTTGTTGGATTTTTGTAATTTTTTTGATGGATTTTTGTCACTGTTTTACTGGATTTTTGTCACTTTTTTGCTGGATTTTTTGTAATTTTTTACTGGATTTTTTGTCATTTTTTGCTGGATTTTTGTCATTTTTTAACTGGATTTTTGTCACTTTTTTGCTGAACTTTTACAGATCAACAGCAGGTTTGTCATCACAGTAGTGTGCTATAGACTGGTGCTATGTAACACCCCCTCTTTAAAAGAAAATAGCGACGAAAACAAGGATGAAAATGGAACAAAAATGTGCCGGAAAAAGCACAAAAACGCAACAGTGACCAAAACATGGAGAAAACATGACGACAAACCAGTGACATCGCCCATATATGGTCATGAATCATAAACTTCAGGACGTGTGTGATTCCAGCGTTTCCTCCCGTTAGATCCACGTCTGTGTAATCATCCTCCGTCTGAGCGTGTCATTATCTCCGTCTGCTGCAGCTCCAGCGCCGGAAGCAAAACTCACACCACAAATATGATCAAGAGTCTTTCCCTCCACAGAGTTTCCCCGACTGCGGGACAGTTTGGGTCTGTTTAGTTTGGTACATTGTGGATTTCATGAATAGAGGCTTTGACAAACATGTGCGTTTGGTTTAGTCCATGAACACATCCTCAAGCAGCGTCACTTCAGCTGTGTGTGATAAAAAAATGTCCAAGAATATGACAAAAATGTGACAAAAATCCAGCAAAAAAATGATAAAAATCCAGCAAAAAAATGATAAAAATCCAGCAAAAAAATGACAAAAATCCAGCAAAAAAATGATAAAAATCCAGCAAAAAAATGATAAAAATCCAGCAAAAAAAGCCAAAAATCCAGCAAAAAAGTTACAAAAATGGAAAAAAAAGAAAGAAAAAAAAAAACATACAAAAGGTGACACAACACACCAACAGCGTGAGGAAAAAGATCAGTTTTGTGGGTCTTAGCTTTCAAATGAGGTGCTACACAGGCCTATATAACAGCCCAAGAGGACAGAAGGCATTTGATTTAGGCGGGTGGTAAGAGGTTAAGCTTTTAGATTTGGGTAAAGCTCGGTTAAGGCGGTTAATGTCTGTGTGAGGACTCGTTATTTTAACCTGTGTTGTTTGTGGATTTTGTTCGAGGCACAGCTTTTTCATCGCTCTTTAGTCGTGTTTTTTGTCGCTCGTCCGTTGTGTTTTTGTTGCTTTTCTGGCCCGTTTTTGTCGTCACTTTATCGTCCCGGCTTCATGGGTTTATCGTTATATGTTCGTTATATGTTAAATGCACTTTTGTCGCTCGTTTGCTGCTTTGTCACCTCCCTTTAGTCCAGTTTCTGTCACTTGTTTGTTGTTGTTCCTTTTCCGCTTCATTTTGTCCTTTAACCCCACCTGTTTTCTCCAAATTCTCCAAATCTAAAAGCTTCTACAAAGCATGGAATAAAACACGAGAAGAAAATGAGGATGTAAACGCAACAAAAAAGTGACAAAAAAGTGACAAAAAAATGACAAAAATCCAGAAAAAAAAGACAAAAATCCAGCAGAAAAAAAGCAAAAAAGTGACAAAAATCCAGCAAAAAAGTGACAAAAATCCAGCAGAAAAGTGACAAAAATCCAGCAGAAAAGTGACAAAAATCCAGCAAAAAAATGACAAAAATCCAGCAAAAAAAAGGCAAAAATCCAACAAAAACGTGACAAAAATCCAGCAAAAAAATGACAAAAATCCAGCAGAAAAGTGACAAAAATCCAGCAAAAAAAAGGCAAAAATCCAACAAAAACGTGACAAAAATCCAGCAAAAAAATGACAAAAATCCAGCAAAAAAGTGACAAAAATCCAACAAAAAAAAGGCAAAAATCCAACAAAAACGTGACATAAATCCAACAAAAAAAAGGCAAAAATCCAGCAAAAAAATTACAAAAATCCAACAAAAAAGTGACAAAAATCCAACAAAAAAGTGACAAAAATCCAACAAAAACGTGACAAAAATCCAGCAAAAAAATTACAAAAATCCAACAAAAAAGTGACAAAAATCCAACAAAAAAAAGCCAAAAAATGACAAAAATCCAGCAAAAAAGTGACAAAAATCCAGCAAAAAAGTGACAAAAATCCAACAAAAAAGTGACACAAATCCAGCAAAAAAGTGACACAAATCCATAAAAAAAGTGACAATAATCCAGCAAAAAAGTAGTAAAAAAGTGACAAAACACATCAGGGAAATAAAAGGTGACGATGCGTTTGGTTTTGTCGGGTGGTCAGAGGTTCAGCTCTTCACCCCCGCCTGAACCTCCTGATGATTCAGCCTCACACGGACTGTAGGACCTCACGTCTGCTCTTCTCTCTGAGCCGTGACATCATGTTCACGCCTCACACCTGTTAAAGTCAGCAACAACGGCGCAACAACGGCGCAACAACGGCGCAACAACGGCGCAACAACGGCGCTCCGCGGTGTTTGAAGTAAAAATAGTCTGTGGCCGACGCCCACTCGCGGCTCCGCAGACGTTTAGTCACTGAAGGAAGAACCGCAGGTCTGTGTTTAGATCCACCTCCGTCTGCTCGTGTGGAAAACACTGGAGAGAGAGAGAGACAGAGGAAACTGTTTCAGACTCAGAGGAAACGTTTACCTGCAGACTCAGAGGAAACGTTTACCTTCAGACTCAGAGGAAACCAGCAGACTAAAATACCTTCAGAATAAAATGCAGCAAAAAGACACAAAAATAGAACAAAAAAGTCACAAAAATTGAGCAAAAATATGACAAAAAAGTCACAAATATGACAAAAATATGACAAAAAATATGACAAAAAAGTGACAAAAATATGACAAAAAATATGACAAAAAAGTCACAAAAATATGACAAAAAATATGACAAAAAAGTCACAAAAATATGACGAAAAAGTCACAAAAATATGACAAAAAAGTCACAAAAATATGACAAAAAAGTCACAAAAATATGACAAAAACATGACAAAAAAGTCACAAAAATATGACGAAAAAGTCACAAAAATATGATGAAAAAGTCACAAAAATATGACAAAAACATGACAAAAAAGTCACAAAAATATGACGAAAAAGTCACAAAAATATGACAAAAATTGGACAAAAAAGTCACAAAAATATGACAAAATGAAAGAAAAAAGTGACAAAAAAGTGACAAAAAAATAACAAAAAATTCTAAGAAAAAAAAACGTTTACCCTTTCAGACTAAAATGCAGCAAAAAGTCACAAAAAATGAACAAAAACATGACAAAAATGGAGCAAAAATATGACAAAAAAGTGACAAAAATGAAAGAAAAAAGTAACAAAAATTGGACAAAAATTGGAGAAAAATATGACAAAAATATGAAAAAAAAGTAACAAAAATATGATTAGAATGCAGCAAAAAAGTGACAAAAATGCAAGAAAAAAGTGACAAAAATATGACAAAAATATGACAAAAATATGACAAATATGACAAAAATATGACAAAAAAGTGACAAAAATGAAAGAAAAAATAACAAAAATTGGAGAAAAATATGAAAAAAATGCAACAAAAAAGTGACAAAAATTGGAGAAAAATATGACAAAAATGGAGCAAAAATATGACAAATATGACACAAATATGACAAAAAGGTGACAAAAATGAAAGAAAAAAGTAACAAATATTGGACAAAAATTGGAGTAAAATATGACAAAAATATGAAAAAAAAGTAACAAAAATATGATTAGAATGCAGCAAAAAAGTGACAAAAATGCTAGAAAAAAGTGACAAAAATATGACAAAAAAGTGACAAAAATGAAAGAAAAAAGTAACAAAAATTGGAGAAAAATATGAAAAAAATGCAGCAAAAAAGTGACTAAAATGCAACAAAAAAGTGACAAAAATTGGAGAAAAATATGACAAAAGTATGAAAAAAAGTAGCAAAAATATGACAAAAAAGTGACAAAAATGAAAGAAAAAAGTAACAAAAATTTGCCAAAAATATGACTGGAAGTTGGACGTTCCTCTCCTGAAACGCGCCTGTGCTCCGTCTCCAACACCTGGGACGTCATTTATTCCCCGCCGTCGTCCGTCTGCGTCCCCGAGTGACCTCTGCAGCTGTGAGGGAGGGAGGGAGGGAGGGGGAGAGTGCAGCGGCTGTGGCTGAGACAGAGCAGGTCAGTGACTGAGACGGAGCAGGTCAGTGAGGGCGTCTGGACCAGGTGAAATCATGGCTTTTTTTCCTAAAGTGGACGAGCTTTTTTAAACACTTCACCTTCACACCACGATGATCGTTTATTTCACTTCTCTTCATCCCAGAGCCTCCAGAACCACATCTTCAGCCTCTTCAGCAGCTCTGACGTTTGCTTTAACGCAGGATCCGGAGATGCATCCTCTTCTCGTCGCCATAGCAACAGCATCCGTCGCCAAAAACCCCCCGTCCCACGCGTGACGGGGGAGGAGGCGCCGGGACAGACGTGTTTGTGAGACTGAGGTCTGTTTCTTACCTGAGCGTAGACGAGTTCATGTGTAACTGTCTGGTCTTTACGCGTGTGCTCAGTCACACAAAGATGAACTCTCCTCCTCTCTGGGTAAAAGGGAACTATGTTGTGAGGCGGAGTCATGTTTTGTTTAAAAATGGTGGTCTGTCCCTTTAAGAGAAAGGCATAAAATAACGACGGAAACGAGGAGGAAAACGAGGATGAAAACGGAACAAAAATGTGACAAAAAACGTTGTGAAAACAAAAATGCAAGAAAAAAGTGACAAAAATATGACAAAAAAGTGACTAAAATGCAGCAAAAAAAATGTCAAAAATATGACAAAAATGGGTCAAAAATATGACACAAATATGACAAAAATATGACAAAAAAGGGACAAAAAATGTCAAAAAAATGACAAAAAAATGACAAAAAAGGGACAAAAAATGTCAAAAAATGACAAAAAAGGGTCAAAAATATGACACAAATATGACAAAAAAATGACTAAAAAATGACAAAAAAGGGTCAAAAATATGACACGAATTGAAGAAAAAAAGCAACAAAAATCTTACAAAAATGCAAGAAAAAAAATGAAGAAAAATATGACAAAAATTGGACAAAAAAGCAAGAAAAAAGTGACAAAAATTGAAGAAAAATATGACAAAAAAGTGACAAAAATATTACAAAAATGCAGCAAAAATGGTACAAAAACACACCCATTTTAAAAAAAAACTGCCAACTATAAATGTATTTAAAACATACATATTTATTGTATTTAATTAAAGTGCATCAACATTTACACAATTGTTTGATTTTTCAGTTTTCTCTGACAGAAAAGTCACTGAGCAACAAAGACTGTTTAACAAATCATTTATCCTGTATTTGGATTGAGCAACAAAACAACAAATCCTGAGGCGTAGTAGTAGTAGTTGTAGTAGTAGTAGCAGTAGTAGTAGCAGTAGTAGTAGCAGTAGTAGTAGTAGTAGTAGTAGCAGTAGTAGTAGTAGTAAAAGTAGCAGTAGTAGTAGTAGTAGTATCTGGTCTTGAGCTCGGTTTGTGGAGCAGCTGTGGTGATCGTGCCTTTACTTCTGCTCTGGCTGACTCGGCTTTTTCCCACCGCCCTGTGACAAACATCAACAAACGTTACGTAACTCCAGCATCACTGGTGCATTATGGGAGTTTTCCGAGGGTCACAGGTTAAAGCGAGAGGGGTGAAAACGTGGACTAGTTTTGTCCATAACTTTAAAAAAACAACCAAACTCTCCCCATATTTTCATCAACAACCTCCAAACAAAGGACAGAGGCAGGTTTAAATCTGCACTTTCCTTTTGTTGATGGTTGAAACTCACTAAATCAAATGCCCTGCCTCACGATCCTCTCCCGTGAAAGTAGATCCGACTCACGCTTCACCAGGAAAAGTTATTCCTGGACGTCTAAATCCGCACTTTCTAATAAAAGGCCAGATTCACTTTCCTGTGATTATCCGCCCAGAAACCGAGCGAGCGAGCGCCGGCGGGAGGGCCGGGCCTAAATTACAGGACGCCGCGGGTTTGTGGCGGCCATGTTGGAGCTGCCAGAGCGCCGGCGTCTGTCATTAGGGCGGGCAGAGGGCGGAGATCTGACCCACTGTTTAGGCCTGACAGATATTACAGGGGGAGGTTTCAGGATGTGTGTGTTAACCAGCAGGGGGCAGCGCTACAGTTTTAACCACGAGGACCAAACACTGACACACAAATACATGACCTTTGACCTCTTAACTCCCACCTCAACATGTTTTCTCCTGTTCTCCAAATCTAAAAGCTTCAGCAAAACAGAGGCAAAAAACAGAAGAAAATGAGGATGTAAACGCAACAAAGAAAAACACTAAAATGTGACCAAAAATGACAAACACTCAACAAAAAAGTGACAAAAATCCAAAAAAAAAGTGACAAAAATCCAGCAAAAAAGTGACAAAAATCCAGCAAAAAAGTGACAAAAATCCAGCAAAAAATAAATAAAAATCCAACAAAAAAGTGACAAAAATCCAGCAAAAAAAGGACAAAAACTCAACAAAAAAATGTCAAAAATCCAGCAAAAAATGACAAAAATCCAGCAAAAAAAATGACAAAAATCCAGCGAAAAAAGGACAAAAATCCAACAAAAAAATGACACAAATCCAGCGAAAAAAAGACAAAAATCCAACAAAAAAAATGACAAAAATCCAACAAAAAAATGACAAAAATTCAGCGAAAAAATGACAAAAATCCAGCAGAAAAATGACAAAAATCCAGCAGAAAAATGACAAAAATCCAGCAAAAAAATGACAAAAATCCAGCAAAAAAATGACAAAAATCCAACAAAAAAGTGACAAAAATCCAACAAAAAAAGGACAAAAATCCAGCAAAAAAAGACAAAAATCCAGCAAAAAAAGTGAAAAATGAACTCTGTAAATGTCTCCTCCCCCGCTCTCCGGCCTCGTGTCGCCGTGACCCCGTCCTGAACACATGCGCCCTCATCCCGCCCCGTGTTTGAAGCCCAGTGTCCACACGGCGCTGCCCTAAACCGGCCGTGGGTCAACACCGGGGCGGCGCCCGGACGTCACGAGCACAAAGAGCTCTTCATGGACGTGTTTGAGCAGAGCGGGAAGAGCCATGAGGGGGATGTGGAGACGAGCTGCAGAGATGTAGAGGAATAAAGCTGTTATGTAATGTCTGCGGACTCAGATCAGCAACATCTGCAGCGACAAATCGAGGAGGAAAACACTAAAAGAAGTGACAAAAAAAGTGATGAAAAAGAGCCATGGAAACAGATCCGTTTACATCGGTCTTGTAGGTCTTAGGTCCCTCAAAATGTGATCATTCATGTGATGCAGGTCAGTTTTATTCCAAACATGATTCTATGGACACAGACATTTAAATGGTTAGTCTGGTGTTAGAAGTGATTCTCTGTGGAGCGGGTCACACTAATGCAGGCTAGCTGATACCATAGACATGCACTAGCCCTAGTCTAGCGCCATGAAACTCTTCAAACATAAGAACTGCATGAATAACAATGACTGATGACTGAGTGAAAACCTGTTCCTGTTTCAGCTCTGAGTCTCTGTGTATCTGCAGCTCGTCCCAGATGTTTCCTCTGGGACTCTGGGTCCGTCTCTTATTAATAACGTCTCCTGATCCCACACTCGTCTCTCTCTGAGCCTGCTCGGGTTTGGAAAGTGCCCTTTGTCCTCACGTCATCATATTTTTTTCCATCGTTTTTTTGTTGGTTATTCAACTCATTCTTGTAGCTTTTTGTCATTTTTTTGTCACATTTTTAGTCCATTTTTATCATTTTTTTAATTTATTTTTTTGTCACATTTTTGTCATTTTTTGTCAATTTTTTGTCATTTTGTCACATTTTTGTAATTTTTTTGTCAATTTTTTATCAGATTTGTGTAAGTTTTTTGTTAATTTTTATCAATTTTTGTTTGTTTTTTTGTCACATTTTTGTCATTTTTTGTCATTTTTTAAGTCAATTTTTTGTCATTTTTTGTCAAATTTCTATCAACTTTTTTTCACTTTTTTGTCATTTTCTTGTGACATTTTTGCCACTTTTTCATCAATTTTTCATCACTTTTTTTGTCACATTTCCATCCTTGTTTTTGGATGGACTCGCCCACCGGGGAGCTCAGCGTTTAGCGGCGTCTGAAGCCTTTGTCATTTGAAAAGAGTCTGAACGGGATCAGCAGAGTCTGATCTGACGCTCAGACAGATATGAGGAGGCTTTAAAGGAGACGTGCTAATTCCTCTTAAAGGAGAGGTGCTAATGTGGTGTTAGCTCTTAAAGGAGAGGTGCTAATAGACTCTGGAGTATTTATCTTCTGAAATGACGTCTGCAGTCATCACTTCCAGAGGACAGTCTAATGGAGTCGTTAATGTGAAGCTAATTAGAAAGAGCGACTGGGGGAAGTTCATCTCCGTGAGGACAGTTTCCCCGGTCAGAGTGAGTGGATGTTCTGACTTCACAGGGAGCAGACACATCCCAGTTATGTTAAATCCTTTATTAAAAATACTTTGTTCAAATAACAACCGGCCTGATTTCCTGGAGGTTTTATTATTCAAACGGATCTAGCAGGAAGTGCCGGCTCTTTCTGCAGGTGTAGTGTCGCCATTAATAAACCGGTCTTGTTTCAGTGGAGGTGCCACGTTCTCCATGTTTCACTCTCTGGTCGACACTGAGCCTGGTCCATAATGCAGCCGCTCTCCCGTAGTCTCGTGTTGTTCAGAGAACGCAGAATAAAACATGAGGGTTCATGTTCAATAAAGAAGGAGCCGGAGCAGAGGCGGCTTTGGAGAGACTGGACTTTGAGAGACTGGACTTTGAGAGACTGGACTTTGAGAGACTGGACTTTGGAGGGACCAATTTTTTTTTTTACGGGACCCAGCCAGCACTAACTGGAACATACAGTAACCGATAAACTAGGGCTGTGCAATTAATCGAAATTCGATTACGATTTCGATTACAACAGTAAACGATTACGAAATTAGCACAATCGCAAAAAATCGATTAGAATTTTTTTGTTTTTTCAATTTTTTTTTTTTTGGGGGGGATTATTTTCCCTTCACATTTCTCGTACCACGGCTCGTGCTTTTGTCTGACATAAAAACAAACGGCCCTGTGTGATGATGTCATCAGGCCGCGCAGCTCAGTTTGCTTGCGCAGGTGTGAGGGCTGGCCAGCAGGGGGCAGGTGTGAAACAGGGACCTCTTCTTAATCAAGGCAAACTTTGTCTTTTTTCTGCTGGATTTTTGTCTTTTTTTTAATGGATTTTTGTCACTTTTTTGCTGGATTTTTGTCTTTTTTTTAATGGATTTTTGTCACTTTTTTGCTGGATTTTTGTCATTTTTTGATGGATTTTTGTCATTTTTTTGCTGGATTTTTGTCTTTTTTTTGCTGGATTTTTGTCACTTTTTTGCTGGATTTTTGTCATTTTTTTGCTGGATTTTTGTCACTTTTTTAATGGGTTTTTGTCACTTTTTTAATGGATTTTTGTCTTTTTTTTGCTGGATTTTTGTCACTTTTCTGCTGGATTTTTTGTCATTTTTTGGATGGATTTTTGTCTTTTTTTTGCTGGATTTTTGTCACTTTTTTTGCTGGATTTTTGTCACTTTTTAAATGGATTTTTGTCACTTTTTTAATGGATTTTTGTCACTTTTTTAATGGATTTTTGTCACTTTTTTAATGGATTTTTGTCACTTTTTTGCTGGATTTTTGTCACTTTTTTGCTGGATTTTTGTCTTTTTTTTAATGGATTTTTGTCACTTTTTTGCTGGATTTTTGTCATTTTTTGATGGATTTTTGTCATTTTTTTGCTGGATTTTTGTCATTTTTTTGATGGATTTTTGTCATTTTTTTGCTGGATTTTTGTCACTTTTTTGATGGATTTTTGTCATTTTTTTAATGGGTTTTTGTCACTTTTTTAATGGATTTTTGTCATTTTTTTGCTGGATTTTTGTCACTTTTTTGATGGATTTTTGTCATTTTTTTGCTGGATTTTTGTCACTTTTTTAATGGGTTTTTGTCACTTTTTTAATGGATTTTTGTCATTTTTTTGCTGGATTTTTGTCACTTTTCTGCTGGATTTTTGTCATTTTTTTGCTGGATTTTTGTCACTTTTTTAATGGGTTTTTGTCACTTTTTTAATGGATTTTTGTCTTTTTTTTGCTGGATTTTTGTCATTTTTTTGCTGGATTTTTGTCACTTTTTTGATGGATTTTTGTCATTTTTTTGCTGGATTTTTGTCACTTTTTTAATGGGTTTTTGTCACTTTTTTAATGGATTTTTGTCATTTTTTTGCTGGATTTTTGTCACTTTTCTGCTGGATTTTTGTCATTTTTTTGCTGGATTTTTGTCACTTTTTTAATGGGTTTTTGTCACTTTTTTAATGGATTTTTGTCTTTTTTTTGCTGGATTTTTGTCACTTTTCTGCTGGATTTTTTGTCATTTTTTGGATGGATTTTTGTCTTTTTTTTGCTGGATTTTTGTCACTTTTTTAATGGATTTTTGTCACTTTTTTAATGGATTTTTGTCACTTTTTTGCTGGATTTTTGTCACTTTTTTAATCGATTTTTGTCACTTTTTTAATCGATTTTTGTCACTTTTTTGCTGGATTTTTTTAAAGGCAACAAATAATCGTTTGAATAATCGTGATTATTATTTGTTCAATAATCGAGCAGCCCTGCGATAAACTAATTCAAGAATCTCATTTGTATAACTCAACTCCGGATGCTCAGGCAGTCAAAAGAGTGCTTTTAAAGGGACGTGTTCCGAGGAGATCTCAGACTCATTTAACCTCTTAACCCCCACCTGAACTGAGGACATTTTCCCCAGTTTAAGTGAATGGAAATGTGACAAAAGCAACATAAAACAGTGACTGAAATGTCGAAGAGAACGACTCCCGAGCGTTCCCTTTAAACAGTCCCTCCCTTTAATTGAAAGTATCTGGAGCTGATGTAGCGATTAGCGACGGGCGCTAACGGCTCCATTAAAGCTAACTTTAGCGCCGGTTCTCGTGAGGGTAATTGGAGAGGACATAAAACGAGATTACAGCGTTTTTTACGAGCCTCGAGTGTCGGATCGAAGTCGGAAAAAAAAACCCAAACAAACACAGGAAGCAAAACAATTAGAGAAGTCGATGCAACGGTGGCGAGAGGAGCAAATAAAAGCTATAGGAGGTTAGAGGAGTACCTGAGAGTGATCTACTTTTGTACCGTGGTTAATACTAACTCTCTCCCATTCGTTTTCAATGGTAAATGTGGATGCAGTACATTGTTTGGCCACCAGCGTCAAATTGGGGGCGCTGTTTCACTCCTTTCGCAGAGTTAACCTCTTAACTCCCGCCTGAACCGAGAGCATTTTCTCCAGTTTAGCTTTGCACAAATCCTGTAGGCCAGTGTAACGCCTCATTTGAAAGCTAAGATCTACATCACTCATCTGAATGGATCTTTTTCCTCACGTCAGCAGATTTTTTTCCATCTTTTGGGGGGGGTTTTCCACTCATTTTGTAGCGTTTTTTTTTTTTTTTTTTTGTCAAATATTTAATCCATTTTTTGTCATTTTTTGTCTTTTTTTATCAATTTTTTGTCGTTTTTTTGTCACATTTTTTGTCATTTTTTTGTCATTTTTTGTCATTTTTTTATCAATTTTTTGTCATTTTTTTGTCACATTTTTTGTCTTTTTTTGTCATTTTTTTGTCACATTTTTTCGCATTTTTTGTCATTTTTTTGTCATTTTTTGTCACATTTTTGTCATTTTTTGTCACATTTTTTGTCATTTTTTTGTCATTTTTTCATCACTTTTTTGTCATTTTTTGTCACATTTTTTGTCATTTTTTTGTCACATTTTTGTCATTTTTTGTCATTTTTTGTCACATTTTTGTCATTTTTTCATCACTTTTTGTATTTTTTTTCATATTTTTGGTCACATTTTGGTCCATTTTTTTTATCTTTTTTTGTCATTTTTTGTCATTTTTTTCATATTTTTTGTCATTTTTTTCATATTTTTTCATCACTTTTTTGTCAAAGTTTTCTCACTTTTTTGTCACATCTTCATCACTGTTTTCATCTCTGATTTTGTTTTTACCATAGTTAGTGTTTGTTGTATATGATATTTGCACAGGTAGAATCAAACACAAATGTTTACCGAAAGATAGAATAAAGTAAGTATTGTTATTTTGTAGCTTTTTTGTCATTTTTTTAAATCAATTTTTTGTCATTTTTTTTGTCACATTTTTGTCAAACTTTTTGTCTTTTTTTTTTTTATTTTGTCATTTTTTGGTCACATTTTTGTCACATTTTTTGTCTTTTGTTTATCAATTTTTTGTCATTTTTCGTCAGATTTTTTGTCACTTTTTTGTCCATTTTTTATCTAATTTTGTCATTTTTTGTCACATTTTTGTCATTTTTTTGTCACATTTTTGTCATTTTTTTTCACATTTTTATCAATTTTTTGTCATTTTTCATCACTTTTTTGTCATTTTTTTGTCACATTTTTTGTCATTTTTTGTCACATTTTTATCAATTTTCTTGTCATAATGATTTTTGCACAGGTAGAATCAAATGTAAATGTTTACCCAAAGATAAAGTAAAGTAAGTATGATTATTTGCAGTTACATGTGCTGCAGTGTCGTGTCTGAACCTTTAAGCCTGACTTTGTGTATAAAGTGTGTGTGTATAAAGTGTGTGTGTATAAAGTGTGTGTTTGGAGGGCCTGATTGAGCGCGTTCAAACGGAGGCTGGTCCTTTGATATTTCGTAGGAGTCTCTGGAGGATGTTCTGTCACTGTTCCCTGGAGCTACCGGGGCGGAGGCGGAGGAGTTTTTTATTCTGTCAAGACGATAAAGGCGACAATAGTTTCAAAATGTACGCAGTGTTTGCCTACGGGGCCGGGTTTAAAAGGACAGTAAATGATTGTGAAAGGTTTGTTTCAGAGGGATTTGGGATCTGATCAGACACTTTTCCTCCATGTTCTTTAACCCCTTAACTCCCACCTGAACCAAGAGCATTTTCTACAGTTTGGCTTTACCCCAATGCAAAAGCTTCTGGAAAAAAGGTGGGGAAATAGAGACAGAACTGAGACGAAAACGATGATGGAAATGTGAGAAAAAAGTGAGAAAACATTGACAAAAAATGACAAAAAATCTGACAAAAAAGTGACAAAAAATTGATGAAAAAGTGGCAAAAATGTGACAAAAATTTGATAAAAACTTGACAAAAAAAATACTAAAATGTGACAAAAAATGACAAAAATGTGATAAAAAAAATGACAAAAAATGTGACAAAAAATGTGACAAAAAAGTGACGAAAAATTGATGAAAAAGTGGCAAAAATGTCACAAAAATGTCACAAGAAATTGACACAAAAGTGTCGAAAAAATGACAAAAAAATGACAAAAAAATGACAAAAAAATGACAAAAAAAGGACAAAAAAAGGACAAAAAAAGGACAAAAATGTCACAAAAATTTGACCAAAAAATTACAAAAATGTGATAAAAAAATGACAAAAATGTGACAAAAAAGTGACAAAAATGTGAGAAAAAATTGACGATTTAAAAAAAAAAAAATTGACAAAAAATGATTTAAAAAAATGACAAAAATGTGACGATAAATTGATGAAAAAGTGGCAAAAATGTCATAAAAATGTCACAAGAAATTGACAAAAAATTGACGGAAAAAATTAAAAAATGTGACAAAAAAATGACAAAAATGAGTTGAATACCCTAAAAAAAAAATGATGGAAAAAAAATCTGATGACGTGAGGAAAAAGATCCTCTCGGTTCAGGCGGGAGTTAAGAGGTTAATAACTCCGTTCACAGCCTTGTTGATCCTCCACATGTAGCGTGTATGGTTATGTCGGCTCTCAGTCGTACAGGAGTTGTCCATCTTCAGTGAAGCTGTAGATCACATCCGGCCCGCGAGATGATTCAGTCCGGCCCACAACTTGTAGAGTATAAATTCCTGAGAATGTCAAAAAAAAATTGACAAAAATCCAGCAAAAAAATAACAAAAATCCAGGAAAAAAATAACAAAAATCCAGGAAAAAAGACAAAAATCCAGCAAAAAAAAAAAAGACCAAAATCCAGGAAAAAAATGTCAAAAAGCCAGAAGAAAAAAAAGAAAAAAATCCAGAAAAAAAGTGACAAAAATCCAGAAAATCTAGAATCTTCATATTCTAGATTTTAGTTTATTTTGATGTAAACTTCCTGCAGTAGAAGCAGGTTGTTGATCTGATAAACGGTCTTTGAGTTAGTTGATTTTTGTCACTTTTTTTCTGAATTTTTGTCACTTTTCTGCTGGATTTTTGTCACTTTTTTTGCTGGATTTTTGTCGTTTTTTTCTGGATTTTTGCCACTTTTAAGATGGATTTTTGCCATTTTTGCTGGATTTTTGTCACTTTGTGCTGGATTTTTGTCACTTTTTTTGCTGGATTTTTGTCGCTTTTTTCTGGATTTTTGCCACTTTTAAGATGGATTTTTGCCATTTTTGCTGGATTTTTGTCACTTTTTGCTGGATTTTTGTCATTTTCTTGGTAGATTTTTGTAAAAAAGAAATCTGGATATTTGTCATTTTTTGGCTGGATAATTTTTTTTTTGAGTTTTAGATTTTCCCCCCCAAAATGTCCGGGGCTCTAGAAAACAAGTGTATTGACAGATCATCTACATATTCTAGACTTGAGTTTATCATGATAAAACCTCACTGCAGTAGAAGCAGGATGTCGATCTGATAAACGGTCTTTGAGTTACAGCTTCACGAAGACGGTCCAACTCAGAGAAGCTGAAAAATGGCCCACGCAATGTTAACCTAAAATGACAGAAACCTGGCTTCATGTTCCTCATAGTCCTCGATCTACAGCAGGAGTTTCAGATCCATGTCAGTACATTCCTCCCCCTCCTCCGCCTCCTCAGAGGATATCGACACGAGGCGCGAGGCGGACTAATGTTTACACACATTCATCTCGCCCCGGCCTTGACGCTCGACCCGGACCTGTCGGCTGGTCGTATTTCAGAGTCCACGATGCGGGACAGGAAGCAGGACAGATCTGAGCTCAATATTTCATCACAACATCAGTATTTCCTCTGCTCAGGCCCCTCCCACCACCACTATCACCCAGGTGTTTCCAAACAGCACAGAGACAAGACTCAGCTGTTGCAGGAGACTTTTTTCAATAATGAATAATAATGAGACTGACAGGACTGGAGCCAATGTGTTGTTTGTTTCCTGATCTCTCATCATGTCAGTGCCCTCTGCTGGACACCTGTGGAATTATCTCCTTTTATTTTTATTTAACCTCTTACCACCCGCCAAAACCAAATGCAGTCTCTCCTCTTTGCCATTGTCGTCCCTTATGTGTTTTTGTCACTTTTTTTTATGGCACTTTTGTTACTTTTTTGCTGGATTTTTGTCACTTTTTTGTTGGATTTTTGTCACTTTTTTGTTGGATTTTTGTCACTTTTTTGTTGGATTTTTGTCATTTTTTTGTTGGATTTTTGTCACTTTTTTGTTGGATTTTTGTCACTTTTTTGTTGGATTTTTGTCACTTTTTTGCTGGATTTTTGTCACTTTTTTGTCACTTTTTTGTTGGATTTTTGTCACTTTTTTGTCACTTTTTTGTTGGATTTTTGTCACTTTTTTGTTGGATTTTTGTCACTTTTTTGTTGGATTTTTGTCACTTTTTTCCTGGATTTTTTGTCAATTTTTTTCTTTGCTCCTCCCCATGTCTTTGTATCTTTATTTAGCATAAACTATATTCACAATTCAGCGTTTGTTAAAGTAGTTTTTGAATAATTAGAGAAAGTTTAGATTTTTCTCCAAACTGTTTTCAA
>NC_136873.1:10305744-10375713 GCF_951799975.1 Gobius niger
GGGACATAGACCAAGTCAGGACATGTTAAAACTGATATTATGGCCCCGCCCTTAACGCCACAGGAAGTCGGCCATCTTGGTCCTTGATCCCTGATCTGCGGGTTTTCAATCCAAAGCCTCACATTTCGGTCCAAATTTCAATCCCGCTGTTGTTTGATCTCAACTGTTGTCGTCAGTTGTTACTTTTTTATCTTATTTATTTTAATATTATTTATGCATGCAGCTTTAAGGCTCATTTTTACAAAAATCCTGTTGTATATGTTTTATGTTGCTCGTCTGCACTGAGAGAAATTCCAGGTTTGTGAACCTCAAACGATGGCAATAAAAACTATTCTGAACGTGATTTTCTCCATGAAACTTATTTTACTGACAATTAGTTTCTTCTTATCATCTTATTATCAGAGACAAAACGTTCCTGGTTTAGCCTGAAGCCGAAATAAATGACAGGAGCTGAATCTGCTGCTGCGGCTGTTAGCTTTACGTTAGCTTTATGTTAGCTCTCTGTTAGCTCTACTTCATCTCTCTGTTAGCTTTATGTTAGCTTTATGCCAGCTCTCTGTTAGCTTTACTTTAGTTTTACTTTAGCTCTCTGTTAGCTTTATGCTAGATCTCTGTTGGCTTGCTTTAGCTTCCTGCCAGCATTACTTTAGCTCTATGTTAGCTTTATGTTAGCTTTGCTTAAGCTCTCTGTTAGCTCTACTTTATCTCTCTGTTAGCTTTATGTTAGCTTTGCTTAAGCTCTCTGTTAGCTCTACTTTATCTCTCTGTTAGCTTTATGTTAGCTTTGCTTAAGCTCTCTGTTAGCTCTACTTTATCTCTCTGTTAGCTTTACATTAGTTTACTTCAACTGTTAGCTTTACATTAGCTTTGCTTTAGCTCTTTGTCAACTTTAGGTTAGCTTTACTTTAGCTCTCTGTTAGCTTTATGCTAGATCTCTGTTAGCTTGCTTTAGCTTCCTGCTAGCTTTACTTTAGCTCCATGTTAGCTTTATTTTAGCGCTCTGTTAGCTTTACCGTAGCTTTCTGTTAGCTTTCTGTGAGCTTTACGTTAGCTCTCTTTTAGCTTTACGTTAGCTTTCTGTTAGCTTTACTTTAGCTTTTTATGTTAGCTTTACTTTAGCTTTCTGTTAGCTTTACGTTAGCTCTCTTTTAGCTTTATGTTAGCTCTCTGTTAGCTTTACGTTAGCTCTCTGTTAGCTTTACGTTAGCTCTCTTAAGCTAACAGAGTACTGTTGTGCATTTTCATCCTCGTTTTCATCTCATTTTTGTTGCAACTTCTTTTCAAAAACCTTTAGATTTGGGTAAAGCCGCTCTGGTAAACATGTGCTCTGTTCAGGTGGGGGTTAAGGGGTGAAAGCACTTCTTCTCCTGATGCGACGTCAGTAGAAACATCTCACTCATCTGTCTGGAATCTCTATCATTACATGGATGCAATTACACAACTCCTCCACTAGAGGGAGGTGGCGCCTTTTATACCGTCTGGTGGCGCTTTCTTGAGTTACACATCACACTCATGCCCTTCATATTGAAATGTTTTTGTCACTTTTCCGTTGCTCATTTGTGGCTCATTTTTGATGCTATTTTGACACTTTTTTCAAGAAGCTTTTAGTTTTGGTTAAAGACAAACTGCAGAAAATGTGCTCGGTTCAGGCGGGGATTTAACCTCTTAACTCCCGCCTGAACCGAGAGGAGCTTTTTCCTCACGTCGTCAGATTATTTTTTTTTCCATCATTTTTTTGTTGGGCATTCAACTCATTTTTGTAAGTTTTTTGTCATTTTTTGTCACATTTTTGTCATTTTTTTGGTCGATTTTTAATCAAATTTTTGTTCTTTTTTTCATCAGTTTTTTATCAGATTTTTGTGAAATTTTTGTAATTTTTTTCGTCCATTTTTTATCACATTTTTGTCATTTTTTTGTCTTTTTTTGTCATTTTTTGTCAATTTTTTGTCCTTTTATTGTCAGTTTTTATTCCAATTTTAGTCCTTTTTTTGGTCATTTTTTAAATCAATTTTTTGACATTTTTTTTTCCTTTTGTGTCAATTTTTTTGCATTTGTTTGTCATTTTTTGTCATTTTTTGATCAAATTTTTGTTCTTTGTTTCATCAGTTTTTTATCACATTTTTGTCATTTTTTTGCCATTTTTTGTGAAATTTTGGTAATTTTTTTGTCACATTTTTGTCATTTTTTTGACACATTTCCATCATTGTTTTCGTCTCAGTTTTGTCTCTATTTTCTCACCTTTTCTCCAGAAGCTTTTGGACTGGGGTAAAGCCAAACTGCAGAAAATGTGCTCGGTTCAGGCGGGAGTTAAGGGGTTAAGAGGTTAATAATAGTCATAATAAAACACTTATCTCATACACAAACACTTTCACCTGTAATCTGTAAAAACTCTTCCTCCTCCTCCTCCTCCTCTTCAGATCAAAGTGTTTAACGTGAGTCTCCTTAAACCCATTCATCAGCGCCACATCTGGACTGAGCCACTCTCTGCTCTGCGCGGGGGGGGTTTTCTCTCTGAGCCCCCCCTCGTGTGCGGCGCGTAATGGTCCGCTCCGCTCCTGCCCGTGGACCTGCAGACCGGAGCCGCCGCACGTGCAGGCCCGCGCGCAGACGCCCGGCTCACCAGCATCTGTGGGGAACAGTGACGGCTGGTCCATTATGGGCTCCTATCAAATCTGCAAGTAAAAAAAATCACAAATAAAAAGTTTTGAGTTTAGCAAAATCATGACTGTCTGTACAGCTGTTTTACACTGAGGGAGGGGGGCGGAGGTGAAGTGGCGTGTCATTTTGTCTGCCTGGTTCATCTTGTTGTAACAGCATCATAAATGTGTAGTTTTGTGCTTGGGGCGGGAGGAACAGCGCCCACGAAATCTAACCAATGGCGCTCTGCTATGGTATAAAAACGTCACTGCATATCATTAATTCAACCAGGGGCGGACTGGGACTGAAAAACAGCCCTGGGCTCTGACCAGCCCCAAATGAGCGTAATTGACACTTCCACAAATACATATTTTAACCTCTGACACCCCGCCTTAACATTAACGAGTGCATTTTCCCCAGTTCGGCTTTTTATTATTATTTTTTGGATCGGCATCATCAGCAAAAAGAGCGGGAAAGGCGGTCGTAGAAACAGAAGCAAAATCATTCATATAAATAATAAATAATATTGGTCCCAAAATTGAACCTTGTGGTGCACCAGACTCCACGGAATTCCTTTTAAATTCAGGTTTTTTTATTCTGGGCTTTACCCAAAATTTGGGTAAAAGGAAAAAAGTGACAAAAAATGACAAAAAAAATACAAAAAATGTGATAAAAAATTGACGAAAAATGACAAAAACGTGACGAAAAAATCGCAAAAATGTGACAAAAAAAATTACAAAAATATAATTTTAGCCAATTTTTAATCCATTTTTTTGACAATTTTTTATCATTTTTTTTTTTTTTTTTTTTGTCATTTTTTGTCACATTTTTGCAATTTTTCGTCAATTTTTTGTCCATTTCTTTTCAATTTTTTCGTCACTTTTTTGTCACATTTTTGTGATCGGCTTCATCAGCAAAAAGAGCGGGAAAGGTGGTCGTAGAAACAGAAGCAACACCATTAATATAAATAATAAATAATATTGGTCCCAAAATTGAACCTTGTGGTGCACCATACTCCACGGAATTCCTTTTAGATTCATGTTGTACTGGGCTTTACCCAAATCTAAAAGCTTCTCGACTGGAGATCAACAATGTAACGCCTCAGTTGAAAGCTAAGACCTACAAAAGTGACGGAAACTTTTCGTCACGTCGCCACATTTTTGTCACATTTTTGTTGTTTTTAAAAAAAAAATTCTATCATTTTTTACTGGGTTTTTCTCACGTTTTTGTTGACTTTTCATCCTGTTTTTCTCGCTCTTTTGATGCTTTTCTGTTTAGCTTTTAGATTTGGGTAAAGCTCGGTTAAGGCGGGACTGGTGGCCCCTCTGTGCTCTTCCAGAACGGACACATGGCCAGTCCGCCCCTGAATTCAACCAATCAGAGACGTGCAATAACAAATCTCCGATGGGCGAAACTCATGGACTTGGGACTTTCTTCCGTCAGAAGTCACGTCTAAACTGACTTTCCTGGAGGTAGCATGACGATGCTAACTAGCTCGTCTGCTTTAGCTGCTGCTCGTTTATCTCACACTTTGGGACAAACCCTCGCTGACCTAGACACTCATGTCCCAGGACGTGGACATTTGATGGAGAGAAGATTCAGGACCATGAGGAGGAGCAACGACAGGAGATGCAGGAGAACGTCAACAGAGGAGGAGCTCCAGGTGCTACAGGAGGAGGAGGATTCTTGTCTATGCGTGAGCTGCACATTATTTCTGAGCGGATCATTTGTCTGACGGTTTATACAGGTTTAAACCTGTGGCTCTGAGGCTCATAATGAAACCACAGCAGGTCTGGGACTAAAACTGTCCATGAAATCAAAGAGGAAACACCTCCTGCCTTTGTTCTGGTTCTGTTGGTACAAAACACAAATATGTACAGTGACGATCTTTACACTTTTATTTCATTTAGTCAGAAAAAATATTTTCCAAAAGCATTAATTCATTCCTTGCTCCTTTTATTTTTTGTCTTTTTTTTTGTCACATTTTTTCACATTTTTTGTCACTTTTTGTCATTTTTTTTGTAATTTTTCGTCACTTTTTTGTGACATTTTGTGTCATTTTGTGTCTTTTTTGTGTCTTTTTTTGTGCATTTTTTCGTCTTTTTTGCTGGATTTTTGTCTTTTTTTTAATTTTATTTTTGACATTTTTTTGCTGGATTTTCGCCATTTTTTTTCTTTATTTTTGTCATTTTTTATTTTTATTTTTTTGTCATTTTTTGCTGTTTTTTTGTCATTTTTCCTGCTGAATTTTTGTCTTTTTTTTTGCTGGATTTTTGTCTTTTTTGTTGCGTTTACTTCCTCATTCTCTTCTCGTTTTTTATCTCTGTTTTCTAGAACCTTTCAGATTTGTAGAACTTGGAGAAAACACGTCCAGGCGGGAGGTAAGAGGTTAAAAAAAGCCCCTCCTCCTCTTATGGCACGCGGAGGTTTGCGTAAAACCTGCGTCCCTGAATCCGCAGCTGCTCCAGTCTGCAGCCCCTCCCTCTCCCCCCCCCCCTCTCTCTCTCTCTCTCTGACACGCGCGCGCACTCGCCACCGTATCCTCCTCCTCCTCCTCTTCCTCCGTCTGCTCCTCCACACTCCCTCCCCTCAGTCCCTCTCCTCTCCCCGGCCAGAGCCACTCACCAGCGGCGCCTCTCCACCTCACCTCCCGCCGCCTGCCGCCTGCTCTGCGCTCCCGGGGCCTCGGCTGTGAGCTCCTCCGCAGACCGCGCTCTCCTCCCCCCGCCCTGGACTCTGGACTTTACCCCCCCCTCCCCTCTCTGTCCCCGGACCCGCGGACCATGAAGCAGCCGCTGGCGGAGCTGATGAGGATGAGCCGGATTTGCCGCATGGTTCTCGCCACTTGCCTGGGGTCGTTCGTGCTCGTCATCTTTTACTTCCAAAGTATGTTCCAGCCAGGTAGGGTCTCGCGCTCCTCTTCCTCCTCCTCCTCCTCCTCCTCCTCCTCCTCTCCGCTTTGTTCTTGCGGGTGCCACGCTGACGCACTGGCACGCGGGCACGGACGGGGATGGAGCGGGGTCTTGTTGCGCTTTTGTGACGCGTGTGTTTCCCTCTGACTCTGGTGTTTGATGGAGGTTTGAGGCGCTGCAGGGGAAGTGAGGGATGTGGAGAATCAGTTAGAAACTTGTGCCGAACATTAGAGACAGAAATGTGTTGTGAGTTTTCATTTTTGTCTCATTTTGAGTTAGTTTTTGTGACATTTTTGTGACATTTTTGTCACTTTATGGTTCAGTTTTTTGTCACTTTTTGTTGAATTTTTGTTGAATTTTTGTCGAATTTTTGTTGAATTTTTGTCGAATTTTTGTTGAATTTTTGTTGATTTTTTGTTGAATTTTTGTTGAATTTTTGTTGAATTTTTGTCTTTTTTTTGTTGATTTTTTGTCACATTTTTGTTGAATTTTTGTCTTTTTTTGTCTTTTTTTGTCTTTTTTTGTCTTTTTTTGTTGAATTTTTGTTACATTTTGTTGATTTTTTGTTGATTTTTTGTTGAATTTTTGTTGATTTTTTGTTGGATTTTTGTTGAATTTTTGTTGAATTTTTGTTGAATTTTTGTTGATTTTTTGTTGAATTTTTGTCTTTTTTTTGTTGATTTTTTGTCACATTTTTGTTGAATTTTTGTCTTTTTTTGTCTTTTTTTGTCTTTTTTTGTCTTTTTTTGTTGAATTTTTGTTACATTTTGTTGATTTTTTGTTGATTTTTTGTTGAATTTTTGTTGATTTTTTGTTGGATTTTTGTTGAATTTTTGTTGAATTTTTGTTGAATTTTTGTTGATTTTTTGTTGAATTTTTGTCTTTTTTTTGTTGATTTTTTGTCACATTTTTGTTGAATTTTTGTCTTTTTTTTGTCTTTTTTTGTTGAATTTTTGTTGAATTTTTGTTGAATTTTTGTCTTTTTTTTGTTGATTTTTTGTCACATTTTTGTTGAATTTTTGTCTTTTTTTGTCTTTTTTTGTTGAATTTTTGTTGAATTTTTGTCATTTTTTTGTTGAATTTTTGTCACATTTTTTTGAATTTTTGTCATTTTTTTGTTGAATTTTTGTCTTTTTTTGTTGATTTTTTGTCGATTTTTTGTCACATTTTTGTCGAATTTTTGTCACATTTTCTTGATTTTTTGTCACATTTTGTCGAATTTTTGTCACATTTTGTTGATTTTCTGTCACATTTTGTTGGATGTGTGTGTTTCCCTCTGTCCCTCAGGTTTACACTGACTCTGGTTTTTCATGTCGGTGTGGAGGCGCTGCAGGTGAAGTGATGAATGCTGGGAAATCATTTAGAAACTTGTGCTGAACATTAGATACACATAAACATGAGACAGAAATGGCTTGTGTGAAGTCAGTCCCGCCAGAGTGTTCGACTCACTGCAAACTTCTGTCATGTTTTACCACTTCGTTTGAGGTTTTGATCATTGATTGGTCATTGGCTCAAGTCCTGGTCTGATCTTTGTTCAGGTCTTGGTCTGGTTCTTAGTTGTGGTCTTGGACCGGTCTTGGTTTGGGTCTTGGTCTTTGCTTAGTTTTAGTTTGGGTCATGGTTTGGGTCTTGGTTTTAGTCTGGTTTAGTCTTTATGATGAAGATGTGACAAAAACGTGAGAAAACTTAGACAAAAAAACTGACAAAAAATGGACAAATATATTTATGATGAAAAAGTGGCAAAAATTTGATAAAAAAATGACAAAAAAATTATGAAAAAATGACAAAAAATATGACAAAAATGGACAAAAAATATGACAAAAATGGACAAAGAAAATTATGAAAAAGTACCAAAAAATGTGACAAAAAATTACGAAAAGTTGATGAAAAAGTGGCAAAAATGTGACTATTTGACAAAAAATATACAAAAAAGTTACAGAAATGAGTTGAAAACCACCCAAAAAATGATGGGAAATAAATCTGATGACGTGAGAAAAAATATCCATTTAGATTCAAAGAGTCAAATGAGGCGTTACACTGGCCTACAGGATTTGGGTAAAGCTGAACTGGAGAAAATGTGCTCGGTTCAGGCGGGAGTTAAGGGGTTAAAGAGCCGTTTCAAAGATCTGACTCTTTTATTCAGCCTGTTCTTCACTGAGTCTGAGCTGGAGCTAACGGGCTCTGACTGTGGAAGGATAAAGAGAGCGCCGGTGTGAACGCAGGACTTTGAAGTTCTCAGCGTTAGATTAAAAGGCTTCGACTCGGAGCTGCTTTTACAAAGAGAATCTTTAATTTCTGACTCCAGACACGTCGAGCCGTTCAGAGTCAGAGCGAGAGAACGAACGTCACGGCCTTTTCCACAAACTCCGGACTCGTGGAAACATCGGCAATTTTAGACATTTTTCCATAGTTGTTTATTTGTTTATTTGAGCAGTAAAGACCCTTTCGCTGCTGACATCATCGGTGACATCATCTGGAGACAGGAAGTGATCAAGAGAAATAAGACTATAAAAAATAAAATAAAAAGATTTAAAAAAAAAAATAATAATAATAAGAATTAAAACAAAAATAAATAAAAAATAAATAAAAAAATCAATAAATAAAAAAAATAAAATAAAATAAAATAAAAATTCAATAAAAAATTCAATAAAAAATAAATAAATAAATTAAAAAATCAATAAAAAATCAATAAAAAAATAAAAAAATAAAAAAAAATAAAATAAAAAAAAAATCAATAAAAAAATCAATAAATTTTTTAAAAAATCAATAAAAAAAATAAAAAAATAAAAAAAATCAATACAAAATCAATTAAAAAATCAATAAAAAAATCAATACAAAAAAGAAAAAATCAATAAAAAATCAATAAAAAAATCAACAAAAAATCAATAAAAAAATCAACAAAAAATCAATAAAAAAATCAATACAAATCAATAAAAAATTAAATCAATAAAAAAATCAATAAAAAATTAAATTAAATAAAAAATCAATAAAAAGAAAAAAAATCAATAAAAAAAAAAAGAAGAAATAAGATTAAACTAAAACTAGCGATTATAAATGTAAAACTACAACTAAACACGTGGTCCTGTTGTGGCTTAAGGTGTCAGAACAAGAGGAATGACATTTGAGACGATAAAACAAAGTTCATCTGACGTTTCCAACAACGGTTAGACATTTGTTTATCGTTACTATGACAACAGCTACAATGGCAATAGATCGGACACTCGCTTCCCGCCTCCAGCCGAGCCCAGAACGTTTACAGATGAGTAAAATCGATACATTCTGCTCAGAAGCCGGTCTGAAGCAAGAAGCTCATGAACGCTGACGCCCAAACTCAATGCAATAAAAGGTTAAAGGTTACTGTACAGAGTAAATACGTTTTTGTTCATAAGGATCAGTGAGTTTGTCTTGAAGCTAAAGGCTAACACTCATTTCATGCATTATCCTCGATCCTACTGCTCCCCCTAGTGGCATCTCTTCTTCTCTGTACCTTTCAGAAATCTTTTGTTTGTATTGATGTTTAAACCAGTGGATGTCCCGGTCTGTTCTGAAGAGATAAGTGACTGAATGAAGGAGTTATTATCTCTAATGTGATCATGAGCTCGACCTCCTCAGAGCTCAGCGTCCCGGGTCTAAAGCGCAGGTTCCCGGGGGAGCGTTCAGCGTCTGTGGAGAGTTTAATCATTTATTACGGTGCAGAGTCGTATATACTCGGATAAATCGACCCACAGCTCCGAGCTCGGGGGAGTCGGGCTCCACACGCTCCACACGGGAGGGAACTGTTCATTTCCCTCTGTTTAGTTCATAAAATTGTTTCTGTTTTTATGACTCGATGCTTAGAGTGTAATACAGTTAATAAATGAGAGCAACATCCGGGAACTCTTTGCTGAGCAGCGCCCCCTTTTGGAGGAATGCAGAGTTATAAATTGCATTGCTGTGTATGTGGAAACCGGATCATTTCTCTTTCTCTGGGGATAAAATATTCCAAACCGGTGCCAGAACCTCCAGAACGTTCTTGATCACAGACACATAGACTCACTGTCAGAGGACGACTGGAAGCATCTGTCAGGGCTGAAGTATAAAAAAGACCAAACTCAGAGACAGTGGAAAATTTATGGATGAATACGAGTCAGGAAGGCGTCAAATTCATTTTCGTTTAGGAGATTTCTTACAAAAGCTGCATTTCTCCCATAGAGCTGTATTGGCCCCGCCCATAGAGCTGTATTGGCCCCGCCCATAGAGCTGTACTGGCCCCGCCCATAGAGCTGTACTGGCCCCGCCCATAGAGCTGTATTGGCCCCGCCCTCCACCTGACATTATGACATCATCACATTATAAATCGTGAACTCAACATAAATGTCCCAAAAGTAAATAAAAAAAATCAAACAATAAAAACAATAATAATAATAATGAATAAATAAAAATAAATACATAAATAAATAAATATGAATGAATGGATTAATGAATGAATAAATATATAAATAAACATAAATAAATATATAAAAATAAATAAATAGATGAATAAATGAATAAATAAATACATAAATAACAAAATAAAAAATAAAATAAATAAAAATAAACATATATAAAAATAAAAAAATAAAAATAAAAAAAAATAAACATAAATAAATAAACATAAAAAAATAAAAAATAAAAAATAAAAAATATAAATATATATATATATATAAATATAAATAAATCAATCAATAAAAATACATAAATTAATAAATAAAATAATATAATAATAACAAAATAAAAATAATAATAATAATAATAAAACAAAAAACAAAAAAACCATAAAAAACATGTTCCCCTGATCCTGATCGTATCCACATTACTCTGATCCTCCTGATCCTCCATGTTGACGGTTACCATAGTGACCACCCTGACTCTCCCCGTCGCCATGGGCTCTTTCTCAGGCTGATGATGGAAACTTTGAGCAGGTCTGGATCCGCTCACAGACTAAGTGTTTTAACAGGAGCTCACAGGCCCGTCTGCTTCTCAGGCTCCTCTGGATGTTTGTGGCTCAGAAAGCAGAGCCGGGGGGAGGAGGGGGGGGGGTTTATCCACAAACACTCTTACTCCAGTTCAGCTTTACCCAAATCTAAATCCAAATTTAGTTTGTATAATTTTTTAACACATTATCGTTATTATTTTTGTCATTTTTTGCTCACTTTTTCAACACTTTTTTTCTCACTTTTTTGTTTATTTTTCGTCGCTTTTTTGTCCATTTTTAACAATTTTTTGTCCCTTTTGTAAAACATTTTTGTTTAAATTTTGTCACTTTTTTGGGTAATTTTTTAACACATTTTTGTCACTTTTTTGGTCACTTTTTTAACACTTCTTTGTTGCTTTTTTGTCTTTTTTTTGGTCATTTTTTTGTTTATTTTTTGTCACTTTTTGACATATTTTTGTTATTTTTTTTTTTTTTTAATTGTTTAAATTTTGTCACTTTTTTTGTAATTTTTTGTCACTTTTTTTTAACACATTTTTGTCCCTTTTTGCCATATTGTTTTGCTCCGTTTACATCAGGACGATCTGAACCTTCCAAACCAGTGAAGAAGAAACAACCAGGAAGTGACGTCACCAACGGCTCATTCATAAAAACTATAAAACCTCACAATGAACAGAGATAACCAGATATAACCAGATATAACCAGATATAACCAGATATAACCAGATATAACCAGATAGAACCAGATAGAACCAGATAGAACCAGATAGAACCAGATAAAACCAGATAAAACCAGATAGAACCAGATAGAACCAGATAGAACCAGATAGAACCAGAGCACAGGAGTCAAGTCTTTGCAGAAGCTGAAACATGAACTCTGAGAAACTAAACGTTCACTTTCTTCCCCTCTGAGCCTCGTAATTACAGAGATCTGACCCACAAACCCACAGAGCTCCAGCCCCCCCCTCAGGCCCCCCCAGGCCCCCCCAGAATCAGCTGACTCTGTGGGGCAGGGAAGGCAAACAGAAAAGGTGGCGTGGAAGTGTGAGATATTTGGGCCGCGCCCCTTTGGCCGGCGTCATGGCGACCAGTGTGGCTTCAGTGAAGGAAAACTGACCACAGACGTTTGGACCGAGCCCGTTTTAGCCACGAGGAGGAGGAGCCTCTAAAGCCGAGGGAGGCGGAGTCTGAAACCTCACGACCTCGCCTCAGTTTCTCTAAAGCCGAGGGAGGCGGAGTCTCGAACCTCACGACCTCGCCTCAGTTTCTCTAAAGCCGAGGGAGGCGGAGTCTCAGACCTCACGACCTCGCCTCAGTTTCTCTAAAGCACACAGTGGAATCACACAGCTGTCGTCGGGAACACATTTTTCTCGAGTATTTTGTTAAAAAATGATACAAATCAAGCTAAAATTAAACAAAAAAGTGACAAAAAAGCGACAAAAATGTGTTAAAAAATGACCAAAAAATGACTAAAAAGTGTTTAAAAAATGACAAAAAATGACAAAAATATGTTAAAAAAAAAGTTAAAAAAATGACAAAAATATGTAGAAAAAATTACAAAAAGCAACAATCATGTGTTAAAAAAAGACAAAAATTTGTAAAAAAAAAAGCAAAAAAATGTTTAAAAAATGACCAAAAAAGCGACAAAAGTGTTGAAAAAGTGACAAAAAAATTACAAAAAAGTGACAAAATCTTTTTAAAAAATGACCAAAAAATAACAAAAATGTGTCAAAAAAAAGGCAAAAAAGTGACAAAAAATAAACAAAACAAAGTGACAAAATTGTGTTAAAAAATGATACAAATAAAAAAAAAAAAACAGGTTGTAGCTTTAGCCTCGGCGTGTTTAGTCCTGACTCTGGGAGCTCCACACGGCTCTGATGGCCGTGTATTGACCTGTGACCTCTGACCCCGGTGTGGTCGGTGACTCTGTTTGGCAGCTGTGTTTGAAATGCCTTTCCTGAGCCCAGGCATTCGGATCATCCATAAAGGAACGGAATCCTCTGTCCACACTGCATTTCACACATTCTAACATGGACTTAACCTCTTACCACCAAAACCAAATGCATTCTGTCTTTTTATTTCCCTTATGTGTTTTTGTCACTTTTTTATGGTACTTTTGTTGTTTTTTGCTGGATTATCGTCACTTTTTGTTGCTCTTTTGTCACTTTTTTCATTTTTTTGCTGGATTTTTGTCAATTTTTTGCTGGATTTTTGTCACTTTTTTGCTGGATTTTTGTCATTTTTTTGCTGGATTTTTGTCATTTTTTTTTACTGGATTTTTATCACTTTTTTGCTGGATTTTTATCACTTTTTTCCTGGATTTTTGTCTTTTTTTGCTGGATTTTTGTCACTTTTTTGCTGGATTTTTGTCACTTTTTTGCTGGATTTTTATCACTTTTTTATTGGATTTTTATCACTTTTTTGCTGGATTTTTATCACTTTTTTGCTGGATTTTTGTCACTTTATTATTGGATTTTTATCACTTTTTTGCTGGATTTTTATCACTTTTTTCCTGGATTTTTGTCACTTTTTTGCTGGATTTTTATCACTTTTTTATTGGATTTTTATCACTTTTTTGCTGGATTTTTATCACTTTTTTGCTGGATTTTTATCACTTTTTTGCTGGATTTTTATCACTTTTTTCCTGGATTTTTATCACTTTATTATTGGATTTTTATCACTTTTTTGCTGGATTTTTATCACTTTTTTCCTGGATTTTTGTCACTTTTTTGCTGGATTTTTGTCACTTTTTTATTGGATTTTTATCACTTTTTTGCTGGATTTTTATCACTTTTTTGCTGGATTTTTATCACTTTTTTACTGGATTTTTATCACTTTTTTGCTGGATTTTTATCACTTTTTTGCTGGATTTTTGTCACTTTTTTATTGGATTTTTATCACTTTTTTGCTGGATTTTTATCACTTTTTTGCTGGATTTTTATCACTTTTTTACTGGATTTTTATCACTTTTTTGATGGATTTTTGTCACTTTTTTTCTGGATTTTTATCACTTTTTTGCTGGATTTTTATCACTTTTTTACTGGATTTTTATCACTTTTTTGATGGATTTTTGTCACTTTTTTTCTGGATTTCTGTCACTTTTTTGAATAAACCTCCATATGGACCCGATTTAGCCTTGACTTTATTTATAGTTGATAAATAAGTTCATATTTCACCAGAAAACGACTAAAAAGAGTGAAAGATTGTGCTTCTCAAAATAGTTTTTTCAATGTTTTGGTCCATTCCTGTCCAATAAGGAAGTGACACAGACACAAGCTCCTGTATAACGGTGTCTAACGTGTGGTGTGAGCTTCAGGACGTGTGTGATTCCAGCGTTTCCTCCCGTTAGATCCACGTCTGTGTAATCATCCTCCGTCTGAGCGTGTCATTATCTCCGTCTGCTGCAGCTCCAGCGCCGGAAGCAAAACTCACACCACAAATATGATCAAGAGTCTTTCCTTCCACAGAGTTTCCCCGACTGCGGGACAGTCGGGTCTGTTTAGTTTGGTACATTGTGGATTTCATGAATAGAGGCTTTGACAAACATGTGCCTTTGGTTTAGTTCATGAACTCATCCTCAAGCAGCGTCACTTCAGCTCTTACCCCCCGCCTGAACCTCTTAACCCCCGCCTGAACCAAATGCATTCTGTCCTCTGTGGCTGTTATAGAGGCCTGTGAAAGCTAAGACCCACAAAACCGATCTTTTTCCCCCACATTGTTTTGTATGTTTTATTTTTTTATTTTTTTCATTTTTTTTGACATTTTTGTTGAATCAGTTTTTGGTTGAGCTTTTTGTCACTTTTTAGTTGAATTTTTGTTGAATTTTTGTTGAATTTTTGTCACTTTTTTGTTGAATTTTTGTTGATTTTTTGTTGAATTTTTGTCACTTTTTTGTTGAATTTTTGCCACATTTTTGTTATTTTTTTGGTGAATTTTTCTCATTTTTTCGTTGAATTTTTGTCACATTTTTGTTGAATTTTTGTCACTTTTTTGTTGAATTTTTGTCACATTTTTATTGATTTTTTGTCACGTTTTGTTGAATTTTTCTCATTTTTTTGTCACTTTTTGTTGATTTTTTGTTGAATTTTTGTCACTTTTTTGTTGAATTTTTGTTGATTTTTTGTTGATTTTTTGTCACGTTTTTGTTGAATTTTTCTCATTTTTTTGTCACTTTTTGTTGATTTTTTGTTGAATTTTTGTCACTTTTTGTTGAATTTTTGTTGAATTTTTGTCACATTTTTGTTGGATTTTTGTTGAATTTTTGTTGAATTTATCCCTTTTTTTGTTGATTTTTTCTCATTTTTTTTTGAATTTTTGTCACATTTTTGTTGCGTTTACATCCTTGTTTTCTTCTCATTTTTTGTGGCTGTTTTGGTGCAGCTTTTTGATTAGGGTAAAGCCAAACTGGAGAAAATGTTCAGGTGGGAGTGAAGAGGTTAAGCTGTATATGATAAGAAAAATGAACAAATAAATATCCTACACCACATTCACAGCCAAGGGATTAATCGATTAATCATAAAAATAGATACAAAATAATGGTTAGTTGCAGCTCTAGATATAGATACATATATATAGATACATATATATAGATACATATATATAGATACATATATATATAGTACATATCGCGATACACTTGAAGTAAAGAAGCGCGTCCTCCATGTGTTTTAAATGTAAACCTGACGCTCTGGAGGCGCCGGACGCGTTTGGTGTGAACGCAGCGATATAAATACACCGAATGGTTGTTTTGCTGTGGGCTAAAAGCATTAAAATACCAGGATGTGCCTCTGAATATGCACTTATTATATTCAGGGTGATTAACTGGAAACATAAATGAGTCCTGGTGTTCTGAATGTGACAGCTTGAGGACTCGGTTTTTTAACTTGTGTTGTTTGTGGCTCGATGTTGTCACGTGAAGACACAGATTTGGAAGTGTCTGACTCTCTAAACCTTTCCAAATCTGCTCCAATGCTTTTCCCTGGATTTGGTTCGAGGCATAGCTTTTTCATCGCTCTTTAGTCCAGGTTCTGTCACTTGTTTGTTGTGTTGTTGTTCATTTTGTCCTTTAGCCTCTTAACTCCCACCTGAACATGTTTTCTCCAAAGTCTCCAAATCTAAAATCTTCTACAAAGCATGGAGTAAAACACGTGGAGAAAATGAGGATGTAAACGCAACAAAAAGCGACAAAAATGTGACAGAAAAAAATTGCAAAAAAAACAGAAAAAAAGTGACAAAAATCCAGCAAAAAAATGACAAAAGTCCTGCAAAAATGTGGCAAAAATCCAGTAAAAAAAAGGAAAAAAGTGACAAAAATCCAGCAGAAAAATGACAAAAATCCAGTAAAAAAATGACAAAAATCCAGTAAAAAAATGACAAAAATCCAGCCAAAAAAAGAGGGAAAAAATGACAAAAATCCAGAAAAAAATGACAAAAATCCAGCAAAAAAATGACAAAAATCCACAAAAAAGTGACAAAAATCCACAAAAAAGTGACAAAAATCCCCCCCCCAAAAAAAAATCCAGCAAAAAAAAGAAAAAAAAGTGACAAAAATCCAACAAAAAAACGATAAAAAATCCAGTAAAAAAGTGAAAAAAAATCTGATAAAAAGATTAAAAAAAAGACAAAAATCCAGCAAAAAAAAGTGTCACAAATCCAGCAAAAAAAATTATAAAAATCCGACAAAAAAATGACAAAAATCAGACAAAAAAGTGAAAAAAATCAGACAAAAAAATGACAAAAATCCACCAAAAAAGTAATAAAAAAGTGACGAAAATACATAAGGGAAATAAAGGGTGACGACAAAGAGGAGAGAGTGCATTTGGTTGTGGCGGGTGGTGAGAGGTTAAGCTCTTCACCCCCACCTGAACCAAGCACATGAAAAACCTGACTCTGGCTCGACCCTGATGATTCAGCCTCACACTGACTGTAGGACCTCACGTCTGCTCTTCTCCCTGAGCCGTGACATCATGCTCACGCCTCACACCTGTTAAAGTCAGCAACAACGGCGCTCCGCGGTGTTTGAAGTAAAAATAGTCTGTGGCCGACGCCCACTCGCGGCTCCGCAGACGTTTAGTCACTGAAGGAAGAACCGCAGGTCTGTGTTTAGATCCACCTCCGTCTGCTCGAGTGGAAAACACTGAAGAGGAACCGAGGAAACGTTTACCTGCAGACTAAAATGCAGCAAAAAGTAACAAAAATAGAACAAAAAAGTAACAAAAATATGACAAAAATATGACAAAAATATGACAAGATAATGACAAAAATATGACAAAAATATGACAAAAATATGACAAAAATATGACAAGATAATGACAAAAATATGACAAAAATATGACAAAAATATGACAAAAATATGACAAGATAATGACAAAAATATGACAAAAATATGACAAAAATATGACAAAAATATGACAAAAATATGACAAAAAAGTAACAAAAATATGACAAAAAAGTAACAAAAATATGACAAAAAAGTCACAAAAAAGTAACTAAAATATGACAAAAAAGTAACAAAAATTGGACAAAAATTGGACAAAAATATAAAAAGAAAAACACAAAAATTGGACAAAAATTGGACAAAAAAGTCACAAAAATTGGACAAAAAAGTCACAAAAAATAAAAGAAAAAAAAACGTTTACCTTCAGACTAAAATGCACCAAAAAGTCGGCTGTGGCTGAGACAGAGCAGGTCAGTGAGGGCGTCTGGACCAGGTGAAATCATGTCTTTTTCCTAAAGCGGAGGAGCTTTTTTTAAACGCTTTTCTGCTTTAACGTTTTAGTTTTGAATCAGGTTTTGTCGCGTTTTTTGTTTCTTCACCTTCATTAAGAAAAAATAAACACAGTTGAATCATAAACGTTTTCATTATATTCCAGCATTTTAACACATTGAGCGCCAACAATCCAGACCATTTTCCATGATGTTTGTAGCACCGCAGTGTATTCTGTGTTACATCTGTGGACACAGGATGTGGCTGGTTTGAAAGCTGAGACTCTCAGCTCTACGTAGGTGGAAACAGTTTAGTTCTAAGTGCCTCGGTTCCTGAGAAATCTGAGCTAAACAGAGGTTTGGATCAAAGCACTGATACTGTGTTTAATGAAGGGCTCTCTTTTCTGAACTCCTCCCCTCTCCTCTCTTTAAGACTTTAACAGGATGTTTCTCAGTCGTCCTTGGACCGATTTAAACCATTTAAAAACTCAGAACAGAAGTCCCGGTTTAGTCTCTCCTCTGCCTCTTCTGCGGCTCTGACGTTTGCTTTAACGCAGGATCCGGAGATGCATCCTCTTCTCGTCGCCATGGAAACAGCATCCGTCGCCAAAAACCCCCGTCCCACGCGTGACGGGGGAGGAGGCGCCGGGACAGACGTGTTTGTGAGACTGAGATCTGTTTCTTACCTGAGCGTAGACGAGTTCATGTGTAACTGTGTGGTCTTCACGCGTGCGCTCAGTCACGATGTTCATTCAGCCTCTCCTCCTCCTCTGGGTGAAAGGGGACTATGTTGTGAGGCGGAGTCATGTTTTGTTTAAAATGGTGGTTTGTTCCTTTAAGAGAAAGGTGTGAAAATAGCAAGGAAAACGAGGAGGAAAACGGAACAAAAATGACGAAAAACGTTGTGAAAACATGACAAAAATGCAAGAAAAAAGTGGCAAAAGTAGAACAAAAATATGACAAAAATATAAAAAAAACACGAAAAAAGCAACAAAAAAGTGACAAAAATATGACAAAAAATGACAAAAATATGATAAAAATATGATAAAAATATGACTAAAATATAAGCAAAAAAGTAACAAAAATATGACAAATATATGACAAAAATATGACAAAAAAGTGACAAAAAAATGACAAGAAAATGACAAAAAAATGACAAAAAAAAATGACAAAAATATGATAAAAATATGACAAAAATATGACAAAAAAGTGACAAAAAAATGACAAAAAAATGACAAAAATATGACAAAAAAGTGACAAAAAAGTGACAAAAATATGACAAAAAAATGACAAAAAAGTGACAAAAATATGACAAAAAAGTGACAAAAATGCAGCAAAAAAATGACAAAAAAATGACAAAAATATGACAAAAAAGTGACAAAAAAGTGACCAAAAAGTGACAAAAAAGTGACAAAAAAATGACAAAAAAATGACAAAAATGTGACAAAAAAGTGACAAAAAAGTGACAAAAAAATGACAAAAAAATGACAAAAAAATGACAAAAATATGACAAAAAAGTCACAAAAATGCAAGAAAAAAGTGACTAAAGTGCAGCAAAAATGGGACAAAAACACCCATTTAAAACAAAACAACTGCCAACTATAAATATATTTAAAACATACATAGTTATTGTATTTCATTAAAATGCATCAACATTTACACAACTGCTTGATTTTTCAGTTTTCTCTAACGGAAAAAAAGAGTGTTAAACATCCAAATGATTTATAGTAGTAGTAGCAGTAGCAGTAGTAGTAGCAGTAGTAGTAAAAGTAGCAGTAGTAGTAGCAGTAGTAGTAGTATCTGGTCTGGAGCGTGGCTTGTGGAGCAGCTGTGGTGATCATGCTTTTACTTCTGCTCTGGCTGACTCGGCTTTTTCCCACCGCCCTGTGACAAACATCAACAAACGTTACGTAACTCTGGCTCCAGCATCACTGGTGCATTATGGGGGTTTTGCGAGGGTCAAAGGTTAAAGCGAGACGCTGCAGGTGAAAAACGACCAAACTCTCCCCATATATGTCAGAGGGAAAAATACTCCAAAACCTGACGGTGCTGTTTTTGTTTATCAGCCTGTCAATCAAGCCCGTGAGCGCAGGACGTCCCGCCTTTTTGCCCTTTTAAGGAACAGTAGGAGGAGACAGAGCGGCCATGAAGGTTCACACAGGACTCTGAATGAGACTCATTTTGTTTAATTTTTGTCACATTTTTGTTGAATTTTTATCATTTTTTGTTGAATTTTTGTCATTTTTTGTTGAATTTTTGTATAATTTTTATTGAATTTTTGTCACATTTTTGTTGAATTTTGATCATTTTTTTGTTGAATTTTGAACATTTTTTTGTTGAATTTTTATCATTTTTTGTTGAATTTTTATCATTTTTTTGTTGAATTTTTATCATTTTTTGTTGAATTTTTATCATTTTTTTGTTGAATTTGTATCATTTTTTTGTTGAATTTGTATCATTTTTTGTTGAATTTTTATCATTTTTTTGTTGAATTTTTATCATTTTTTGTTGAATTTTTATCATTTTTTTGTTGAATTTGTATCATTTTTTTGTTGAATTTGTATCATTTTTTGTTGAATTTTTATCATTTTTTTTGTTGAATTTTTATCAATTTTTTGTTGAATTTTTATCATTTTTTTGTTGAATTTTCGTCACATTTTTGTTGAATTTTCGTCACATTTTTGTTGAATTTTTTTCACATTTTTGTTGAATTTTTGTTGAATTTTTTTCACATTTTTGTTGAATTTTTGTTGAATTTTTTTCACATTTTTATTAAATTTTTGTTGAATTTTTTTCACATTTTTGTTGAATTTTTGTTGAATTTTTGTCACATTTTTATTAAATTTTTGTCACATTTTAATTGATTTTTTGTCACATTTTTATTAAATTTTTGTCACATTTTTATTGAATTTTTGTCACATTTTTATTAAATTTTTGTCACATTTTTATTGAATTTTTGTCACATTTTTATTACATTTTTGTCACATTTTTATTGAATTTTTATCATTTTTTTGTTGAATTTTCGTCACATTTTTATTGAATTTTTTTCACATTTTTGTCGAATTTTTGTCACATTTTTATAAAATTTTCGTCACATTTTTATTGAATTTTGTCACATTTTTATTGAATTTTTGTCACATTTTTTGTTGAATTATTTCAAAGTGCAGCAAAAAGAGTCAGAAATGTAGAAAAAAGTGAGAGAAACAGATCAGTTATGTTGGTCTTTACCCTGAAGGCTGTGAGCTTTAGGATTTGGGTAAAGCTGGAGGTCATGTGCTCAGTGAGATGTTCAAATGCCCTGCCTTTCACGATCCGACTCACGCTTCACCAGGAAAAGTTATTCCTGGACGTCTAAATCCGCACTTTCTAATAAAAGGCCAGATTCACTTTCCTGTGATTATCCGCCCAGAAACCGAGCGAGCGAGCGCCGGCGGGAGGGCTGGGCCTAAATTACAGGACGCCGCGGGTTTGTGGCGGCCATGTTGGAGCTGCCAGAGCGCCGGCGTCTGTCATTAGGGCGGGCAGAGGGCGGGGAACTGACCCACTGTTTAGGCCTGACAGATATTACAGGGGGAGGATTCAGGATGTGTGTGTTAACCAGCAGGGGGCAGCGCTACAGTTTTAACCACTAGGACCAAACACTGACACACAAATACACCTTTAACCTCTTAACTCCCACCTCAACATGTTTTCTCCTGTTCTCCAAATCTAAAAGCTTCTGCAAAACAGAGAAAAAAACGAGAAGAAATGAGGATGTAAACAAAAAAAGCGACAAAAATGACAAAAACTCAAGAAAAAATGACTAAAATCCAGCAAAAAAAAGACAAAAATCCACCAAAAAAAATATAAAAATCCACAAAAAAAAAAAAAAAAATCCACAAAAAGAAAGACAAAAATCCAGCGAAAAAAAGACAAAAATCCAGCGAAAAAATTATAAAAATCCACAAAAAAATGACTAAAATCCACAAAAAAAAAAAAAATCCACCAAAAAAAAAAAAAAATCCACAAAAAAAAGACAAAAATCCAGCGAAAAAGTGACAAAAATCCAGCAAAAAAATGACAAAAATCCAGCGAAATAATTATAAAAATCCACAAAAAAAATGACTAAAATCCAAAAAAAAAAAAAAAATCCACAAAAAAAAAAAGACAAAAATCCAGCGAAAAAGTGACAAAAATCCAGCAAAAAAAAGACAAAAATCCAGCAAAAAAAAGACAAAAATCCAGCAAAAAAAAGACAAAAATCGAGCAAAAAAGTGACAAAAATCCAGCAAAAAAGTGACAAAAATCCAGCAAAAAAAGATTAAAATCCAGCAAAAAAGTGACAAAAATCCAGCAAAAAAAGATTAAAATCCAGCAAAAAAGTGACAAAAATCCAGCAAAAAAGTGACAAAAATCCACCAAAAAATATATAAAAATCCAGCAAAAAAAAGACAAAAATCCAGCAAAAAAGTGACAAAAATGCAGCAAAAAAATATAAAAATCCAGCAAAAAAAGTGACAGAAGAGCAGCAAAAAAGTATTAAAAAAGTGACAAAAATACATAAAGGAAATAAAAAGTGACAACAATCGTTATTAGTTGTATTTCTAACCTTAGAATACAATGCTTTCAAAGCTGCTTCATAATAAAATGTACCTCTGGGCTCACAACACGTGAAAGCAAAATAGAAAACAAATGGTTTAGCATCAAAGTAAAAAAACAAAAAGCAGCGCAGTGCAGGCCGTGCGCTCGTTACGTGGTAGTTTCATTTTTAACGGAGTGAGGAAAATGGATTTGATCACGAGTTTATGAGCAGAAGCAAAGGCTGTGCAGGTTATGGATAATATAACGTAGTCATTGTGGCACTGATGAGCGAGTTCTTCTTTCCCTCATGTGTGTGTGTTGGGATAGTGTTGCTAGTTGTCATTGTGTTGCTAGTTGCTGTAGAGGTCGGCTCTATGGGAGGAGCTTCATCCTTCTCTATGGCTTCTCTAAATGAGATGTAAATGAGCCCCTCCCTCGGCAGAGAGCTGGGATCAAAACTTCACAATCTGTTCTCTCCACTTCCCTCTTCAGTTTCCCCCTGAGCGCTTCACTCTCAGGTCTGAGGAGGAACCCTGACTCTCCGACGAGGCGCGAGCCGCTCGATCGATGCCGTTTCTCTTTCTCCCCCGTCAGCTGTTTCAACACTCCATTCCAGAAAAACAATCGATCCAACAGTCGGTCCGAGCACATGTTCTCCAGTTTCTCAATAAAAGTGTCAAAAACGTCCGTAGGAGCGACTAAAGCGGAACAAAAACCCCAGAGAAAACCAGCCCTGGAGT
This sequence comes from Gobius niger, assembly GCF_951799975.1. Lineage (NCBI taxonomy): Eukaryota > Metazoa > Chordata > Actinopteri > Gobiiformes > Gobiidae > Gobius > Gobius niger. The sequence continues at coordinate 10,328,250 of NC_136873.1, forward strand.
TTTGTAGCAACACATTTCTCTTCTTCTGTACTGGCCGTCTCTCAGGAGGAACGTTACTTTTAAAAGTAACTCGTTAGTTCACTCGTTACTCCTTTGGGAAAGTAGTTTGGGCGGTTTTCAACTCATTTTTGTAACTTTTTTGTAATTTTTTTGTCAAATAGTACATTCTTTGGCACTTTTTGTCATATGTTCATCATTTTTTCATCATTTTTTTGTCAATTTATTGTGACATTTTTGCCACTTTTTCATCATTTTGAGGGACTATTCATGATGATGATGATGAAGTCGAAGCTGCTTCTCAGGTTTGAGTCAGTCCTGGGTCAGTGTTTACAGCAGGAACTCTTCTCGGCGCTGGGAACAAACAATAATAATAATAACAACTAGATAATTTTGCGGAATTGTAGGCTACTGCTGCAGAAATGGCAAAAATTGCAAAACATTGTGGAAAAAATTCATAATTGCGGAATAGTGCTTTTATTGTGAAAATCCCTATTTTGTTGCAGAATCTGTAAAAAGTGTTGAAATTGCAGAAACTCTTGACATTGTATAAAGTCTTAACATTGTATAAAGTGTTTAAATCACTCACAGACTTCACTGTATCAGAAATCCTATTCAAATGAATGGGCAGAATTCCCTATACAAATCAATGGCAGAATTCCCAAGCCTGTAGAAAAAAACTGGAAAACTGCAGAACTCTATTTTTTTCTGAAAACTGACAAGTTGTGGAACCTGAACAAGCACAAACTGCAGAAATTGCAAAAAAAAAAGGAAAATGTTGCGGAAAAACATCAATTTGCGGAAGCCCCATTATAAGTCAATGGGAAAAATCGGCTGCATTGAGTGTCCAGAAAAGCACTGTATAAAACCTGAACACATGCGCCCTCATCGTTTCCCGTGTTTAAAGCCCAGTGTCCACACGGCGCTGCCCTGAACCGGCCGTGGGTCAACACCGGGGCGGCGCCCGGACGTCACGAGCACAAAGAGCTCTTCATGGACGTGTTTGAGCAGAGCGGGAAGAGCCATGAGGGGGATGTGGAGACGAGCTGCAGAGATGTGGAGGAATAAAGACCTTATGTCATGATCAGCAACATCTGCAGTCACAGGTTCAACCTCTGTGTGTCTTGTGTGAACATTCCCCCTGTTTGGCTTCACTCAAATCTAGAAGCTTCTTTAAATAAAGCGTCAAAACAGCGACAAATCGAGGAGGAAATGCAAAAAGAAGTGAGAAAAAAGTGATGGCTTAGAGGAAGAAGGTCCTGCTGTACAGATGTGCCTCAGTGACTTTTCCGTCAGAGGAAACTGAAAAATCAAGCAGTTGTGTAAATGTTGATGCGCTTTAATTAAATAAATATGTATGTTTTAAATATATTGATAGTTGGCAGTTTTTTTTTTTTTAATGGGTGTTTTTGTCCCATTTGTGCTGCACTTTAGTCACTTCTTTCTTGCATTTTTGTGATTTTTTGGTCATATTTTTGTTACTTTTTTGTCATATTTTTGTTACTTTTTTGTCATATTTTTGTCACTTTTTAGTCATATTTTTGTCACTTTTTTGTCATATTTTTGTCACTTTTTAGTCATATTTTTGTCACTTTTTTGTCATATTTTTGTCACTTTTTTGTCATATTTTTGTAACTTTTTTGTCATATTTTTGTCACTTTTTTGTCATATTTTTGTTTGTTGAATTTTTGTCACATTTTTGTTGAGTTTTTGTCACATTTTTGTCACATTTTTTGTTCTGGTTCTGTCACGTTTTTGTGGCCTTTTCGTGGCTTTATTGTTGTGTTTTTGTTGCCTTTTCATCACATTTTTTGTCACTTTTTTAACGCTTTTTCCGGCACATTTTTGTTTTGTTTTCATCCTCTTTTCTTGTTGCTATTTTGATGCTTTTCTTTTTAGCTTTTTAGATTTGGGTAAAGCTCGGTTGAGGCGGGACCGGTGGCCCTTATCTCATTGGCAATATTACTTTCTTATTTCAAAGGAGATGTGCTAATGTAGCGATAGAGAATACCATCTGACACTTCCTGCTGGATTTATGTGAATAAACGGGTCTGTGCCTCCTCTAGTTTTGCTGTAATATATTCCAGTTATGTTAAATTCTTTATTAAAAATACTTTGTACGAATAACAACGGGCCTGATTTCCTGGAGGTTTTATTATTCTCTCCGGAGCGAAGTCTTGTGTGGTTGTACGGCAGCAGAGGCTTCAGAGAACGCAGAATAAAACATGAGGGTTCATGTTCAATAAAGAAGGAGCCGGAGCAGAGGCGGCTTTGGAGAGACTGGACTTTAGAGAGACTGGACTTTAGAGAGACTGGACTTTAGAGAGACTGGACTTTAGAGAGACTGGACTTTAGAGAGACTGGACTTTAGAGAGACTGGACTTTGAGAGACTGTAAAGTGTTTTCTTTGTCCTTTTGTTGTTAAAGGAAGTTTCTTTGTCGTTTCTCCTCAAACAAATGATATAAATGAAAAATAAAAGGAAGGAAAAGGAACATTATGAGTCTGTTTGTGGTTCTAGATGACACATTTTAGTAAAGGTTTTGAAAACCAGCATCCTTTTGTTACGGGACCTGGCACTAACTGGAACAGTAACCAATAAACTAACTCAAGAATCTCATTTTTCCCAAATCAAAAAGCTTCTTGAATAAAGTGAATTGAAATGTGACAAAAGCTAAATAAAACAGTCATCAGTTTTTTTTTTGTGACACATTTTTTATCAATTTTTTGTCAATTTTGTCACATTTTTCATCACATTTTTTTTTACATTTTTTGTCATTTTTTTCACATTTTTTTCACATTTTTTTCACATTTTTATCATTTTTTTGGTCACATTTTTTGTCATTTTTTATCAATTTTTAGTCATTTTTTTCACATTATTTGTCATTTTTTGTCACATTTTTTGTCACATTTTTTTGTCAATTTTTTTATCTTTTTTGTCATTTTTTCGTCACTTTTTTGTCACATCTTCATCATTGTTTTCGTCTCAGTTTTGTCGCTATTTTCTCACCTTTTTCCAGAAGCTTTTGGATTGGGGTAAAGCCAAACTGGAGAAAATGTGCTCAGTTCAGGTGGGAGTTAAGGGGTTAAGGAAACACTGTTGTTGCTAACTGTCCAGCGCTAACTGGAACATACAGTAACCAATAAACCAATTCAAGAATCTAATTTTTCCCAAATCAAAAAGCTTCTTGAAAAAAAAAAGCAATAGAAATGTGACAAAATCTAAATAAAACAGTGCCTGAGATGTTAATAAAGAGTGTTCCCTTTAAACAGTCCCTCCCTTTAATTGAAAGTATCTGGAGCTGATGTAGCGATTAGCGACGGGCGCTAACGGCTCCATTAAAGCTAACTTTAGCGCCGGTTCTCGTGAGGGTAATTGGAAAGGACATAAAACGAGATTGCAGCGTTTTTTACGAGCCTCGTGTCGGATCGAAGTCGAAAATAAATAAATAAACAAACACAGGAAGCAAAACAATTAGCGAAGTCGATGCTACGGTGGCGAGAGGAGCAAATAAAAGCTATAGGCGGTTAGAGGAGTACCTGAGAGTGATCTACTTTTGTACCGTGGTTAATACTAACTCTCTCCCATTCATTCTCAATGGTAAATATGGATGCAGTACGCTGTTTGGCCACCAGCGTCAAATTGGGGCGCTGTTTCACTCCTTTCGCAGAGTTAACCTCTTAACTCCCGCCTGAACCGAGAGCATTTTCTCCAGTTTAGCTTTGCACAAATCCTGTAGGCCAGTGTAACGCCTCATTTGAAAGCTAAGATCTACAAAACTCATCTGAATGTCACATTTTTGTCACTTTTTTGTCACTTTTTTGGTCAATTTTTTATCAAATTTTGTCATTTTTTTGTCATTTTTTGTCACATTTCTGTCATTTTTTTGTACATTTTTTATCAAATTTTTGTCATATTTTGTAATTTTTTTGTCACATTTTTAATCAATTTTTTGTCAATTTTTTTTGTCATTTTTTGTCATTTTTTTGTTTCTTTTTTTGTCATTTTTTGTCACATTTTTTGTCTTTTTTTAATCAATTTTTTGTCATTTTTTGCTACATTTTTTGTTTCATTTTTTGTCATTTTTTCTCACATGTTTTGTCATTTTTTTGTGTCATTTTTGTCATTTTTTGTGTCATTTTTTCGTCATTTTTTTGTCATTTTTTCCTAATTTTTTTGTCTTTTTTAATCATTTTTTGGTCATTTTTTGTCACTTTTTTGTTTCATTTTTTGCCATTTTTTCGTCCCTTTTATTCAAAGTTTTCTCACTTTTTTCTCACATTTCCATCATTGTTTTCGTCTCAGTTTTGTTGCTATTTTCTCACCTTTTTCCAGAAGCTTTTGGATTGGGGTAAAGCCAAACTGGAGAAAATGTGCTCGGTTCAGGTGGGAGTTAAGGGGTTAAGGAAACACTGTTGTTGTTTTACGTTTTGCACTGTATTGCTACAATAGTTGATTTTTTATTACTGAAACTAGACTTTTACCATAGTTAATGTCAGTTGTAGTGTGATTTTTGCATAGGTAGAATCAAATACAAATGTTTATAGAAAGATAGAATAAAGTAAGTATTGTTATTTTGTAGCTTTTTTGTCATTTTTTGTGTCACATTTTTGTCAAACTTTTTGTCTTTTTTTTAATTTTATTTATTTTTTTGGTCACATTTTTGTCACATTTTTTGTCTTTTGTTTATCAATTTTTTGTCATTTTTCGTCAGATTTTTCATCACTTTTTTGTCATTTTTTTGTCACATTTTTGTCATTTTTTCGTCACTTTTTTGTCATTTTTTTGTCACATTTTTATCAATTTCTTGTCATTTTTTGTCACATTTTTGTCATTTTTTCATCACTTTTTTGTCACATTTTTATCAATTTTCTTGTCATTTTGTGTCACATTTTTTGTCTTTTTTAATCAATTTTTTGTCATTTTTTTCATATTTTTTCATCACTTTTTTGTCAAAGTTTTCTCACTTTTTTGTCACATCTTCATCACTGTTTTCATCTCTGATTTTGTTTTTACCATAGTTAGTGTCTGTTGTAGTGTGATTTTTGCACAGGTAGAATCAAATACAAATGTTTACCCAAAGATAGAATAAAGTAAGTATTGTTATTTTGTAGCTTTTTTGTCATTTTTTTAAATCAATTTTTTGTCATTTTTTTGTCACATTTTTGTCAAAGTTTTAGTCTTTTTTTTTTGTCATTTTTCGTCACTTTTTTGTCATTTTTTGTCACATTTTTATCAATTTCTTGTCATTTGTTTGTCACATTTTTTGTCTTTTGTTTATCAATTTTTTGTCATTTTTCGTCAGATTTTTTGTCACTTTTTTGTCCATTTTTTATCTTTTTTTGTCATTTTTTGTCAAATTTTTTGTCAATTTCTTGTCATTTTTTCATCACTTTTTTGTCATTTTTTGTCACATTATTTGTCTTTTTTTAATCAATTTTTTGTAATTTTTTTCATATTTTTTGTCACATTTTTGTCATTTTTTCGTCACTTTTTTGTCAATGATTACCTGCAGTTACATGTGCTGCAGTGTCGTGTCTGAACCTTTAAGCCTGACTCTGTGTGTATAAAGTGTGTGTATAAAGTGTGTGTGTATAAAGTGTGTGTGTATAAAGTGTGTGTGCTTCGAGGGCCTGATTGAGCGCATTCAAACGGAGGCTGGTCCTTTGATATTTCGTAGGAGTCTCTGGAGGATGTTCTGTCACTGTTCCCTGGAGCGCTGGAGCTGCCGGGGCGGAGGCGGAGGAGTTTTTTATTCTGTCAAGACGATAAAGGCGACAATAGTTTCAAAATGCAGGCAGTGTTTGCCTACGGGGCCGACTTTCAGCAAAGCAGAGCGACGCGATGGAGCCAGGTTTAAAGTGACAGTAAATGATTGTGAAAGGTTTGTTTCAGAGGGATTTGGGATCTGATCAGACACTTTTCCTCCATGTTCTTTAACCCCTTAACTCCCACTTGGACCGAGAGCATTTTCTACAGAGTGGCTTTACCCCAATGCAAAAGCTTCTGGAAAAAAGGTGGGGAAATAGAGACAGAACTGAGACGAAAACGATGATGGAAATGTGAGAAAAAAGTGAGAAAACATTGACAAAAAATGACAAAAAATCTGACAAAAAAGTGACAAAAAATTGATGAAAAAGTGGCAAAAATGTGACAAAAATTTGATAAAAACTTGACAAAAAAAATACTAAAATGTGACAAAAAATGACAAAAATGTGATAAAAAAAATGACAAAAAATGTGACAAAAAATGTGACAAAAAAGTGACGAAAAATTGATGAAAAAGTGGCAAAAATGTCACAAAAATGTCACAAGAAATTGACACAAAAGTGTCGAAAAAATGACAAAAAAATGACAAAAAAATGACAAAAAAATGACAAAAAAAGGACAAAAAAAGGACAAAAAAAGGACAAAAATGTCACAAAAATTTGACCAAAAAATTACAAAAATGTGATAAAAAAATGACAAAAAATGTGACAAAAAAGTGACAAAAATGTGAGAAAAAATTGACGATTTAAAAAAAAAAAAATTGACAAAAAATGATTTAAAAAAATGACAAAAATGTGACGATAAATTGATGAAAAAGTGGCAAAAATGTCATAAAAATGTCACAAGAAATTGACAAAAAATTGACGGAAAAAATTAAAAAATGTGACAAAAAAATGACAAAAATGAGTTGAATACCCTAAAAAAAAAATGATGGAAAAAAAATCTGATGACGTGAGGAAAAAGATCCTCTCGGTTCAGGCGGGAGTTAAGAGGTTAATAACTCCGTTCACAGCCTTGTTGATCCTCCACATGTAGCGTGTATGGTTATGTCGGCTCTCAGTCGTACAGGAGTTGTCCATCTTCAGTGAAGCTGTAGATCACATCCGGCCCGCGAGATGATTCAGTCCGGCCCACAACTTGTAGAGTATAAATTCCTGAGAATGTCAAAAAAAAATTGACAAAAATCCAGCAAAAAAATAACAAAAATCCAGGAAAAAAATAACAAAAATCCAGGAAAAAAGACAAAAATCCAGCAAAAAAAAAAAAGACCAAAATCCAGGAAAAAAATGTCAAAAAGCCAGAAGAAAAAAAAGAAAAAAATCCAGAAAAAAAGTGACAAAAATCCAGAAAATCTAGAATCTTCATATTCTAGATTTTAGTTTATTTTGATGTAAACTTCCTGCAGTAGAAGCAGGTTGTTGATCTGATAAACGGTCTTTGAGTTAGTTGATTTTTGTCACTTTTTTTCTGAATTTTTGTCACTTTTCTGCTGGATTTTTGTCACTTTTTTTGCTGGATTTTTGTCGTTTTTTTCTGGATTTTTGCCACTTTTAAGATGGATTTTTGCCATTTTTGCTGGATTTTTGTCACTTTGTGCTGGATTTTTGTCACTTTTTTTGCTGGATTTTTGTCGCTTTTTTCTGGATTTTTGCCACTTTTAAGATGGATTTTTGCCATTTTTGCTGGATTTTTGTCACTTTTTGCTGGATTTTTGTCATTTTCTTGGTAGATTTTTGTAAAAAAGAAATCTGGATATTTGTCATTTTTTGGCTGGATAATTTTTTTTTTGAGTTTTAGATTTTCCCCCCCAAAATGTCCGGGGCTCTAGAAAACAAGTGTATTGACAGATCATCTACATATTCTAGACTTGAGTTTATCATGATAAAACCTCACTGCAGTAGAAGCAGGATGTCGATCTGATAAACGGTCTTTGAGTTACAGCTTCACGAAGACGGTCCAACTCAGAGAAGCTGAAAAATGGCCCACGCAATGTTAACCTAAAATGACAGAAACCTGGCTTCATGTTCCTCATAGTCCTCGATCTACAGCAGGAGTTTCAGATCCATGTCAGTACATTCCTCCCCCTCCTCCGCCTCCTCAGAGGATATCGACACGAGGCGCGAGGCGGACTAATGTTTACACACATTCATCTCGCCCCGGCCTTGACGCTCGACCCGGACCTGTCGGCTGGTCGTATTTCAGAGTCCACGATGCGGGACAGGAAGCAGGACAGATCTGAGCTCAATATTTCATCACAACATCAGTATTTCCTCTGCTCAGGCCCCTCCCACCACCACTATCACCCAGGTGTTTCCAAACAGCACAGAGACAAGACTCAGCTGTTGAGGAGACTTTTTTCAATAATGAATAATAATGAGCCTGACAGGACTGGAGCCAATGTGTTGTTTGTTTCCTGATCTCTCATTATGTCAGTGCCCTCTGCTGGACACCTGTGGAATTATCTCCTTTTATTTTTATTTAACCTCTTACCACCCGCCAAAACCAAATGCAGTCTCTCCTCTTTGCCATTGTCGTCCCTTATGTGTTTTTGTCACTTTTTTTTATGGCACTTTTGTTACTTTTTTGCTGGATTTTTGTCACTTTTTTGTTGGATTTTTGTCACTTTTTTGTTGGATTTTTGTCACTTTTTTGTTGGATTTTTGTCATTTTTTTGTTGGATTTTTGTCACTTTTTTGTTGGATTTTTGTCACTTTTTTGTTGGATTTTTGTCACTTTTTTGCTGGATTTTTGTCACTTTTTTGTCACTTTTTTGTTGGATTTTTGTCACTTTTTTGTCACTTTTTTGTTGGATTTTTGTCACTTTTTTGTTGGATTTTTGTCACTTTTTTGTTGGATTTTTGTCACTTTTTTCCTGGATTTTTTGTCAATTTTTTTCTTTGCTCCTCCCCATGTCTTTGTATCTTTATTTAGCATAAACTATATTCACAATTCAGCGTTTGTTAAAGTAGTTTTTGAATAATTAGAGAAAGTTTAGATTTTTCTCCAAACTGTTTTCAAACATGACCATATATGGGCGATTCCAGAGATGCGTCTGTATCTATAAACACATAAATAACAGAGAATGCTAACGTGATGCTACATATTAGCACGACTGCCGTTTTTTTCACTCGAGTTCATTCCCGTAACGAGGTCTGCGAGTGTGGATCGATGGCGGCTCCTCTCGCTCTTCGCTCGTCTCATCTCGCACTTCAAAGAGCAGCTTCCTGGTTAAAAATGGAGGAGCTCAGGGCGGCGAGCGGAGCCAGAATCTATCCCGACGTGTGTGAGGCGTGTGTGAGGCGCGAGGACGAGGAAACCGCGGTAACGAGGCCGAGGACGCTCAGGGGGAGGAGGGAGTTCAGGGTCATGTATATGTAGTTTTATAAAGGAGCAACTGGAAAGAAATGTAGCAGCTGTTTATTCACTCTCTGAGGCTGTTCGTCAATTACATTAAACAAAAAGAAAAGTGAAAGACTAGTTGAAAAATAATTGCCAAAAAAAAGGGGAAAAAATGTAGGTAAATTTTGGGAAAAATTGAGAATTGTTTTTTTTTTCAAAAAATGAGGAAAAAAAAGAGAAAAAATGAGGAAAATGGGAAAAACAAGAGGAAAAGGGTAGGTACATTTTGGGGAAAATTAGAAAAAATGGAAATATATGAAAACATTTAGAAAAAACGAGAAAAAAAATTGGTAAATTTGAGGGGAAAAAATGTATTTTTTGGGAAAAAACATGTTAAAAAAATGCAAAATTTGGGGTGAAATTGAGAAAAATATCAAAATATGAAAAAGAAAAAAAAAAAAAAAAGAAGAAATTGGTTAATTTGGAGAAAAATGTAGAAAGAAATCGAAAAATATTTAAAAAGTAGCAAAAATTGTTTTTTTTTGTAAATTTGGGGGGATAAAAAAAATGGTGGATTTTTTTTTAATATGCTAAAATTTGGGGAAAGACATATTTTTTTGGGAAAAAAACGTAAAAAAAAATTGAAATTGAGAAAAAAAAACCCCAAAAAATTGAAAAACAAGTGAAAAAATTGGGGTAAATTTGGGAAAAATTAAGAAAAAAATGGAAATATATGAAAAAAAATTGAAAAAACGAGAAAAAAAATTGAAAAACGAGAAAAAATGTAGGTAAATTTGAGGGAAAAAATGAAAACATTTAGAGAAAAAGTGTGTAAAACAAGAGGGGAAAAAATGAGGTAAATTTGTGAAGAAGAAAAAAGTATTTTTTGGGAAAAAACATGTAAAAAAATGGAACATTTGGGGTGAAAAAAAATCAAAATATGGAAAAAAACGTCAAAAGGGTGAAAAAAAGAATTAAAAAAAGGTTAATTTGGGGAAAAATGAAGAAAGAAATTGAAAAATATTTAAAAAGTGGGGAAAATGTTTTTTTTTGTAAATTTGGGGGGGGATAAAAATTGTGGATTTTTTTTAATATGCTAAAATTTGTGGGGAATTGAATTTTTTTTAAAAAGGCGAAATTGAGAAAAAAAACTGAAAAAATGCAGAAAACAAGTGAAAAAATTGGGGTAAATTTGGGGGGAAAATGTAAAATGTTGAAAAAAAAAAAGACAATTTGTGGATTTTTTAAAATATATGTTCAAATATCTATATTTTTTTATATTAAAAAATTAGAAAAGTTGGGGGTTTAGAGGTTAAACCTGGCTTTATCCATTATTTAGATTTTATCACAGAAAATGTCAGTAATTTTGGCAGAGAGAGAGAGAGAGAAATGACCTTCCGGGGGGGATATGACGAGAAATAATGACATGATGAAACAAGCGCCACACACTTTTCTGTGACGAGTCCTGGATCCAAACCCCTAAAGTAAAACAGTTCTTTATTTATTAGATTTGGGTAAAGTGGCCCAGGCTGGAGCTCCTCCTGCCGCGCCCGCTCGCCTCCTCGCGAGTATTGATTGTAAAGTTTACTTCCTGGCGTCCGCTGGTCGTCCTGACACCGTGCCAGATGCCCTCCCTCCGAGCCAAAGCCATTATAGACTCTGGCCTCCCCCCCCCCTCCTCCCTCTGCCTCCCCCTCCCTCTGCCCCCCCCCTCCCCCCCCAGCGGTTGTTCTTAAATGATGGATTCAGACGCCGTATCGTCCTTGGTGCTGCTGATGTTTTTCCGAGAGAGACAAACGTGCTGCAGTTTTTAAACAGTTTTCCTTTGCCTTTATCTCCTGCACAAACCAGAACCCAGTCTGGCTTTACCCAAATCTGAAAGCTGCTTGAAGAACGAGAGAAAAGCGAGGGAAGAAAACAACAGAAAGTGGCAAAACAGAAACAAAAAGGAACAAGTCAGGCGTTTAAATCGGATTTCTATTAGAATATCATAAACTGGCAACAAATCTGTGCATTGTCCTGTTTTACTTCCACCGTAATATAAGTAAGGATTAAACACCTCAGAGCTGCATTAGTCGGTTCTAACGCCCGACACAGTGTTGTTCCTCCTGCATTCTAACGTCTAACGCGGCTCCTCGTTGTTTAATCCGCTTATACCAGGGTCCCACAAACCTAACATTTATAATAAATGTGTTTTTCATTGACTAAAGTCACTAAATGTGCCAGACTACGGGACTATTTTGTGTGGGTTATTAGCCGGTCACTGAAGGCTGGTCTCAGAGCGAGTCATTCTCCGCAGCTATTACGAGGATCTCAGTCAGGCTCAACGACACAACATCAGCACAGAATCACAACACAACAGGACTAACCCGGAAACACTTTTATGTGAAAAAATGACCAAAAAAAACGACAAAAAAATGACCAAAACATGACAAAAAAGTGACCAAAAAACCGACCAAAAAACGACCAAAAAATGACAAAAAAATGACAAAAAAAAGACAAAAAATGACCAAAAAACGACAAAAAAATGACAAAAAATGACAAAAAAAAGACAAAAAATGACCAAAAAACGACCAAAAAACGAACAAAAAATGACCAAAAAACGACAAAAAATGACTAAAAAATGACTAAAAAACGACCAAAAAATGACAAAAAACGACCAAAAAATGAACAAAAAATGACCAAAAAACGACAAAAAAATAACTAAAAAATGACCAAAAAAATGACAAAAAATGACAAAAAATGACAAAAAAAACGACCAAAAAATGACCAAAAAACGACAAAAAAATGACCAAAAAACGACAAAAAAATGACAAAAAATGACAAAAAAATGACCAAAAAACGACAAAAAATGACTAAAAAATGACAAAAAATGACTAAAAAACGACCAAAAAATGACCAAAAAATGACAAAAAAATGACAAAAAACGACAAAAAAAACGACCAAAAAAATGACTAAAAATGACAAAAAATGACAAAAAAAAACGCCAAAAAAACGATAAAAAAATGACAAAAAATGACAAAAAATGACCAAAAAACGACAAAAAAATGACAAAAAATGACAAAAAAAAAGACAAAAAATGACCAAAAAATGACCAAAAAACGACCAAAAAACGAACAAAAAATGACCAAAAAACGACAAAAAAATTACCAAAAAATGACAAAAAATTACCAAAAAATGACAAAAAATAACTAAAAAACGACCAAAAAACGACAAAAAAAAGACAAAAAAAAATGACAAATGACAAAAAATTACAAACAAATTACAAAAAAAATTACAAAAAATTACTAAACAATTAGCCAGCTCAACTGTTTATGGAAACAGCTGCGGTGGAGTCGCTCACACCTGGGCCCCCCCAACTCAAACTAACATGTTTGACTTTACTAATCCAGACAAAGATGCTTCAATGCAGGATCATTTTATGTACGCCTGAAAATGATGAATAGCCTTAACCGTTTCCAATAGAAATGTAAAGCTCATATGTTATTAACAGTAGCTAACCTAGCTGCTCACTCTCCTCTACAAACATTTAGCAAACACTAAATCCATCTCACACGTTCCTGTCAGTCACTAATTACGCCTTTATCTGATTCAGCTGTGTCAGGCGTTGCTATGGCGACGCCACAGCGGAGTGACATCCCAGTGATTTAACTACCGGACTACGTGTGCGGTTACACCAAAATAATGCACCAGCCAATCAGAATCCAGTATTCACCCAGACCATGGGATAAAGATTCATAATGCTTGTTTTCACGGGGTCAATGTGAGCTGTTTGCTGCTAAGCGGCTAGCATAGAAAGACTTATTTCTTAGCTCTGGGAGAAAACAGATCGACTACGGCCCGTTGTAGATAAAATGTGAGATGGGTTTTAATTGACTTAATTTGTGCATATTTCTCGTTTTCACATCGATTGGCCTGTGGGGTTTACAGCTTATTGTTTTGTCAATGAAAATTCCCTCATGGTTCAATAAAGTTAGTCTTTTTTTTATATTTTTAGTATTTTTCATAGTCTGAGCTGCGACTCATAGTTTCTTCAGATACAGATGGTTCAGGTTCACAGTTTGAATATCTACTGAAAGAGTCTGATCGGTGCGTTGTTGTTTCCCCGTGTTTGACTCTGTTTCCTGTTTGACTCGCCATCGTTCTGTGTTGTTTGTTCCATGTTGACGGTTTCCTCGTCTCTGTTCCAGTCATGAGGAGGGACCCGTTTGTGGCGGACGGCTGCTGCAGGAAAGGCTCGGGAAACGCCCTCCAGGAGCTGTACAACCCCTCACAGGTAAGAACGTCACCAGAGCTTCATTAACTCGGGAATGTTTGATAGATCTGGGAAGATGATCCCTTTAAAGACTTCAAACCCACTGGACACAAACAGCGGGAACCACATGCTTACATACACTTGATAAAAAAGACACATCTGCATTTTTTTCTCACTGTCTGACATGAAACCAGAATGAACGTTAACATTTTTAGGTCAATTAGAATTTTCTAAATTATTTCTGTTTGCTAAATGGCAGAAGAATGAGAGATGGAATTTTCTACATGGGTTTATGTTACTTTTTACCTTTAACCTGAATGAATGCATTTTTTTTGTTGGGTATTCAACTCATTTTGATCACTTTTTTGTCATTTTTTTTGTCCATTTTTGGTAATTTTTTGGTCAAATTTTTATCACATTTTTGTCATTTTTTTGTCACAATTTTGTCATTTTTTTTATCACATTTTTGTCATTTTTTGTCACATTTTTGTAACATTTTTGGAATTTTTTCGTCAATTTTTTGTCACTTTTTTGTAATTTTTTGTCACAATTTTATCTCATTTTTGGAATTTTTTAGCCAATTTTTTGTAATTTCTTGTGACATTTTTGCCACTTTTTCATCAATTTTTCGACACTTTTTCGTCACTTTTTTGTCACATTTCCATCATTGTTTTCGTTTCAGTTTTGTTGCTATTTTCTCACCTTCTTTCCAGAAGCTTTTGGATTGGGGTAAAGCCAAGCTGGAGAAACTGTGCTCGGTTCAGGCGGGAGTTAAGGGGTTACGAAAAAATGTGACAAAAAATGTGACAAATAATTGATAAAAAAGGTCAAAACATTGATGAAAAAATGATGAAAAAGTGACGAAAAATGGACAAAAAATTGACGAAAAAAAAATTATAAAAAAATTGACAAAAAAATGTACAAAAAATGACAAAAATGCGACAAATAATTGACAAAAAAGGACAAAAAATTGAAGAAAAATTGATAAAAATGGACAAAAAATTATGAAAAATTATGAAAAAGTGGGAAAAAAATGACAAAAAGTGCCAAAAAATTGACAAAAAAGGACAAATGTGACAAAAAGTGACAAAAAACAATTTGACCAAAAATTAACAAAAAAGTTACAAAAATGATTCGAAAACCCCCCCAAAAAAGATGGAAAACAAATGTGATGACGTGAGGAAAAAGATCCATTCAGATGAGTTTTGTAGATCTTCCAAATGAGGCGTTTCTCTGGAAAATGCTCTCAGTTCAGGCGGGAGTTCAGAGGTTAAAGTCTTTCTCCTTGTGTTTATTTTGGAGTCAGAGCTTCTCCCTCTCAGCCCATGTCGGTCCAGCAGAACCCGCCTTCTTTCTGACTGGATGGGGGACGTTCATGAGTTCGTGTCCGGGTCAGACGTTTGTATAACCGAGCCTTCAAGGACCTGAAACAAACGGGTGATTTAACGGATCGACTTCTCTCTCCCGAGTCAGCGTTTGTTCGTCGTTTTCGCCTCCGAGCTTGTTTTTATTCCCCATCATTTTTCAAAAACAATAAAAGCTAATGAATAGGACTGGGCCGGGGCCAGCGCTGCACTGAGGTGCACTCAGTCCGAGCTCAGGCCAAGGCGGGCGGAGCCTCCAGAGAGTCTGGGAGGGTTCACTGTGGAGCAGGTCATCCTTTAGGGACGAGTCTCCCAGAGCAGCTTCATCTGGCATTTATTTAAGCTCTGAACTCCCACCTGAACGGATCCCGTTTTCTGCAGTTTGGCTTTACCCGAATCAAAAAGAAGCAACGAAACAGACACAACAAATGAGAAGAAAACAAGGATGTAAACGCGACAAAAATGTGACAAAAACTCAACAAAAATTCAACAAAAAAGTGACAAAAAAGTGACAAAAATTCAACAAAAAAGTGACAAAAAAGTGACAAAAATTCAACAAAAAAGTGACAAAAATTCAACAAAAAAGTGACAAAAATTCAACAAAAAAGTGACAAAAAAGTGACAAAAATTCAACAAAAAAGCGACAAAAATTCAACAAAAAAGTGACAAAAAAGAGACAAAAATTCAACAAAAAAGTGACAAAAATTCAACAAAAAAGTGACAAAAATTCAACAAAAAAGTGACAAAAAAGTGACAAAAATTCAACAAAAAAGTGACAAAAAAGAGACAAAAATTCAACAAAAAAGTGACAAAAATTCAACAAAAAAGTGACAAAAAAGTGACAAAAATTCAACAAAAAAGTGACAAAAAAGAGACAAAAATTCAACAAAAAAGTGACAAAAAATCAACAAAAAATGTGACAAAAAAGTGACAAAAATTCAACAAAAAAGTGACAAAAATTCAACAAAAAAGTGACAAAAATTCAACAAAAAAGTGACAAAAAAGTGACAAAAATTCAACAAAAAAGCGACAAAAATTCAACAAAAAAATGACAAAAAAGTGACAAAAATTCAACAAAAAAGTGACAAAAAAGAGACAAAAATTCAACAAAAAAGTGACAAAAATTCAACAAAAAAGTGACAAAAATTCAACAAAAAAGTGACAAAAATTCAACAAAAAAGTGACAAAAATTCAACAAAAAAGTGACAAAAAAGTGACAAAAATTCAACAAAAAAGTGACAAAAATTCAACAAAAAAGTGACAAAAAAGTGACAAAAATTTAACAAAAAAGTGACAAAAAATCAACAAAAAATGTGACAAAAAAGTGACAAAAATTCAACAAAAAGTGACAAAAATGTGACAAAA
Organism: Gobius niger; assembly: GCF_951799975.1. Lineage (NCBI taxonomy): Eukaryota > Metazoa > Chordata > Actinopteri > Gobiiformes > Gobiidae > Gobius > Gobius niger. The sequence goes on from NC_136873.1 coordinate 10,344,337, forward strand.
ATGTGACAAAAATTCAACAAAAATTCAACAAAAATGTGACAAAAAAATTCAACAAAAATGTGACAAAAATTCAACAAAAAAATGACAAAAATTAAACAAAAAAATGACAAAAATTAAACAAAAAAATGACCAAAACTCAACGGGCGGATCTGTGCACCAGCAGGGGTGAAAAACCAACAAACAAACAAATGATTTCACTTTGGCTCTATTTTATATGTGTACGGCCACATCCCACCCCAACGCTCGAGCGTAAAACCCGTTGAACACAAAACAACGCACTACGGCGCGTGAAAATAAAAGGTTTATACTCCAAAATAAAGTCCATAAAAACAGGTCCAGACCAGGAAGCCTTGAATCCCACCGCACGACAAAATAAACGCGGTTATAGCAACGGGTAGCCGGCTATGTGGCCATCGGCAGCCAAGTTACTCACAACCCGAAGTCGGACCAGACTCTCCCAGAAGCTCCGCGAAGCGTCGGTCCACCTCCGTCCTGGATGGTTAGTTCCAAAAAACTTGCATACATCCACAAAAGGTTAGCTCCCGACAACGCAACACCACGTCTTTCATTGTTACATCCAGCAGAAGTGTAATGTTCTAAAGCAGAAGCTCCGTGACTTCCTTCTTCACTTCTCAGAGGAACACCAGGAGGAACCGTTTTTTCATACTGAGATCTGTTCTTACCTGAGCTTAGACGAGTTGATGTGCACCTGTCGTACCATGTTGTTAGCATTTAGCCTCTTCCAATGAGGAGTATCAGGGAGCGCCGCCATGTTGGAAATCTCAAAACATTAGAGAATAAACATCGTAAAGAGAGAGTTAAAGCTAAGATGTTAAGGATTAAACCAGCTCCAGACCTCCACACACGGGGCTGTTTGGACGGTTTGGTTTTCTCCGCGTGGATCTCTCTCCTCTCCGTCCGGAGGGTGTTTTCTCCGTCCGTCCTTGAACGCGGCGCGCTGTGTTCGGGGGTAATGGTGTGTTTTCTCTTCCTGAAGGAGCAGATGCACCGCGGCCTCGCTGATGGATCCACATGTGTTCAGCGAGCGCGGCTGCAGGTGCACGGCCTCCACGTGCACGGCCTCCACGTGCACGGCCTCCACGTGCACGGCCTCCACGTGCACGGCCTCCACGCCGCTCATAACTCACCCAGAACCGCTCACAGCAGGAGTTATGGTTTAAACGCGGAGGGGGGAGGGAGGGCGCCGCCGCTAACACCACCGCTAACGCCACCGCTAACGGGTCTGAGTCAGTGCGCCAGAATCAGAGAAGAAGGTTTAGGTTCTACTCTATATTAAATCTTTATATTCACGTTCTGATGCTGCAGGGGTTGAGAAAAGCCTCTGAAGTGGCGCCTCCGGTGTGTGGTGAATAGAGCTGGAAACCGTCAGGGCCGGACTGGGACTGAAAAACAGCCCTGGACTCTGACCAGCCTGGTCCAAATTACCCCCCGCCTCAATGGAGCGCATTTTCTCCAGTTCGGCTTTACCCAAATCTAAAAGCTTCTCGGCTGGAGAGCAACAATGGAACGCCTCATTTGAAAGCTGAGAACTACAAAGTGATGGAAACTTTTTGTTAAGTCGCCGCATTTTTTGTCACTTTTTTGTTGAATTTTTGTTGAATTTTTGTCACTTTTTTGTCACTTTTTTGTTGAATTTTTGTCACTTTTTTGTTGAATTTTTGTCACTTTTTGTTGAATTTTTTAAATTATTTTTGTAGAATTTTTGTCATTTTTTTGTAGAATTTTTTTCATTTTTTTGTTGAATTTTTGTCATTTTTGTTGAGTTTTTGTTGAATTTTTGTTGATTTTTTGTCACTTTTTGTTGATTTTTTGTTGAATTTTTGTTAAAAAAAAATTGATTTTTTGTAATTTTTTTGTTGAATTTTTGTCACTTTTTTGTTGAATTTTTGTTGAATTTTTGGCACTTTTTTGTTGAATTTTTGTCACTTTTTGTTGAATTTTTTAAATTATTTTTGTAGAATTTTTGTCATTTTTTTGTTGAATTTTTGTCATTTTTTTGTTGAATTTTTTTCATTATTTTTGTTGAGTTTTTGTTGAATTTTTGTTGATTTTTTGTCACTTTTTGTTGATTTTTTGTTGAATTTTTGTAAAAAAAAAAATGATTTTTTGTAATTTTTTTGTTGAATTTTTGTCACTTTTTTGTTGAGTTTTTGTCACATTTTTGTCAAATTTTTTCTATCATTTTTTTGTTCTGGTTCCGTCACGTTTTTGTGGCCTTTTTGTTGCTTTGTTGTCGTGTTTTTGTTGACTCTTCAGCACATTTTTGTCATTTTTTTGTAATTTTTTTGTCGCATTTTTGTCATTTTTTTGTCATTTTTTTGTCATTTTTTGTCATTTTTTTGTCATTTTTCGTCAATTTTTTGTCAATTTGACAGTTTTATTGCTATTTTCTCACCTTTTTTCCAGAAGCTTTTGGATTGGGGTAAAGCCAAACTGGAGAAAACGTGCTCGGTTCAGGCGGGAGGTAAGGGGGTTAAATGATCCAAGAGTAGCTTTGAGGCCTGACCCCCCCACAGACCCCCCCCGCCCTCCCCCCTCGTCACCTCAGGTCAGGCCTAATATCCATATCACAGAATAAGCTTAACATACATTTAAATCATGAATGCATAAAGAATGAAAGGCTCGACCTGCGGGAACACGAACCTCTGACCGCGACGCAGGGTCATTTTAAATCAGCCGTTCATTAATGCGAGAGGGCGGGGCTTAGACTCCCCAAGGGCAGCCGTCCTGTTCAGCTCTTCACCCCCACAGTCTCTCCCGTTTCGACTGGACCCAAATCTGAAAACACCACATGCTTCATCACTCAGGGTACTTTTACTTTACTTCATTCTGGGCCTGGATCTGCACTTTGAGTTTAGTAAGAATCCTGAGTAATATCTGAGTCCGTAATAACTGCTTTCATGGCAGAATCCCGGACTTTTATCCTTTCATCATTTAAATGAGGCTCTGGGTCTGCGGTAAAACCTCTCGCTCTGAGGCGCACGGACACAGGGGGCGCCGTGGAGCACGCTGAGTCATGTAGAACAGGGGTAGGCAAGTTGTCTTGGCGGAGGGCCGAAATGTTGAATTTGAGTCGGATTGAACTAATTCAAGATACAAATGCTATAGCGCCAATGGAACAAGAATAAAACCCACTTGGAATCAGAGAAATAATTGTTTTTCACTTGAGCAAATCAACTCAAACGTTAGATTTAATCTCTGTCTTCAAGGAGATTTATGTCATTTCTTCCTTAAAACGATTATTCTTTTCCCAGTGAACTTCCTTCAAATGCCACTGTTATGACCTAATTGGGTGCATTGACAGTATTTCTATTTATTGTTCTCACATTTAGCCCCACTAATGTTAAAAGTACTGTGTGATTTGTGTAATAGTGTTTCTCAAAATCATCTTGAGGGCCAGAGGTGCTGTAGCGGAGGGCCGGGTTTGGCCCCCGGGCCTGACGTTGCCTACCCCTGCTGTAGAAGACAATCCAAGTGAAGCAGAGTGTTTATAAACTCTTAACCCCCCCCAGTCTGAGTTACAGCGTCAGGTTAGCACACGGTGGGCCAGATCTTGTGACTCTAAACGCAACGTGGGGCACGCGCGATCTTGTAAGGCGGCGCCGCTATAGGGAGGGGGCGTTATTTAAGAAGAAGAGGCGACTGAGGCTGGTTCATTATGAGCAGCACGATTGAAAACAAAAGCGAAATTGCCTTGAAAAGTCTGTCTGAGCGTCGGTTACGCACGGGTTTACTTTGATACAGTAGATGAACACTCACACCCCTAACACCAAAACAACAACAGTTTTCCACAAATAAACCACAAGTGCCTCAACACCAGGTCTGATCTGTGTTTTAAGGAGACATTTCCATCGTGTGTCAGTCTTTACCTCCTGATGATGCTCCGTGTGCAGCCACAGCTCAGTCCAAAAGAAAGAAGCACATTTCACAGGGGGCAGAGCAAAATTCAGCCGCTCCAAGAATCCTGCAGCTGTAGCAAATGTTCTAATACGCTACAGTTTTCTTGCAGCTGCTGCATAACTCTGTAACTCCTCCACAGCCGATATGACAGTTTCTGATCAATTAAATCCTGTACATTTCGTAACTTTGCGCATTTGAACGGAGTCCAGGCGAGGCTGCTGCCTCTCTGTCCCGCCCGCCAGCGGAGGGACACTTTTATTTCTTTAATCTTTATTGAACACTGCGCTGCATCAGCATGTTACACGTTTACAGGAGAACCCCCCTCGCAAACCACCGCCTTCAGGTCTGGGAAAGCATGGGGAGGGGGCGGCACCACAACATCACAATGTGAGTCTGTCCCCCCTCCTGTCCTGCCCACTTTTTGCGCCAGGTCTGACACTGAAGATTGCAAGGAGCGCCACCGTCTGCGCAGTCCTCTGCTCTACAGCCTGCGCTAAGAACCATTTTTCATGATATTTGTAGCACCGCAGTGTATGCTTTGTTATATCTGTGGACACGTGATGTGGCTCGTTTGAAAGCTAAGACTCTCAGCTCTCCGTAGGTGAACACGGTTTAATTCCACGTGTCTCGGTTCCTGAGAAACGTGAACTAAACAGAGGCTCGTTTGGAGATGATGGTGATGTGTGTGATTAAAGGGAAAGTGCTCCGAGCTCAGACAGAGACGGGATAATGACAGACTCTTCAGGGAGAGGATCATCGGCGTCAGGGCCTGAGGCGAAGCACGGGAGGCGGAGCACAGGAGGCGGAGCACAGGAGGCGAGGCACAGGAGGAGAAGCATGTGGGACATAGAAACAGTTTGAAGAAAAAGGCACAAACCTAAACTAATAACAAGTTCACAGGCCTCAAATGAATATCTAACTTCGATACCACTTTTAGTATTGATATATATATATTAAATGTGGTGTTTTGTCCCAGCCCTAGTGGTTAGTAGCGATAAAGAATGTGGATCCATCTAAACCTTCTTGTTTTACCCTTGGCCCCGTCTCCTCCAGACTCGAGCCGCGATCACGTTCACCTTTTTTGTTATTTTTTTGTCATATTTTTGGCCATATTTTTGTTTTGTTTTTGTCAATTTTTTGTAAAAAAAATTGTCAAATTTTTATCACATTTTTGTATTTTTTCGTAACATTTAGTCACATTTTTTTCATTTTTTTGTCAATTTTTTCTCATTTCTTTTAATCATATTTTGTAAATTTTAGGCATTTTTTTGTGTCTTTTTTTGGAAATGTTTTTTAATTTTTTTGGCAAATTTTTATCGCATTTTTGTATTTTTTTGTAACTTTTTGTCACATTTTTTTCATTTTTTTGTCAATTTTTTATCATTTCTTTTAATCATATTTTGTAATTTTTTGGCATTTTTTTGTCTTTTTTTGTCAATTTGTTTTTTTTTTTTTTTTTGGCAAATTTTTATCACATTTTTGTATTTTTTTGTAACTTTTTGTCACATTTTTATCATTTTTTTTGTCAATTTTTTATCTTTTCTTTTAATCACATTTTGTAAATTTTTGGCATTTTTTTCGTCTTTTTTTGGAATTTTTTTTCCAATTATTTTTGGCAAATTTTTATCACATTTTTGTATTTTTTTGTAACTTTTTGTCACATTTTTTTCATTTTTTTGTCAATTTTGTATAATTTCTTTTAATCATATTTTGTAAATTTTTGGCATTTTTATTCGTCTTTTTTTTGATTATTTTTTGGATTTTTTTTGGCAAATTTTTATCACATTTTTGTATTTTTTTGTAACATTTAGTCCCATTTTTTTTTCATTTTTTTGTCAATTTTGTATCATTTCTTTTAATCATATTTTGTAAATTTTTGGCATTTTTTTTGGTCTTTTTTTGGAATTTTTTTTAAATTATTTTTTGCAAATTTTTATCACATTTTTGTATTTTTTTGTAACTTTTTGTCACATCTGTCATTTTTTTTGCCACATTTTTGCCACTTTTTCATCAATTTTTTAATGTTTTCGTCACTTTTTTGTCACATTTCTTCCATTGTTGTTTTTTGTTTGTTTTTTTAATCTAAATGTTTCCAATTTTTCCCCCAAAAACCATTTCTAGACTTTTTAAAAATGTTGTTAAAAACTTCTCCAGACTGTCTCCCACAAAGGAAATGTCCATATATGGATTACAGCGTCATCTCGGTCTCAGCCTTTCCTGCTACACGTGGATACCAAACAGTATTTGTGAATGAATGAGTGTGGGAAAGACCAGGGAGCCACACAGACATGTTGGAGTCACTTCCTGGATAAATCTACCTCTCGTGAACAGATAAAGGGACGGATTGATCTTTTTTTGAGGAAAAGGGAGAGACTTCTTCAGTGTCGGTGGTGATACAGAGACGTCAGTGGAGATTAAAGAATGTGGATCCGTCTGAACCTTCTTGTTTGACCCTCGGCCTCGTCTCCTCCAGACTCGAGCGAGATCACAAGAGATTTCATTCACCGAATCCCAGACGTATTTCCACGTTTATCCAGCGTGACGGGTTCCTGAACACGATCCTCCTCACGGGAGAGAAACGCCTCCTTTGTTTCACTCAGAATCCATTTTTTTCTCTCTTCTTCTCCTGGACGAGTCTGTGTAATCCGTGCTGCCTTCATGCGCCGTCGTAATTACAGTAAACACCAGGTGCCGAGTGGGTGCTTGAACGCCCCCTCGTCTGGGAAAGTGATGATGATGCTGTTTTCATTGCCGTTTCTCAGAGGTTTGTTTAACCCCTTAACTCCCGCCTGAACCGAGAGCATTTTCTCCAGTTTTTCTCAACATTGATGAGAAAGTGGCAAAAATGTCACAAAAATGTCACAAGAAATGTACAAAAAAAAATGACAAAAATGTGACAAAAAATGTATGAAAAAATTACAAAAATCTATGGAAGCCCGTTTCCGGCTTTTTTGAGTTTTTGAGATCTGTAATCATAGACGTCAGCCCTGTTTTACTTTGAAAACCCGGATGTTGTTGCCGTTCTCTTTCCTGTCTGATGCGTCTGAACTGTGGAGCCGGATCTTGGAATCGTATCATGCCTGAAAAACAACTGCTATTTTGGGGCAAACTCGTGCCTCTTTGCCTCTGCCATGTCCTATGGGTGCCCCCTGCCTATGGTCTCCCCCAGGATAAAAGGGCGATGCCGGTGGACAATGGCTAGTCTAGGTTAGCCCGGTTAGCATGTGCAACCCAGCTCATTGTTGATTAAAAAAAGTCTGTAATTAACCAACAATGCGTCAATCCCGACCCAGTGTGTGATAATCTTCAAGGCTGCTTTATGTGTTTACGGCTTTGCTAATGCTACGATCGTAGCATTAGCTTTGGGAATGCCCTGCATCATCGAGGCATAAACACATTCCTCTCGTGGATACAGACATTTTTAATAACTTTTCTTGTCACTGCTTTTAATCCTGGTGTTGAGGTCAAATAAACACTTCTGTGTCTTTGCAAAAGTCCCAGAGTTGCTGTAGCTCCGGTTCACAACACGATGAAGCTAATCCTCCATGACTGTTTGTTTACATCTGCACCTGTGGTTCCGCTGTCCCGCCGTACAGACGTCTATGATCACGGATCTGAAAAACTCGTAATTCCGAGTTTAAATCTCGAAATTCCGAGTTTTAAAAGTCGTAATTTCGAGATTTAAACTCGTAATTTCGAGATTTAATATCGATACCAAAGTATCAATATTAAATCTCGTAATTTCGAGATTTAAACTCGAAATTTCGAGATTTAAACTCGTAGTATGAGTTTAAATCTTGAAATTTCGACTTCCTGTTGGGCTTTTATTTTTTTAACATGGCAGAAACAGGCTTCCATAAAAATGTGACAAAAAATGTGACAAAAATTTTACAAAAAATTGATGAAAAAATGACAAAAATGTGACAAAAATGTGACAAAATGTGATAAAATAATTACAAAAAAGTGATCAAAAATGGACGGAAATCAAAAATGACAAAAAATTGACAAATTACAAAAAATTTACAAAAAATTACCAAAAATTTACAAAAATGTGACAAAAATATGACAAAAATGTGACAAAAATGTGACAAAAAATGTATAATAAATGACAAAAATATGACAAAAAATGTAAAAAAAAATGACAAAAATGTGATCAAAAATGGACGGGAAAACAACAAAAAAATTACACAAAAATTACACAAAAATTACAAAAATGTGACAAAAAATGACCAAAAAAAATGACAATAAACTTATAAAAATGAGTTGAACACCCAACAAACAAATGCTGAAAAATAAATCTGATGACATAAGGAAAAAGATCCTCTCGGTTCAGGCGGGAGTTAAGAGGTTAAACAGCAGTGACTCATCAGCCATCTTCACTTTCTGGACTGTTTTAGCTAATGCTTGTCTATGAAACAGGTATGCCAGTATCCATGGTAACACAAGACTCTTCTGATTTTGAAGCGCAGACGTTCCGCAGATGCTTCACATTTTTAACTCTTCCCCTCACAGCGCCTCCCGTTGTCTCATTTAAAAAGCTCCGGGTTTCCAGGCGGGACAGCGAGGCGCTCTCCTCCCGCTGAGGTATTTCAGCTCAAAGAGGCGCTTGTGGAGAGTCTGAAACCGCCGTGAGATGAGGTTTTTTTAATCCCCGGGAGGCAGAGAGGGCGAAGAACCACAGCGAAAACAACCCCACGGGAGGGAAGCACATTCCTGGAGCTCAGAGGCACATTCTCTGCCAAAACTTAGAGGAGAGAAAAGTGAGAGGAAGATGCATCGTCATCAGTAGCAGGTTAGATAAGGTTTAACACGACGCCTGAGCCGAGCACATTGTCTCCAGCTTTACCCCAGTCCAAAAGCTTCTGGAAAAAAGCTGTGAAAAGAGACAGAACTGAGACGAAAACAATGATGGAAATGTGACAAAAAAGTGAGAAAACAATGACAAAAAAGTGACAAAAAAGTGAGAGAACATTGGCAAAAAATTGACGAAAAATCGATGAAAAAGTGGCAAAAATGGGACCAAAAAATGACAAAAAAAATGACAAAAATGTGACAAAATGTGACAAAAAAATGACAAAAATGTGACAAAAAAATGACTAAAATATGATTTAAAAAAATGACAAAAATTTGACAAAAAAAATCACAAAAATTTGACAAAAAAATGACAAAAAGTGACAAAAAAGTGAGAGAACATTGGCAAAAAAGTGACAAAAAATGGATGAAAAAGTGGCAAAAAAATGACAAAAAAAATGACAAAAAATATGACAAAAAGTGACAAGGGCACCCCTGCTATAAAGACTCGTCTACAGCATTTCACCCATAAAAAGTCAGTGTAATCAGTTTACACTTTTACTTACTCTTTTATGTTCAAATTGCCTCTCCTAAACCGTGCAGAATAATAAAACAGACTGGTTTTCACTCGGAGTCCACATGTTTTGTAGAAATGTGTACCGCTGACCCAGCGCCCCCCGCGGGTCGTCAGGGGCAGTGCATTGGAAGCTGGCCTCACCCCGGGCCTTTGAAAGGTCCTATATCATGCAAAATCGACTTTTTAGAGCTTTTAGTTATGTTGTTTTGCTCGCCGTCTTAATTCTATGCTTATGGCCTTATTTTAAAAAGCTTAAACAGCTTTTTCATTATTTCTGTCGTAAGAGAGAAACAAAAAGGATGTGCCCGAGGTGCTTCCAGGTCAGCTGGGATTTCTCTCTCTCTACAATGAGGATCAATGACTGTTGTTGTAACTTCTTAAACATATACTAGCTTAAAAAATGAAAGAGTTTAACATAATGACGCCAATTTGAGCTTGGCCCTTGCAGAGGAACCTTTGCTACCGCCTGACTGGTGGGGGGGGGCACATTTAAAAGGGGGGTCGGGGTCCTCCCACAGAGAGCTTTTTTACATTAACCTCTTAACTCCCGCCTGAACCGAGAGGATCTTTTTTCTCACGTCATCAGATTTTTTTTTCCATCATTTATTGTTGGGTATTCAACTCATTTTTGTAACTTTTTTGACATTTTTTTTATCAATTTTTGTCATTTTTAGGTCCAGTTTTTATCATATTTTTGTCTAATTTTTTGTCAATTTTTTATCATTTTTTTAATCAATTTTTTTTGTCGTTTTTTTGTCCATTTTTATCATTTTTTTGTCATTTTTGTGTCATTTTTTGTTAAATTTTTTTGTCGATTTTTTATATTTTTTTTGTCAATTTTTTATCATTTTTTTGTCAATTTTTTTGTCAAATTTTTAGTCACATTTTTATACATTTTATGTCATTTATTTGTCCTTTTTTGTTATTTTTTTGTCATTTTTTAATCAATTTTTTGTCAATTTTTTAGTCAAATTTTTATCAATTGTTTGTCATTTTTTATCCATTTTTTTTTTCATTTTTTTGTCAATTTTTGTCAAATTTTTTGTCAATTTTTTGTCATTTTTTTGTCGTTTTTTTGTCCATCAATTTCTTGTGACATTTTTGTGACATTTTTGCCACTTTTTCCATCAATTTTTCGTCACTTTTGTCACATTTCCATCATTGTTTTCGTCTTTTGGATTGGGGTAAAGCCAAACTGGAGAAAATGTGCTCGGTTCAGGTGGGAGTTAAGGGGTTAATTAGTCATTTTGATGCTTTTTATTTATTTATTTTTAACCAAAAAGACCAAAAGGTACATATTTTTTGCCGCGTCAACTCAATGAAAATGGCTCAGGCCTTGTTTAGACCTGGTTTAGACCCGGATTAGTCTTGGTTTCCTTCTGCTCTGTCTGAATAAAACCCTGAAGTACCCGGTGTCTCCCCTGTCGCAGCCGGAGTGGTCGGGAGCCGCCGTCCTGCACGAGGCTCGCCGGGAGCAGGTGGCCGAGGCGTGCCGGCTCCACAGCGCCGCCAGCAGGAAGAGGAGGGTGCTGACGCCGGCCGACCTCAAGCACCTGGTGGTGGACGAGGAGCACGAGCTCATCTACTGCTACGTGCCCAAAGTGGCCTGCACCAACTGGAAGCGCGTCATGATGGTGCTGACGGGCCGCGGGAAGTACAGGTGAGGGCGCTCTTCTGAGGGCGGGGAGGGTAGACAGGTGAGGCCGCTCTTCTGAGGGCGGGGAGGGTGAAGGGTGATCACAGGTGAGGCCGCTCTTCTGAGGGCGGGGAGGGTAAACAGGTGAGCCCACTCTTCTGAGGGCGGGGAGGGTAAACAGGTGAGTCCACTCTTCTGAGGGCGGGGAGGGTAGACAGGTGAGTCCACTCTTCTGAGGGCGGGGAGGGTAAACAGGTGAGTCCACTCTTCTGAGGGCGGGGAGGGTAAACAGGTGAGTCCGCTCTTCTGAGGGCGGGGGGGGTAAACAGGTGAGAGCGCTCTTCTGAGGGCGGGGAGGGTAGACAGGTGAGTCCACTCTTCTGAGGGCGGGGAGGGTAGACAGGTGAGTCCACTCTTCTGAGGGCGGGGAGGGTAAACAGGTGAGTCCACTCTTCTGAGGGCGGGGAGGGTAAACAGGTGAGTCCGCTCTTCTGAGGGCGGGGGGGGTAAACAGGTGAGAGCGCTCTTCTGAGGGCGGGGAGGGTAGACAGGTGAGTCCACTCTTCTGAGGGCGGGGAGGGTAAACAGGTGAGTCCGCTCTTCTGAGGGCGGGGGGGGTAAACAGGTGAGAGCGCTCTTCTGAGGGCGGGGAGGGTAAACAGGTGAGGCCGCTCTTCTGAGGGCGGGGAGGGTAAACAGGTGAGTCCGCTCTTCTGAGGGCGGGGAGGGTAAACAGGTGAGTCCGCTCTTCTGAGGGCGGGGGGGGTAGACAGGTGAGTCCACTCTTCTGAGGGCGGGGAGGGTGAAGAGTGACCACAGGTGAGGGCGCTCTTCTGAGGGCGGGGGGTAGACAGGTGAGTCCACTCTTCTGAGGGCGGGGAGGGTAAACAGGTGAGGCCGCTCTTCTGAGGGCGGGGAGGGTAAACAGGTGAGTCCGCTCTTCTGAGGGCGGGGGGGGTAGACAGGTGAGTCCACTCTTCTGAGGGCGGGGAGGGTGAAGAGTGACCACAGGTGAGGGCGCTCTTCTGAGGGCGGGGGGTAGACAGGTGAGTCCACTCTTCTGAGGGCGGGGAGGGTAGACAGGTGAGTCCACTCTTCTGAGGGCGGGGAGGGTAGACAGGTGAGTCCACTCTTCTGAGGGCGGGGAGGGTAGACAGGTGAGTCCGCTCTTCTGAGGGCGGGTAGGGTAGACAGGTGAGTCCACTCTTCTGAGGGCGGGTAGGGTAGACAGGTGAGTCCACTCTTCTGAGGGCGGGGAGGGTAGACAGGTGAGTCCACTCTTCTGAGGGCGGGGAGGGTAGACAGGTGAGTCCACTCTTCTGAGGGCGGGGAGGGTAGACAGGTGAGTCCGCTCTTCTGAGGGCGAGTAAACAGATTTTTTTTTCCATCATTTTTTTGTTGGGTATTCAACTCATTTTTGTAACTTTTTTGTCAATTTTTTGTCATTTTTTTCTCTCATTTTTATCTTTTTTTCTTTTCTTTTTTTTGTAAATTTTTTGTAATTTTTTCTTCAATTTTTTATCAAATGTTTGTCATTTTTTTGTCATTTTAAAAAAAAATGTTTTTAAATTTTGTCATTATTTGAATTATTTTTTTTCAAATTTTTGTAATTTTTTTGACACTTTTTTGTCATTATATCGTAATTTTTTTAATCATTTTTTTGTCAAATTTGTATCAATTTTTTGTCATTTTTTGTCATTTTATCGTAAATTTTTTATAATTTTTTTGTCAAATTTTGTCATTTTTTTGTCACTTTTTTGTCATTTTTTTGTCATTTTTTTGTCAATTTTTTATAAATTTTTTGTCAGATTTTTGTAATTTTTTTGTCGCATTTTTGTCATTTTTTTGTCAGATTTTTGTAATTTTTTTGTCCATTTTTTTATTTTTTGTGGGTAAAGGAAGTACAGGTGAGTCCACACTTCTGAGGGTGCAGTGGGTAAAGGGCGACCACAGGAAGTACAGTTAACAATTTCAGCACAAGGAAGGAAGATTCAAGTATCCCCAAAAGGCTTTAACCCCTTAACTCCCACCCGAACCGAGCACATTTTCTCCAGTTTGGCTTTAGCCCAATGACAAAAAAGTGACGAAAAATGCATGAAAAAGTGGCAAAAATGTCACAAAAATGTCACAAGAAATTGACAAAAAATTTACAAAAAAATGTGACAAAAAATGACAAAAATATGACAAAAAATTGATACAAATTTGACTAAAAAAATGACAAAAAAACGACAAAAATGAGTTGAAAAATGTATGAAAAAGTGTCAAAAATGTCACAAAAAAATGACAATAATCTGACAAAAATGTGATAAAAAATGGACTAAAAAATGACAAAAATGTGATAAAAAAATTATGAAAAATGTACAAAAAATGACGAAAAAATTACAAAAAAATTTAAAAAAATGACGAAGATGAGTTGAAAAATTTATGAAAAAGTGGCAAAAATGTGACAAAAAAATGACAAAAAATGGAAGAAAAAATGACAAAAAATGTGACAAAAATGTGATAAAAATGTGACTAAAAAAAAGTATGAAAAAATGACAAAAAATGGAAGAAAAAATGACAGAAAAAATGACAAAAAATGTGACAAAAATGTGATAAAAATGTGACTAAAAAAAAGTATGAAAAAATGACAAAAAATGGAAGAAAAAATGACAAAAAAAATGACAAAAAAGTTGCAAAAATGAGTTGAATACACAACAAAAAAATTGATGGAAAAGAATTCTGTTGACGTGAGGAAAAAGATCCTTCGCTTCAGGTGGAGGTTAAGAGGTTAAAGTGCCGTAACTCGGCCCTAAACCTAATCAGTTTCTTTTTAAAATGGCGCAGATGGAAAAAGAGACAGAAGTTGAGTCCAGGCTAACCCTCCCTGACCCCTGACCCTGTGGCTGTTTCTCTCTCCCAGCGACCCCATGGAGATCCCGTCGAACGAGGCCCACGTCCCGTCCAACCTGAAGACCCTGAACCAGTACAGCATCGCGGAGATCAACCACCGCCTCAAGACCTACTTCAAGTTCCTGTTCGTGCGCGAGCCCTTCGAGCGCCTGGTGTCGGCGTACCGCAACAAGTTCACCCTCAAGTACAACGCCTCCTTCCACAAGCGCTTCGGCACGCGCATCGTCCGCCGCTACCGCAAGAACGCCACGCGGGAGGCCCTGGCCGGCGGCGACGACGTGGCGTTCCGCGAGTTCGTGGAGTACCTGGTGGACCCGGGCACGCGGCGCAGCGACGGCCCGCCCAACGAGCACTGGCAGACGGCGAGCCAGCTGTGCCACCCGTGCCACATCCGCTACGACCTGGTGGGGAAGTACGAGAGCCTGGAGGACGACGCCAACTACGTCCTGCGGCTGATCGGCGTGGGCGGCGCGCTGAGGTTCCCGAGCTACGCCAAGTCCACGCGCACCACGGACGCCATGGCGGCGCAGTTTTTTAGCAACATTAGCGGGCAGCGGCAGGCGGAGCTTTACCGGCTGTACGAGCTGGACTTTGTGATGTTCAACTACACCACGCCGAGTTACCTGAAGCTGGAGTAGGGAAGGAACCGCTCGGCGATGGGGTGCTGTGGGTTCACTGTTGCCATGGGAACCCGCCATGTTTCTGGTACGAAAAACTAAATCCGAATAATCAGCAGGGAGTAAAAACATTTGCCTCGTGTCATTTCATCGCCAAAGGTCTGCGCTTGGTCCATGTGGGAGAACCATAGGTGCAACATCATGGTAATGGTCACATGGTTTTGTCAAACTAACATGGCTGCTCAATCTCCTCCTACAGAGCATGTTCCTTTAACCTCTTAACTCCCGCCTGAACCGAGAGGATCTTTTTCCTCGCGTCATCAGATTTGTTTTTCTATAATTTTTTTGTTGGGTATTCAACTCATTTTTGTAACTTTATTGTCATTTTTGCGTCAATTTTTCATCACATTTTTTGGGTCATTTTTTTGTCACATTTTTTTCATTTATTCATAATTTTTTTTATCAATTTTTTGTCATTTTTTTGGTCATTTTTTTGTAATTTTTTGCCAACATTTTTGTTATTTTTTTGTCAAATTTTTATCACATTTTTGTTATCTTTTAATCTTTTTTTTTTCATTTTTTGTCAATTTTTTTTATTTTTTCATACATTTTTTATCAAATTTTTGTCATTTCTTTGTCAATGTTTTCTCACTTTTTTGTCACTTTTTTGTCACTTTTTTTGTCACTTTTTTGTCACTTTTTTATTGAATTTTTGTCATATTTTTGTAATTTTTTGTCCATTTTAAAAAATATATTTTTTTAAATTTGATCACATTTTTGTTATTTTTTGGCACATTTTTTTCATTTTTCCATCAATTTTTTTACCAAATTTTTGTCATTTTTTTGTAACATTTTCATCACATTTTCCTCATTTTTTGGTCATTTTTTGTGACATTTTTGCCACTTTTTCATCAATTTTCCATCACTTTTTTGTCAATATTTTCTAATTTTTTTGTCACATTTCCATCATTGTTTTCGTCAGTTTTGTCACTATTTTCACAGCTTTTTCCAGAAGCTTTTGGATTGGGGTAAAGCCAAACTGGAGAAAATGTGCTCGGTTCAGGCGGGAGTTAAGGGGTTAAGTGATCTGTAACATCTCGTTTGCAAGAAAAGAGAGAACTGAACCATTCACCCACAACAGCCACTTTTAAAAGCCTCCTGGTATCGGTTAATATCGGATATCGGCCGATACTCAAACCCCCAGTATCGGGTATCAGGAGCTAAAAAGCTGGATCGGTGCATCTCTAATATGGACCATCCAGGACCTGAGGCTTAGATGTTTGTTCGTCCTTCATTTTGATAATCGTAAGTTCAGTTGTACAAGATGAATAAAAGCGGGGACAGGACACACCCTTGCGGAGAGCCCAGTGCACCATGGGGGATTTCCGTGGTAACAGTGAACGTACAACATCCCATCCCTGATTCTATCCAAAGCCTCGGCGTCCGACTCGATCGCCGGGTGACTTTCGAAGCGCCGACACCGATCGAGGACAAACCTTTGAGATTTTTTTTTGTTTTTTTTTTCCCAGGCTGAAGCAGGTCTTCAACGCGTTTCAACGGGGAAGATTCTCTCGCGACTTTTTACCCCCCGAAAGATTGTTTTTTCCCGGATTACGAGGCGAGCACGTTGCCCCGTTAGCTTGCTTCGATTAGCTGCTGTATTTCTCCATCGCGAAAACCTTCTCATTCCGCTCGTGCTTTTGGGACTCTTCTTAAAAGGCACGGCGCGCGGGGCGGAGTCGGGAAGTAACGGGAGATTCTGCTGTATTTGTGTGGGGAAAGTCACTGGATACGTGGTCGCCGGGGCGTCTTTAAGCGGCGGCCATGTTGGGATGGTCAAAAGCAGCACAAAGACGATCCTGGTACTCAGAAGTTCACTCCATGTTGCGTTGAAGAGTCCCCGATCGGGCTGGGCACCGTCAAACCAGGTTTAGGTGCTACTGGTACGGAAAACGTGTAAGAAAAATGTTTATGTTCAAGTTTTTGTGCCAAGAACAAACACAAGGTAAGAAAGAAAGTGGGGAAAAGAGCAAAAATCTAACTCTAATCTAAACACAAATGAAAACTTACAGCCTATAGGCCAGTGTTGTGCCTCATTTGAAAGCTAAGCCAATTTTTTCGGCTTTTCCAAAAAAATGACAAACTGTGACAAAAATGTCATAAAAAATTGACAAAAAAAATGACAAAAATGTGACAAAAAATGACAAAAAATTACAAAAAATGTGACAAAAATGTGACAAAAAATGTCAAAATTTGACATAAAGTGATAAAAATTTGTCAAAAATTTGACAAAAATGTGATAAAAAATGGATGAAAAAAAGGACAAAAATGTGACAAAAAATTGATAAAAATTTGACAAAAAATGACAAAAAATTGACAAAAAAATGTGACAAAAATGTGACAAAAAAATGACACAAATTTGATTAAAAAAATTACGAAAAAATGACAAAATGTGACAAAAAGTTATATAAATTTGACAAAAAATGTGACAAAAATTGATGAAAAAAATGACAAAAATGTGACAAAAATTTGATTAAAATTTGTCAAAAAATTACAATGACAAAGAAAAAATTGTCACATTTTTGTCATTATTTTGTCACATTTGTCACATTTTTGTCAAATTTTTATCTTAGCTTTCAAATGTGGCGTTACTCTCAGTGTTGGGGAAAGTACTTTGAAATTGTAGTTACTGAATACTTGCCTTAAAATGCAATATGTAATGTATTCCGTTACTTTGTCTAATCAGAGTACTGTATTCTGAATACTTTTAACCCCTTAACTCCCACCTGACCCAACTGTTTTCAAACATGACCATATATGGGCGAGTCCAGAGATGCGTCTGTATCTATGGTCTGGGTGAAAACTTGATCCTGATTGGCTGGATCGTTACAGGAAGTGTCACCTCAAATAAATGACACAAATGTAAAAGAAATGAAATAAATAATGGTGGGAGTATCTTTGAGGTGTCAGTATGAAAAAACAAACGGTCCCGGCCCCGTCGTTCAGGCTCGTCCTCTGATTTTTACTCTATCGATCGACGTCTGATGAAGTTTTGCTGCGAGCGGCAATGATGAACGTTTATTTAAATAGGTTTGTGAATTAAAAGTGTTTTTCCGGTTTTGGTTCCCGCCGTCCGCACATTCACACACGCTCCCTTACACTCGGAGGGAAGAGACGACGGAATCCCCCCGACAACGCTCAGCCAAGGCCGTGGGAACCCAGGGTGCTGAGGGCGCTGCAGCACCCCCTGGTGGATGGTTTGTGAACTGCAGGCAATATCAACCCCTTAACTCCCACCTGAACCGAGCACATTTTCTCCAGTTTGGCTTTACCCCAATCCAAAAGCTTCTGGGGAAAAGGTGAGAAAATAGAGACAAAACTGAGACGAAAACAATGATGGAAATGTGAAAAAAGTGATAAGAATTTGACAAAAAAAATGAGAAAAAATAGACGAAAAAGTGATAAGAATTTGACAAAAAAATGTGAATAATTTGACAAAAAAAGTGACAAAAAATGACAAAAATTGAAAAAAAAAATGGACAAAAAAGTGACGAAAATTTGAGCAAAAAATGCGAATACTTTGACGAAAAAAGTGACAAAAAATTTACAAAAAATAACAAAAATGGAAAAAAATTGAGGAAAAAATGGACGAAAAAGTGATAAGAATTTGACAAAAAAATGTGAATAATTTGACAAAAAAAGTGACAAAAAATGACAAAAATTGAAAAAAAAAATGGACAAAAAAGTGACGAAAATTTGAGCAAAAAATGCGAATACTTTGACAAAAAAAGTGACAAAAAATTTACAAAAAATAACAAAAATGGAAAAAAATTGAGGAAAAAATGGACGAAAAAGTGATAAGAATTTGACAAAAAAATGCGAATACTTTGACGAAAAAAGTGACAAAAAATTTACAAAAAATGACAAAAATGGAAAAAAATTGAGGAAAAAATGGACGAAAAAGTGATAAGAATTTGACAAAAAAATGCGAATACTTTGACGAAAAAAGTGACAAAAAATTTACAAAAAATGACAAAAATGGAAAAAAAAATTAGAAAAAATGGACGAAAAAGTGATAAGAATTTGACGAAAAAATGTGAATAATTCGACGAAAAAAGTGACAAAAAGTTGACAAAAAAATACAAAAATTTAAAAAAAAAAATTACAAAAAAGTGAGAAAAATTTGACAAAAAATGCAAAGAATTTGACGAAAAAAGTGACAAAAAATTAACAAAAAATGACATAAATTGAAAAAAAAATGGACAAAAAAGTGAGAAAAAATTGACAAAAAAAGGCGAAAAAATGGACAAAAAATTGATAAGAATTTGACAAAAAAAAAGTCACGAAAATTTGACAAAAATGAGACGACTGCCCAACAAAAAAAGTGATGCGTCACACTGGCCTACAGGATTTGGGTAAAGCTGAACTGGAGAAAATGCTCTCGGTTCAGGCGGGAGTTAAGGTTAATACATAGGATTTATGCACAGAAAAGGTGTTTTGGGGGTACATTTTGTCCCTCAGAGATGTCAATGTGGAGCTTCTGCTGATTTTAAAGGGATGGTCTGTAAGTTTGCAAAGTGAGGAGAGATGGAGTGAAATTTGAAAGTAAACAATCAGCCATTACTGTTCTTTCAAGACCCACAGAAAATGTAGGTCTAGGTCTATGTCAACAAAAACCCGGCAACAGAAAGATTAGACTCTGTTCTTTCATCTACAAAAAAAAGTTTGTTTGTACCTCTTTCCATTCTTTCGTAATCGTCCGTAGAAAACAGGTGAAATCGCCCAAAATGCTGAAAAAAGAGAGAAAACGAGCTTACACTGACTATGATTGTACCCAAGGAGCAATGCTGCCACCTAGTGACTCAATAAAAGAACTACAACTAAGATTTTAACACCAGACGTGCTCAAGGCTTTGCTGCGGCCGTTCCCATTGAAAAACCGAATTGACATCTATAGACGTCATTGGCAGTTGATGAGTTAACCAGAAGAGAAGGGAAGAACAGAAACCGGATTTTCAAAGGTGAACGATCAAGCCCCTCCCCCTCCCTCCTGATTGGACCTGACAGGCCGGTTCGCAGGAAAAACTCATCTCATTGGTCGACGCGGGAGGATGCTCGATTCTGATTAGTTGCTGAGATCATGGAAGGAAAAAATAACATTCATATTTTTACTTTATTTACATCGAAAGGCAAGACCAGGTGGTTGATTTAGCACTTTGTTATAACATGTGTAATACATTTAGACTTCCAGACCATCCCTTTAATAGTGGTGATCCTGGAGGGAGTGTGGACAGCCTGAAGTTTGAGCGTTTCCCTCTTCACTGCAGCGTCTTCAGTCTCCCTTGCCCCCCCTGTGCCCCCCCCCCCCGTGTCCCCGTATAGACCTCGTTATATCCCATTATCCGCACACAGCCTCCACCTACAGCTCATTTAGCCTGAGTTACAGCGACTCCCCGAGCGCAGAGTCTTTAAATCACACAGACTCCCATAACATAAAGATCATTACCAAGCGTGCCGTTATCCAGACGTGAGGTGATGTTGGGACTCTTCCTCTCTGAGTGCAGCGGAGCCTGTGTGACCGTACATCACCGGACTGATGAAATGTAACTTTGTTTTTTTGCCGTCCAGCCTGGTTAGACGCACGTTTGTCCCCGACATTCAAAATCTGATTTTTCATCCAGAGCAATGTCTTTGTTTCTGATCAGACCACAGAGGAAGTGAAACACTGAGGCGAGACGCTGCGGGAGGAAACATGGCCGTCAGTGGGGTTTAAAGTTATATTATTTATTTTTTTATTTAATAATTCAAATACAAACAAAAAGGTAGAGAGTAAATACCTCACTATGTTCAGTGCACATCTTGAAGAAAATAAATAAAAAGAACATGGGGCAGGTTATATATTGTATAAATGGCATCTCATTCTATAAGATTGTCTATAAAAGAAGCCAGTTTTTCTGCCTTTTGGGGGTTTTAAAGTCAGAGGATAAAAAAGAACAAACTCTTTATGATGTTTATTCTCTGAGATTTATCCAGGAAGTGACTCCAACATGTCTGTGTGGCTCCCTGGTTTTTCCCACACTTATTCATTCACAAATGCTGTTGGCATCCACGTGAGTCACTTAAAAAAATAAAATAAAATAAAATAATTAATTTTGAAAAATAAGGAAACATTTTTTTTAAATTCTGAAATAAAAAATATTTTTTCTTTTATTTATTTTTTTATTTGGGATTTTTTTTGACAATTGAAAGATTAGTTGATTAATTGATTTAATTAATAAAGCTCTAAAAAATTGTAAACGTTTTGGAAAATGTTCCCATAGAAAAGATTGCAATTATTATTATTATTTACTTATATTTTTTAAATTAAAAAAAAAATAATAATAATAAAAAAATTGGACGAAAGGCTGTGACTGAGATGATGCTGTAATCCAAATATGGTCATTTCCTTTGTAGGATGGAGTTTGGAAAAATAAAAAATAAATAAATGCAAATGTTAAAAAAAAGGACAATTATTTAAAGAGATTGATTTTTTTTTTTTAAATGGAAAAATAAATTGGAAAATGTTTGATTTTTTTTTTTTTTAAGTGTTAGAAAATTTGAAATATATTTCTTCTGTATTTTTTTTATTTTATTTAATTGAAAAATGTATTAATTGATAAAGCTTTAAAACAATATTGAAACGTTTTGGGAAATGTACCCCCAGCAAAGATTGGAATTATTATGATTTATTTATTTATTGTTTGAATTTTTTACACAAAAAAAAAAAAGTTGAACATTTTAGAAAAAACTGGACGAAAGGCTATGACCGAGATTTTTCTTTTTTTTTTTTTTTTATTTATTTAATATGGACATAGCAATAGCAATTGGACGAACCAGATGCATTGTTTAAAGTGTTATAGCACATGTGCTAATTTTCAACACCTGTCCATAGGGACATGTGGAGATGACACTGTAATCCAAATATGGTCATTTCCTTTGAATGCATTTTATTTTTGAAAGCACAATTATTTAAAGAGATTGATTTTTTTTTTTAATTGAAAAAGAAATTGGAAAATGTTTTATTTATTTATTTTTTGAAAAGAATTTTTTGAAAAAGTTTTGAAAATATTTTTATTTTTTAAATTTTATATATGTATATATTTATTTATTTTGGAGAAAATTGACAAATTTCTTTTGAAAATGTAGAATTTGTTTTAGAACGTTTGAATAAGTTTTGAACCATTTCTAAAATGTCCTCCATCATGTCTAGTCTTTCCCACGCTTACTCATTCACAAAAACTGACATGTTTGGCATCCACGTGTAGCAGGAAAAGCTGTGATCCAAATATGGTCATTTCCTTTGTGGGAGACGGCAGAGGGACAAATACACAGGGGACATATATGTGCAGACAAATGGACTAAACTTTAGGGCCGTTTTCTCCGAGTTTTGATTTGATTTCTCTACGTTTAGTCTTTTCCTTTTCCCCCTGCAGCTTCTCGCCTCAGACACCAGATGTGTTGTTATGAACGTGTTGCCAGCGATTCTCCACCAGCAAACGCCCCGATCCGAACCCCCCGATCCGAACCCCCCGGTCCGAACCCCCCGGGGGGAAGCCGCGTCGCTAACCAGGCTCCGGCCACACCTCCTCCTCTCGTATTTATTTGTATTTATTTATTCTGGAAAACTCCTCCTCTTCTGTCTCGGCATCAGCTCCTGGAAAAGGCCGCTCCACATCTGTGCTCATTTCATCCTTTCACAATAAAAGCACTCTCAATCTCCCTGTTGTGTCTTATTTTGACATCCTATTATTACCTATTATTGTGTACAATTACTCGTACATAAAGATACGAGACATTATGGATTTAAACATTAGGGCAGGACGATATATAAACTTCTTTTCATGTTGTGTCAGTCCCTCCAGTGCTTCTCAGATCGACTCATGTATTTTTGAATCATCTCCTGCAGACGTTTTCCTGCTGTTTCGCCGGAGGGGACGAGGCTCCGCCCACGTTCTGCTCCTCAGCTCAGCCCACGGGACAGACTGAGCTTTCAACTTATCTATGTTTAATACTTTTGTATGAAACCCCGGCTTATGTTGTCTGTACTGATAATATATACGCATAAAGACGAAGAAATTTAAATAACAACGAGATCATGACCTGAGCTACAAACACAGAAACTGACAGGACAATCTGTTTTTTTTTCCTGTTTTATTTGCATTAAGAGTTTACTATGGGATAGTATGGGATATTTGTAGTTTAAAATATCCCACCCACCCACCCATCCATCCATCCATCCACACCTTTAAAGTGCATCAAACGCCCCAATGTCAACCAATGATCATGTCCCCAGTATTTCTACCATGTTTTGTCTAATTCCAACATTGTTTCGGGTCCACGTCAATAAGAAAGATCTGCTTTATGAAGCATCTGCGATGTTCATTTAGCTGAATGTTATGTGCTGTTGATCTCTTTACTTATTTCATATTTTACAATGGTTTTGAGTTGATAAAATAACTATTCTTTGCTTATTTATTCAAGTTGTTTGTGAAGTCTGCAATCTGTGAAAGTGAGTTTATACAAAATATTTTGTATTAAACCTTCACAAACTGTTCTTACAGGGCTGTTGAGCGCCAACAATCCAGACCATGTTTTGATCTCTGAAGCTGAGCAGGTCAGGCCTGGTTAGTGCTTGGATTGGAGACGCCTGAGAACAGCAGGTGCTATAAGCTTTTACCTCCTGTCCAGGCCGGGGCGAAGACCTCCAGTCCTAACAGCTCCAGGCAGGGTCTGATACCTCGGGCCAGGTACTAACAGCCTCAGGAGGGGTCTGAGACCTCCATCCCTCTCCCGACAGTTCCAGGCTGGGTCTGAGACCTCCAACACTCCCATCAGCTCCAGGCCGGGTCTAAGACCTCCAACACTCCAATCAGCTCCAGGCCGGGTCTAAGACCTCCAACACTCCCATCAGCTCCAGGCTGGGTCTAAGACCTCCAACACTCCCGACAGCTCCGGGCTGGGTCTGAGACCTCCAACACTCCCATCAGCTCCAAGCTGGGTCTGAGACCTCGGGCCAGGTCCTAACAACCTCAGGACGGGTCTGAGACCTCCAACCCGCTCATGACAGCTCCGGGCCGGGTCTGAGACGTCCAGCCTGGACCTAGCAGCCTCAGGACGGGGCTGAGACCTCCACCCCGTCCCAAGACCTCCAGCCAGGCCCCAACACCACCCCCCCTCTCATCCACTAACCCTACCCCGGTCAGGGCACCCCCAAACCCGCCTACCTGCACACACTCAGCCCCCTGGCTCCTCCAGGGACTCCCTGCCCCCCCTCGGACACAGTGACCCACTCTTAAGCACCTTTCCTCAGACCAGACCCTCACTGGAACAACTGGAAACATGCGCTACATGGCTAATTTTCAATATTTGAATGGTCGACCTAAATGTGCTTCAAACTTCACTGAACTTTGCCATACCCATCCACCCACCCACCCTGACACATGATGTCCCCAGTATTAAAACATTCCTTTGGTCAATAAAAGTATTTCTACCATGTTTTGTCTAATTCCAGCATTGTTTAAGGTTCACCTCAATAAGTAAGATCTGCTTTATGAAGCATATGCGATATTCATTCAGCTGAATGTTTTGTGCTGTTGATCTCTTTACTTATTTCATATTTTACAATGGTTTTGAGTCGAGACAAAGCTCTCGATTTACCGATCGATCTACGTTCCCGCCCTCACCTATGGTCATGAGATTTGGGTCATGACCGAAAGGACGAGATCGCGAATACAAGCGGCCGAAATGAGTTTCCTTCGCAGGGTGGCTGGGGGTGAGGAGCTCAGTTACCCGGGAGGAGCTCGGAGTAGAGTCGCTGCTCCTTCACGTCGAAAGGAGCAGCTGAGGTGGCTCGGGCATCTGTTTCGGATGCCTCCTGGTCGCCTCCCGCGGGAGGTGTTCCAGGCATGTCCTAGTGGGACAAGGCCTCGTGGACCCAGGACACGGTGGTGGGACTATGTCTCCGAGCTGGCCTGGTGTGGCCTCGGGGTCAGAACAGCTGGAGGAGGTGTGGCCTCGGGGTCAGAACAGCTGGAGGAGGTGTGGCCTCGGGGTCAGAACAGCTGGAGGAGGTGTGGCCTCGGGGTCAGAACAGCTGGAGGAGGTGTGGCCTCGGGGTCAGAACAGCTGGAGGAGGTGTGTGTGGATCGGGAAGTTTGGGCATCTCTGCTGAGACGCTGCCCCCGCGACCCGGCCCCGGATAAAGCGGAAGAAAATGGATGGATGGATGGAGAATGTTATTGAATTTGATAAAATAACTATTCTTTGCTTGTTTATTCAAGTTGTTTGTGAAGTCTGCAATCTTTGAAAGTGAGTTTTTACAAAATATTTTGTATTAAACCTTCACAAACTGTTCTTACAGGGCTGTTGAGTCCAGACAATCCAGACCATGTTTTGATCTTGGAAGCTGAGCAGGTCAGGCCTGGTTAGTGCTTGGATTGGAGACGCCTGAGAACAGCAGGTGCTATAAGCTTTTACCTCCTGTCCAGGCCGGGGCGAAGACCTCCAGTCCTAACAGCTCCAAGCCGGGTCTGATGCCTCGGGCCTGGTCCTAACAGCCTCAGGAAGAGTCTGAGACCTCCAGCCCGCTCATGACAGCTCCAGGCTGGGTCTAAGACCTCCAACACTCCCGACAGCTCCAGGCTGGGTCTGAGACCTCGGGCCAGGTCCTAACAGCCTCAGGAAGGGGCTGAGACCTCCAGCCTGCTCCCGACAGCTCCAGGCTGGGGCAGAGACCACGGGCCCGCTCATGACAGCTCCGGGCCGGGTCTAAGACCTCCAGCCCGGCCCTAACAGCCTCAAGACTGGGGTTAAGGCCTTCAGCCTGACAATAACAGCCTCAGGCCGGGTCTGAGACCTCCAGCCCCGTCCCAAGACCTCCAGCCAGGCCCCAACACCCACCACAACCCCCCCCTCTCATCCACTAACCCTACCCCGGTCAGGGCACCCCAAAACCCGGCTACCTGCATACACTCAGCCCCCTGGCTGCTCCGGACCTCCAGGGACACCCTGCCCCCCTCGGACACGGTGACCCACTCTTAAGCACCTTTCCTCAGACTACACCCTCACTGGAACAACTGGAAACATGAGCTACATGGCTAATTTTCCATATTTTGACAAAACATTCATTTGAATGGTCGACCTAAATGTGCTTCAAACTTCACCAAACTTTGTCATTTTCTTTTTTTATATGTAAAGAAACTAGACTAGGGACAAAATGATCCATTGAAGTTAAAATAAATATGTGGCGTATGATGCACCCTAACACCCACCCACCACCCATCCATCCATCCACCCATCCATCCACCCATCCATCCATCCATCCATCCATCCATCCATCCATCCATCCATCCATCCATCCACCCATCCATCCACCCATCCATCCATCCATCCATCCATCCACCCATCCATCCATCCATCCATCCATCCATCCATCCATCCATCCATCCACCCACCCACCCATCCATCCACCCATCCATCCATCCATCCACCCACCCACCCATCCACCCACCCACCCATCCATCCACCCATCCATCCATCCATCCACCCACCCATCCATCCACCCACCCACCCATCCATCCACCCATCCATCCATCCATCCATCCATCCACCCACCCATCCATCCATCCATCCATCCATCCACCCATCCATCCATCCATCCATCCACCCATCCATCCACCCATCCATCCACCCATCCATCCATCCATCCACCCATCCATCCATCCATCCATCCATCCATCCATCCATCCATCCATCCATCCATCCATCCATCCATCCACCCATCCATCCATCCATCCATCCATCCATCCATCCATCCATCCATCCATCCATCCATCCATCCATCCATCCACCCACCCATCCACCCATCCATCCATCCATCCATCCATCCATCCACCCATCCATCCATCCATCCATCCATCCATCCATCCATCCATCCATCCATCCATCCATCCACCCACCCATCCATCCATCCATCCATCCATCCATCCATCCATCCATCCATCCATCCATCCATCCATCCATCCACCCATCCATCCATCCACGGATGTTGAAATCTTCACCTTTTCCTGTTTCAGCCGTACATTCGTTTAGATCTTTTCACGTCAAAAGCGTTTGTGGAAGGAAGTCGACTTTCAGCATCTAAGTTTTACACATTTTGAGGGATTGAACACAAAACCGCTGGAGTCTTATTCCACGAGCATCTAAACACCTTCTGTAAGACGGTTTGTGAGAGCTGGAAACCTATTTGAGCAGAATCTAAGAGTCTTAAGATCACCCGTCTATCCGGGTAGATCTAAACTAACCTCATGCGCTCTTCAGTTCAGCGCATGATGTTAGCAAAATCTCCTTAATCCACCCACTGTCGCCCCCACCTGGACTGGAGTCACACACACACGATGCACGACCTTTCCAAACGGTGGCCACTTGATGAAAAGGAGATCGTCAGGTATTGGAAGGCGCAATGGGCCACAGCGTCCACACGAGGTTTCTCCCTGGACAGTGAGGTCGGTGTCGCTCTTCATCCCAAAGGAGGAAGGACAGCGCCGATCTTTGCCGTCCAGGTGGAAATCACGTGGGGTCGCTGAGAACATCGCCCATCGCTGCTCACAGGCTTTTGTCATTTCGTACATTGCGTTTCTAGCATAACTTTCAGAGTTGATTCAGTCGGACACAAGGGTTCGGGATGTTGTTTCTGTCAGGATCCATATCGTGGCTCTCCCCCTCCCTTCTGTGTGGGTTCTTTTCCTCCTACCTGGGCTTGGCTTTCCTCATCCATCCTCGTCAACCTGCAGTAGAAGAAGCCTGGTTCTTCAGCCGCTCCTCGCCAGCTCGGTGTCTCCACCATCCAGTTAGTAACGCTCGGCTCCTTCATTGTGAAATCTATATTTTTTGTAACTTGTTTTTTGTGCTCAGGTAACAGCAGCCATCTTGTCTACTCACTTACCTGGCAGCCCATCTTGTCTACTCACTTACCTGGCAGCCATCTTGTCTACTCACTTACCTGGCAGCCATCTTGTCTACTCACTTACCTGGCAGCCATCTTGTCTACTCACTTACCTGGCAGCCATCTTGTCTACTCACTTACCTGGCAGCCATCTTGTCTACTCACTTACCTGGCAGCCATCTTGTCTACTCACTTACCTGGCAGCCCATCCTGTCTACTCACTTACCTGGGAGCCATCCTGTCTACTCACTTACCTGGGAGCCATCCTGTCTACTCACTTACCTGGCAGCCATCTTGTCTACTCACTCACCTGGCAGCCCATCTTGTCTACTCACTTACCTGGCAGCCATCTTGTCTACTCAGCAGGAGGAACCAGGCAGGTAGGTGAGTAGACAAGATGGCTGACAGGTAAGTGAGTAGACAAGATGGCTGCCAGGTAAGTGTGTAGACAAGATGGCTGACAGGTAAGTGAGTAGACAAGATGGCTCCCAGGTGGGTGAGTAGACAAGATGGCTGCCAGGTAAGTGAGTAGACAAGATGGCTGCCAGGTGGGTGAGTAGACAAGATGGCTGCCAGGTGGGTGAGTAGACAAGATGGCTGCTGTTACCTGAGCACAAAAAACTGAGCTGGCGAGGAGCGGCTGAAGAACCAGGCTTCTTCTACTGCAGGTTGACGAGACATGTGAAGGCAAAGACTTCCCTAATCCTCGTGTCCGACTGAATGAACTCTGAAAGTTACACCGACTAAAACTGGACTTCATTAACACAGCTGCTAAAAGCCGTTTTCCCCGCGAAGAGTTTGATTTCGATCAGTTCGGAATCCGCCCGTGGACCTTAAAGGCGTACAGGCAGGTGAAAGAGGGATTCCCGTGGTTGCTTTCCACCACCAGCTTGACGTATTCGAAGGTTTCCTCGACGCGATCGTGGATTTCGAACGTCTGCATCGAATCCCCGTCGTTATCGTACTCGAACGTCCCTAACCTGGCCTCCTCTCCGTCGGCGTCTTTGAGCCCGTAGACCGTGAACCTCTTGGGGGCGGAGGGCGTTTCTCCCACCGGGCTCTGCTCTTTCCCGATGTGACCCAGACTGACGTGCGTGACGTGGATCTCGCGAGCCAGAGCGACGAACAGCTGACCCGACTCCCCCTCGAGCGGCCAGCAGTGCCCGGGGGTCAGCGGGAGAGTCTGGCCTCGGATGACGCCGCAGGGAGTCTTTAGTTTCAGCCACGGCGCGTTCGCTCTGCCCTTCGCCGCTTCCTGAAAGGCCGGGTAGGTCCTGGAGCTCAAGTCCGCTACGATATAACCCCCGTGAGCGTCGAGGGCGAAATCAGGGAGCGAATACGCTTGAGGGTTGGTCTTGCGCTCCAGTTCATCCAGTTTGTTTTGCGCTTTTGTTTCCACGCGACTCAAATTCATCCTTAGACAGTTGAGCGCTAACACCCCGAAGCTGATCACGACGGCGAGAAACAGCTGGAAGCAGATTAAACGGAGGCAGCATTTCTCGTCGACGATCTGGACGGCGATGTAGACGCTGTTGTGCCTCGAGCGACTCCTTGGACCCGTGTTTTCAGCAGCGCAGGCCTGGGTCCTGCTTGTTTCGCGCTGGCTAACGATAGCCTTGTCATCAGCAGGAGAGCGGTCGGAAGCTCCGCCTTTGCGCCGGCGTCTCCTTTTGAAAACAGACACGAGTGTTTCGCGGTACGAGATCGTGCGGTTCCCCTGCTCGTCGTAGTACCCGTTCTCGCGGAGCCGCTCGCTCCGACGGACCTCGTTTTGTGTCGCGATCGTATCCATGGTTGAGTCTTACGCGTGTTACGTACGGTGAGGTCAAAGTACGATCGTTTTTTGAGATGTAACTCGCAAAGTGACGCTCGGCGAGACTCAGACAGCTCACTTTGACCCCAGGCAAAGTGAATGGAATGAAGTGAGGGGAACAGATGCTGGTAGAATGTTGGCGATGACATCACTCCGTCTGCCCTTATAAGGCAAGTCATGTGATCACGCTTCCATTCCGTGGCGTTTCCGTGACGACCCGCTCAAAAACTCCAAAGCAGTATAGATACAGACGGCATCTCTGGAATCGCCCATATATGGTCATGTTTGAAAACAGTTAAGGGGGAAAACCATTTGGAGAAAAATCTAAACTTTCTCTAATTATTCAAAAACTACTTTAACAAACGCTGAATTGTGAATATAGTTTCTACTAAATAATGATACAAAGACATGGAGAGGAGCAAAGTGGTTCAACGGCCCATGAATACATAAATAACGGAGAATGCTAACTTGATGCTACATGTTAGCATCGGGCTAATGCTAACGGTTAGCTAGCGCGAGCTACAACTGCCGTTTTTTCCACTTCTACTGAACAATCTGCTGTGAGAAAATATCCATATGGGCCCGATTTACACCTGACTTTATTCACGTGTGATAAATAAATTCATATTCCACCAGAAAATGGCAAAAAAAGAGTGAACAATTGTTTCCCAAAAGATTCTATTTTCCCCCTCGGTGAAGCCACGCCCCCTTCTATGACGAGATGCCGTCTGTATCTAGTCCCTAACCCCTCATTCACTACACATGCCCGCACTATATTCACTATATAGTCACTGATTCTGTTGGCGATTCGGACACAAGCCACGACTTTCTCCGCGCTGCGGCTGCATAGTGCTGATAGCTGATATGTTTTTTGTTTTTTTATCTGAATATTTATTTATTCAATCAATCAATCAATCAATCAATCAATCAATCAATCAAAGTTTATTTGTATAGCACCTTACAACAACACAAGGAAGACCAAAGTGCTTCACAGAAAGATAAAACAATATTAAAAAATCAATCAAATAAGTGCGATCTAAGTCTTAAAAGCTAGTTTGAAGAGATGTGTCTTCGATCTAGACTTAAAGAGGGGCAGCTCTGTGAGAACACGCAGACTGAGGTACGGCTCAGTGAGAACACGCAGACTGAGAACACGCAGACTGAGGGACGGCTCAGTGAGAACACGCAGACTGAGAACACGCAGACTGAGAACACGCAGACTGAGAACACGCAGACTGAGGGGCGGCTGTTCCACAGTTTAGGCGCAACAACCCTGAAAGAACCATCGCCCCACTGTTTGTACCGGGACCTGGGCACGTCCAGAACCATCTGATCAGAGACCGGAGACTCTGCTGGGGCGATGTACGGTCACCAACTCAGTCAGATATAACGGAGCGAGACCATGGAGGGCTTTAAAAACAAACATTAACATTTTGAAATCAATCCGAAAACAGATCGGAAGCCAGTGCAGGGAGGAGAGGACGGGAGTGATGTGGCTGAGTCTGGATGAACCGGTGAGAAGACAGGCTTATTGTTACAAACATTTATTTTATGAAACAGAACGACAGTTTTGGCACTTTTAATTAAAAAAATGTAATAAAAAGAAATTAATTAAAAAAAATAAAAATGAAAACTGTCATCACAAAAAAAAAAAAAGTCACCCCAGCGTGAGCTCAGAGACGCCGAGAGTCGGTCAGAGCCCGGTGTCCGAACACCAGCAGATTGAGCGACGACATCTGATAAAAGTTCAATAAACTCCGGGAATAAAGTATTTCTGTGATAAAAAAACAAACTCAGAGACAGTGGTATATTTATGGATTAATACGAGTACCGTAAATTCTCTAATCCTGGCCTGTATTCCATTAGAGGCCGGGTCTCCGACAGGGGCCGGGCTTTTATTAGAAACTATAGCAGTAGAAATATTCCCCATGTTAGGAATTTGTCTCATACTGGTGTAAAGGAAAATTCACGTGCAGGAAGTAACAAACGGGAACCACTCTTTTTTGTCATTTTTTTTGTCATATTTTTGTCAATTTTTTGTCAAATTTTTATCACATTTTTGTCATTTTTTTGTCATTTTTTTGTCATTTTTTTGTCACATTTTTGTCCTTTTTTTGTCATTTTTTTGTCACTTTTTTGTCAGATTTTT
>NC_136873.1:10375913-10396548 GCF_951799975.1 Gobius niger
GGCACTTTTAATTAAAAAAATGTAATAAAAAGAAATTAATTAAAAAAAATAAAAATGAAAACTGTCATCACAAAAAAAAAAAAAGTCACCCCAGCGTGAGCTCAGAGACGCCGAGAGTCGGTCAGAGCCCGGTGTCCGAACACCAGCAGATTGAGCGACGACATCTGATAAAAGTTCAATAAACTCCGGGAATAAAGTATTTCTGTGATAAAAAAACAAACTCAGAGACAGTGGTATATTTATGGATTAATACGAGTACCGTAAATTCTCTAATCCTGGCCTGTATTCCATTAGAGGCCGGGTCTCCGACAGGGGCCGGGCTTTTATTAGAAACTATAGCAGTAGAAATATTCCCCATGTTAGGAATTTGTCTCATACTGGTGTAAAGGAAAATTCACGTGCAGGAAGTAACAAACGGGAACCACTCTTTTTTGTCATTTTTTTTGTCATATTTTTGTCAATTTTTTGTCAAATTTTTATCACATTTTTGTCATTTTTTTGTCATTTTTTTGTCATTTTTTTGTCACATTTTTGTCCTTTTTTTGTCATTTTTTTGTCACTTTTTTGTCAGATTTTTGTCATTTTTTTTCCATTTTTTGGTCACATTTTTTGTCACATTTTTGTCATTTTTTTGTCATTTTTTTGTCATTTTTTTGTCATTTTTTGTCAAATTTTCGTTCTCACCTTTTTTCCAGAAGCTTTTGGATTGGGGTAAAGCCAAACTGGAGAAAATGTGCTCGGTTCAGGCGGGAGTTAAGGGGTTAAATAATCGCCAGAGATAACACCGTTAATGCTAGTGTTTCGAGCTACGACACGTTACATTTACATTTGACCCCGAACGCCACCACTTATCACACGCTTTTGTTACGTACGAGTTTCTGAGCAGGTTGTCACGGAAACGCCACGGAACGGAAGCGTGATCACATGACCTGCCTTATAAGGGAAGACGGAGTGATGTCATCGCCAACATTCTACCAGCATCTGTTCCCTCACTTCATTCCATTCACTTTGCGTGAGGTGAGAGTGAGCAGTTTGAGTCTTGCCGAGCGTCACTTTGCGAGTTACATCTCAAAAAAACGATCGTACTTTGACCTCGCCGTACGTAACACGCGTAAGACTCAACCATGAATACAATCGCGATAGTTTCCCCACAAAACGAGGTCCGTCGGAGCGAGCGGCTCCGCGAGAACGGGTACTACGACGAGCAGGGGAACCGCACGATCTCGTACCGCGAAACACTCGTGTCTGTTTTCAAAAGGAGACGCCGGCGCAAAGGCGGAGCTTCCGACCGCTCTCCTGCTGATGACAAGGCTATCGTTAGCCAGCGCGAAACAAGCAGAAACCAGGCCTGCGCTGCTGAAAACACGGGTCCAAGGAGTCGCTCGAGGCACAACAGCGTCTACATCGCCGTCCAGATCGTCGACGAGAAATGCTGCCTCCGTTTAATCTGCTTCCAGCTGTTTCTCGCTGTCGTGATCAGCTTCGGGGTGTTAGCGCTCAACTGTTTAAGGATGAATTTGAGTCGCGGAAACAAAAGCGCAAAACAAACTGGATGAACTGGAGCGAAAGACCAACCCTCAAGCTTATTCGCTCCCTGACTTCGCCCTCGACGCTCACGGGGGTTATATCGTAGCGGACTTGAGCTCCAGGACCTACCCGGCCTTTCAGGAAGCGGCGAAGGGCAGAGCGAACGCGCCGTGGCTGAAACTGAAGACTCCCTGCGGCGTCATCCGAGGCCAGACTCTCCCGCTGACCCCCGGGCACTGCTGGCCGCTCGAAGGGGAGTCCGGTCAGCTGTTCGTCGCTCTGGCTCGCGAGATCCACGTCACGCACGTCAGTCTGGGTCACATCGGGAAAGAGCAGAGCCCGGTGGGAGAAACGCCCTCCGCCCCCAAGAGGTTCACGGTCTACGGGCTCAAAGACGCCGACGGAGAGGAGGCCAGGTTAGGGACGTTCGAGTACGATAACGACGGGGATTCGATGCAGACGTTCGAAATCCACGATCGCGCCGAGGAAACCTTCGAATACGTCAAGCTGGTGGTGGAAAGCAACTACGGGAATCCCTCTTTCACCTGCCTGTACGCCTTTAAGGTCCACGGGCGGATTCCAATCTGATCGAAATCAAACTCTTCGCGGGGAAAACGGCTTTTAGCAGCTGTGTTAATGAAGTCCAGTTTTAGTCGGTGTGACTTTCAGAGTTCATTCAGTCGGACACTGGGATTAGGGAAGTCTTTGCCTTCACATGTTTCGTCAACCTGCAGTAGAAGAAGCCTGGTTCTTCAGCCGCTCCTCGCCAGTTCAGTTTTTTGTGCTCAGGTAACAGCAGCCATCTTGTCTACTCACTTACCTGGCAGCCATCTTGTCTACCCACTTACCTGGCAGCCATCGTGTCTACCCACTTACCTGGCAGCCATCTTGTCTACCCACCCACCTGGCAGCAATCTTGTCTACTCACCCACCTGGCAGCCATCTTGTCTACCCACTTACCTGGCAGCCCATCTTGTCTACTCACCCACCTGGCAGCCATCTTGTCTACTCACTTACCTGGCAGCCATCTTGTCTACTCACCCACCTGGCAGCCATCTTGTCTACCCACTTACCTGGCAGCCCATCTTGTCTACTCACCCACCTGGCAGCCATCTTGTCTACTCACTTACCTGGCAGCCCATCTTGTCTACTCACTTACCTGACAGCCCATCTTGTCTACTCACTTACCTGGCAGCCATCTTGTCTACTCACTTACCTGGCAGCCATCTTGTCTACTCACTTACCTGGCAGCCATCTTGTCTACTCACTTACCTGGCAGCCATCTTGTCTACTCACTTACCTGGCAGCCATCTTGTCTACTCACTTACCTGGCAGCCATCTTGTCTACTCACTTACCTGGCAGCCATCTTGTCCACATACCTACCAGAAGGACGACGAAGCAGGTACGTTTTTAACAGATTTATTTAGGTAATTTCACAGGTGGAGCAGGAGGAACCAGGCAGGTAGGTGAGTAGACAAGATGGCTGCCAGGTAAGTGAGTAGACAAGATGGGCTGCCAGGTGAGTGAGTAGACAAGATGGGCTGCCAGGTAAGTGAGTAGACAAGATGGCTGCCAGGTAAGTGAGTAGACAAGATGGCTGCCAGGTAAGTGAGTAGACAAGATGGGCTGCCAGGTAAGTCAGTAGACAAGATGGCTGCCAGGTAAGTGAGTAGACAAGATGGCTGCCAGGTAAGTGAGTGGACAAGATGGCTGCCAGGTAAGTGAGTAGACAAGATGGCTGCCAGGTAAGTGAGTAGACAAGATGGGCTGCCAGGTAAGTGAGTAGACAAGATGGGCTGCCAGGTAAGTCAGTAGACAAGATGGCTGCCAGGTAAGTGAGTAGACAAGATGGCTGCCAGGTAAGTGAGTGGACAAGATGGCTGCCAGGTAAGTGAGTAGACAAGATGGCTGCCAGGTAAGTGAGTGGACAAGATGGCTGCCAGGTAAGTGAGTAGACAAGATGGCTGCCAGGTAAGTGAGTAGACAAGATGGGCTGCCAAGTAAGTGAGTAGACAAGATGGCTGCCAGGTAAGTGGGTAGACAAGATGGCTGACAGGTAAATGAGTAGACAAGATGGGCTGCCAGGTAAGTGAGTAGACAAGATGGCTGCCAGGTAAGTGAGTAGACAAGATGGCTGCCAGGTAAGTCAGTAGACAAGATGGCTGCCAGGTGGGTGAGTAGACAAGATGGCTGCCAGGTAAGTGAGTAGACAAGATGGCTGCCAGGTAAGTCAGTAGACAAGATGGCTGCCAGGTAAGTGAGTAGACAAGATGGCTGCTGGCACCTGAGCACAAAAAACAGGTTCCAAAACATATAGATTTCACAATGAAGGAGCCGAGCGTTACTAACTGGATGGTGGAGACACCGAGCTGGCGAGGAGCGGCTGAAGAACCAGGCTTCTTCTACTGCAGGTTGACGAGGATGGATGAGGAAAGCCACGTCCAGGTAGGAGGGGGAGAGCCCAGATATGGATCCTGACAGAAACAACATCCCGAACCCTTGTGTTCGACTAAATCAACTCTGAAAGTTATGCCGGCAACGCAATGTACGTCACACAGCTCAGAAACTACAATGAGATATAAAATGTGGTTGGAAGTGAGAGAAACGGAATGAGTTATCGCCCATTGCGCCTTCAAATACCTGACGATCTCCTTTTCATCAAGTCGCCACTGTTTGGAAAGGTCGTGCATCGTGTGTGTGTGACTCCAGTCCAGGTGGGGGCGACAGTGGGTGGATTAAGGAGATTTTGCTGACATCATGCGCTGAACTGAAGAGCGCATGAGGTTAGTTTAGAGAGGATGGATGGGTGGATGGATGGATGGATGGATGGATGGATGGATGGATGGATGGATGGATGGATGGATGGATGGATGGATGGATGGATGGATGGATGGATGGATGGATGGATGGATGGATGGGTTTTGGGTGGGTGTTAGGTTGAGTTGGTGGTGGGTGCATCATACGCCACATATGTATTTTAACTTTAGTGGATGATTTTGTCCCTAGTCTAGTTTCTTTACATATGAAAAAAGAAAATGTACGACAAAGTTTGGTGAAGTTTGAAGTACATGTAGTTGGTCGACCATTCAAATGAATGTCAAATATCGAAAATTTGCCATTTCGCGCATGTTTCCAGTTGTTCCAGTGAGGGTCTGGTCTGAGGAAAGGTGCTTAAGAGTGGGTCACCGTGTCCGAGGGGGAGGGGGCAGGGAGTCCCTGGAGGTCCGGAGGAGCCAGGGGGCTGAGTGTGTGCAGGTAGGCGGGTTTTGGGGTGCCCTGACCGGGGTAGGGTTAGTGGATGAGAGGGGTGGTGGTTGTGGTGGGTGTTGGGGCCTGGCTGGAGGTCTTGGGACAGGGGTGGAGGTCTCAGCCCCGTCCTGAGGCTGCTAGGTCTGGGCTGGAGGTCTCAGACCCAGCCTGGAGCTGATGGGAGTGTTGGAGGTCTTAGACCCAGCCTGGCGCTGTCGGGAGCAGACTGGAGGTCTTAGCCCCACCCTGAGGCTGTTGTTGTCAGGCTGGAGGCCTTAACCCCAGTCTTGAGGCTGTTAGGGACGGAGGGCTGGAGGTCTTAGACCCAGCCCGGAGCTGCCATGAGCGGGTTGGAGGTCTCTGCTCCAGCCTGGAGCTGATGGGAGTGTTGGAGGTCTCAGACCCAGCCTAGAGCTGATGGGAGCAGACTGGAGGTCTTAGCCCCACCCTGAGGCTGTTATTGTCAGGCTGAAGGCCTTAACCCCAGTCTTGAGGCTGTTAGGGCCGGGCTGGAGGTCTTAGACCCGGCCCGGAGCTGTCATGAGTGGGCCCTTGGTCTCTGCCCCAGCCTGGAGCTGTCATGAGCGGGCTGGAGGTCTCAGACTCTTCCTGAGGCTGTTAGGACCAGGCCCGAGGTCTCAGACCCAGCTTGGAGCTGTTAGGACTGGAGGTCTTAGCCCCGGCCTGGTCAGGAGGTAAAAGCTTACAGCACCTGCTGTTCTCAGGCGTCTCCAATCCAAGCACTAACCAGGCCTGACCTGCTCAGCTTCCAAGATCAAAACATGGTCTGGATTGTTGGCGCTCAATGTGTTAACGGTCAAAATGTGCTAAATCTAACCCTAACCCCCATCTAGCCCTGTAAGAACAACTTAAGTAAACAACTTGAATAAACAAGCAAAGAATAGTTACTTTATCAAATTCAAAACCATTGTAAAATATGAAATAAGTAAAGAGATCAACAACACAAAACATTCAGCTAAATGAATATTGCAGATGTTTCATAAAGCAGATCTTACTTATTGAGGTGGACCTAAAACAATGTTGGAATTAGACAAAACATGGTAGAAATACTGGGGACATGATCATTGGTTGACATTGGGGCGTTTGATGCACCTTAATGGTGTGGATGGATGGATGTGGATGGATGGATGGATGGATGGATGGATGGATGGATGGATGGATAATGCAAATAAACTAGGAAATAAAACACAAACAGATTGTCCTGTCAGTTTCTGTGTTTGTAGCTCAGGTCATGATCCCACCGCACCAGCGCAGTCACAAACACACCTCCTCTGACGCTCACTCTGCTTTAGAAAAGGACCAGCGTTTGAAAGTGGCCTCTGAGCTAAACGCTAAATCACATTCAGCAAAGTTTCTGCAAATCAATGTACAGTTTCTACACCTGGAAACCATTTACAGCTAAATATTCCACTTACGATTAATTGATTTGAGGCTCGTGTTTGGCCGGGTGTTGGTAATGCCTGATTTGAAAGCTAAGACCTACAAAAGTGATTGAAACTTTTTGTCACGTCGCTGCAATTTTGTCATGTTTTTTTTTTCACTCTTTGTGTTTTTTTTTTCTTGCTTTGTAGTTGTTTTTTCGTCACTTTTTTGTCGTGTTTTTGTGGATTTTTTGTTGCTTTTTTTTCTTCTGGAAACACGTATATAATAAAAGTGTTTGATAAGTGGTGGCGTTCGGGGTCACGGAGAGGTCACGGAGAGGTCATGTGTAAATGTAACGTGTCGTAGCTCGAAACACCAGCATTAACGGTTTTCTCTGGCGATTATTTAACCCCTTAACTCCCGCCTGAACCGAGCACATTTTCTCCAGTTTGGCTTTACCCCAATCCAAAAGCTTCTGGAAAAAAGCTGAGACGAAAACAATGATGAAAATGTGACAAAAAAGTGAGAAAACATTGACAAAAAAGTGATGAGAAATTGATGAAAAAGTGGCAAAAATGTCACAAAAATGTCACAAGAAATTGACAAAAAAATGACGAAAAAATGACAAAAATGTGATAAAAAATTGACAAAAATGTGACAAAATGTGACAATAAAGTGACACAAATTGGATAAAAAAAGACGGAAAAATGACAAAAAAATGACCAAAAAATGACCAAAAAATGACCAAAAAATGACAAAAATGTGACGAAAAATTGATAAAAAATTGACAAAAATGTGATAAAAAAATATACAAAAAAAAAGACAAAAAAATGACAAAAATGTGACGAACAAATGACAAAAAATGACAAAAATATGACAAAAAAATGACAAAAATATGACAAAAATATGACAAATATGACAAAAAAGTGACGAAAAATTGATGAAAAAGTGGCAAAAATATCACAAATTTGATTTAAAAAATGACAAAAATGTGACAAAAATGTGACAAAAATGTGACGAAAAATTGATTAAAAAATGACAAAAAATGATAAAAATATGACAAAAAAAATGACAAAAAATGACAAAAAATGACAAAAAAGTGACGAAAAAGTGACGAAAAATTGACCAAAAAAATGACAAAAATGGATAAAAAATGGAAGAAAAAAAAATTACAAAAATGTGATAAAAAATTGACAAAAATGTGACAAAATGTGACAATAAATTGACACAAATTGGATAAAAAAAAGACGGAAAAATGACAGAAAAGTGACGAAAAATTGATGAAAAAGTGGCAAAAATATCACAAATTTGATTTAAAAAATGACAAAAATGTGACAAAAAAATGACAAAAATGTGACAAAAAAATTACAAAAAAATGACAAAAATGTGACAAAAAATGACAAAAAAGTTACAAGAATGAGTTGAATACCCAACAAAAAAATGATGGAAGAAAAATCTGATGACGTGATGACAAAGATCCTCTCGGTTCAGGCGGGAGTGAAGAGGTTAAACCTGTTTCCTGTTTCCTCTCCTTCATCCAGATGTGATCAGACTGTGGTTTACCCCTCCCCCTCATCCCCACTAAATTACACCCCCTTATCTTTTAATGGACTTGTTAACTTTGGGGCTTTGCTTCTCTCTCATAAGAACGGAAGTTTGTCGACTCATTAGTTCTGGCTGTTTGGATTTGAGACGTTTTTACTTCTTCAGATTTCGTCTCTGCAGTCGCCGTCAGTCAGGCTTAATGGCACAAACAGAAGATACAC
Organism: Gobius niger; assembly: GCF_951799975.1. Classification (NCBI taxonomy): domain Eukaryota; kingdom Metazoa; phylum Chordata; class Actinopteri; order Gobiiformes; family Gobiidae; genus Gobius; species Gobius niger. The sequence continues at coordinate 10,383,840 of NC_136873.1, forward strand.
TTTTATCTCTGCTTTGCTACATATTCATTATTTAGATGGAGGACGTGATGGGCTCTGGAGGAGTTTGAGAGATTTTTGGCTTTAGCTGCCAGCGCTTTACCGTTTCACAGATGAGGAACAAAGTCAGAAACGAGTCCAGTTCTGCTTTAACTTATTATAAGGAGATTATTACAATGAACTTGCAACACGCTAACGGGCAAAGCTAACTGTGGGCTAACGTCACTTAAACAGTATTTACAGCCAAGTTTGAGTGAAAAAAGTTATTTCCATTGTATAATTGGATGAACAATATCTCTCTGTCCCTTTGTCTTTCCTGTCAGTGTAGGATTTACTCTCAAAAACAATTAACCTCTTAACTCCCGCCTCCGAGAGGATGTTTTTCCTCACGTTTTCAGTTTTTTTTTTTCCAGCATTTTTTTGTTGGGTATTCAACTCATTTTTGTAACTTTTTGGTCATTTTTTAATCAAATTTTTGTCACATTTTTGTCTTTTTTTTTTCTTTTCATTTTTTATATCTTTTTTTTGTTCATTTTATTTATTTATTTTAAACTTTTTTTTGTCTTTTTTTTTCATCAATTTTTCATCAAATTTTTGTCACATTTTTGTCATTTTTTCGTACATTTTGTATAAATTTTTTGTCTTTTTTTGTAACATTTTGTCACATTTTTGTAATTTTTTTTCATTTTTTGTACATTTTTTTGTCACATTTTTTTCATTTTTTCCCCATTTTTTTTTCCATTTTTTTATCACGTTTTTGTCATTTTATCGTAATTTTTTTATCAAATTTGTGTTTGTTTTTTTCAGTTTTTTTGTCAAAATTTTGTTATTTTTTGTCACATTTTTGTCATTTTTTATTTTCAGTTTTCCATCAATTTTTTTGTAAAATTGTTTGTTTGTTTTTTGTTTGTTTTTTGTCATTAAAAAAAAAAAGTCACATTTTTGTCATTTTTTTTAAATTTTTTTGTCCATTTTTTGTCAATTTCTTGTGACATTTTTGTGACATTTTTGCCACATTTTGTTTTCGTCTCAGTTCTGTCTCTATTTCCACACCTGTTTTCCAGAAGCTTTTGGATTGGGGTAAAGCCAAACTGGAGAAACTGTGCTCGGTTCAGGTGGGAGTTAAGTTAATAAATCGTAACTTGCTACGACACCTGCAGTTGCGCTTATCGCCTCTAGGGGACAGACTTACTCAGTACTGCTTTAACACTGCTGGATAGTGTGGATTACAGTCAGAATGGATGGTTAGGGAAGTTGGAAAATTGGTTTTGAGCGTTTTTTCTCAGTAGTTTGAAATGTTAGCATGTTAGCACTGCTCTAAGACGACACTTCAGCTGCTCAGGCCCCGCCCCCCCCCCCCCTGTATCAAACCCTCTGAGCGACTCGGAGCTGGGCAGGATGAAGGTGACTTTGGCTGTAAACACTTGTTTTAAAAACAGAGGAGTCATAACGGGCGAGTGCTGGGCCTCGGTGTAATCCTTCACGGACAATGGGGGCGCTGGAGAGAAACGGATTAGAGTTTTAAAGGGGGGGGGAGGGGGAGTAAAGGGCAATGGAATCAGCATCTGACATTTAGAGCAATTCAGCCCCTGGAGGACGAGGATGAGGACGAGGATGAGGACGAGGATGAGGATGAGACTAGAGAGTTCAAAAGGACACGGGTTAGACATGGCTGTATTTGAGTGCGAGATAAGACGATACAACAGTTTTCATTTCAAACACGTTCTCTATAAACAAAGTAAATGTGCAAATAGTTTCCACACAGTTTAACCCCTTAACTCCCGCCTGAGCCGAGCACATTTTCTCCAGTTTGGCTTTACCCCAATCCAAAAGCTTCTGGGAAAAAGCAACAAAACTGAGACATAAACAATGATGGAAATGTGACAAAAAAGTGAGAAAACATTGACAAAATGTGACAAAAAATGACAAAAATTTAACAAAAAAATGACAAAAATGTGACAAAAATGCGATAAAAATGTGAGAAAAAATGACAAAAATTTAACAAAAAAATAAGAAAAATGTGAAAAAAATGTGATGAAAAAATTGATAAAAAAATACAAAAAATTGACAAAAATTTGATCAAAATTTGATAAAAAATTGAAAAAAAATTGAAAAAAAAAATACAAAGATGTGAAAAAAATCTAACAAAAATCTGACAAAAATTTGACAAAAATATTTTAAAAAATGACAAAAATATGACAAAAAAATTAGAAAAATGTGACAAAAATGTGATAAATTTGTTTACGAAAAAATACAAAAAATTGACAAAATTTGACAAAAAATGCCTAAAAAGTTACTAAAATGAGTTGAATACCCGACAAAAAAAATTATGGAAAAAAAATGTAGTGACGTGAGGAAAAAGCTCCTCTCGGTTCAGGCGGGAGTTAAGAGGTGAACTCCTTTACCTGTGATACACGTAGGAAACCACCATATAGGACCATAAAACAGATTAATAATGTAAATTAATTTTGTTCCATTTCTATCATTTCTTTGAGGACACGAGCGTGAGGTGTAGCTTGCGCTGCTCCAATGCTAACAGTCCAATGCTAACAGTCCAATGCTAACAGTCCAATGCTAACAGTCCGATGCTAACATTAGTGCATTAGTGCCAGAAGCTGTAAGTGTCTCCAGCTCCACGTGGCCACAGTTTGTTTTAATTGCACCTTCGCCCACACTTCCTCCTCGCGCTCGCCGCCGCTGCCGCCGCCGCAGACTCGGCCTCTTAAACTAATCCAGTTTTCCACTCAAACTCTTAAAATGTCTCATTAACGTCGCCGCAGCCGCTCAGAGAGTTACAGAGTCCACATGATGAGGAACAGACTGGAGTATGAGCTACAGTAAAGGTTTATACAGAGGATTAACTCCACAGAAGCTCAGGCTGAAGGAGACTTTACAAGCAGTGTTTAATCACAGACACTTTAACCTCTTAACTCCCACCTGAACCCAGCACATTCTCTCCAGTTTGGCTTTACCCTAATCAAAAAGCTGCTTGGGAAAAAGCACCAAAATAGCTACAAAAAATGAGAAGAAAACAAGGATGTAAACGCGACAAAAATGTGACAAAAATTCAACCAACATGTGACAAAAAAAAAAGACAAAACTCCCGCCTGAACCGAGAGGATCTTTTTCCTCACGTCATCAGATTTTTTTTCCATCATTTTTTTGTTGGGTATTCAACTCATTTATGTCATTTTTTCGGTCATTTTTCTGTAATTTTTTGTCAATTTCTTGATATTTTTTTGTAGAATATTTATCACATTTTTGTCATTTTTCATCATAGTCATATTTTTTTTATTTTTTCGTCAATTTTTTATAATTTTTTTTTATTTTTTGTTGCATTTTGTCACATTTATTGTCATTTTTGTGGTCATTTTTCTGTAATTTTTTGTAAATTATCTTTTTTAATTTTTTTTTATTTTTTTGTCACATTTGTTTTCCATTTTTTCATCAATTTTTAGTCATTTTTTTGTTACATTTTGGTAATTTCTTGGTCATATTTTTTTCATTTTTTCGTCAATTTTAATTTTTTGTTTCATTTTTGTCATTTTTTTGGGGTAATTTTTTGGTAATGTTTTTGTCAAATATTTATCACATTTTTGTAATTTTTTGTCATATTTTTTATCAAATTTTTATCAAATTTTTGTCATTTTTTTGTCAATTTTTTGGTAATTTTTTGGTAATTTTTTGGTAATTTTTTGGTAATTTTTTTGTCAAATATTTATCACATTTTTGTCATTTTTCATCAGTCATATTTTTTTTATTTTTTCGTCAATTTTTTATAATTTTTTTTTTTTTTTTGTTGCATTTTGTCACATTTATTGTCATTTTTGTGGTCATTTTTCTGTAATTTTTTGTAAAAAAATTTTTTTTTTTTTTTTTTTTTTGTCACATTTTTTCACATTTATTGTAATTTTTTTGGTCATTTTTCTGTAATTTTTAGTACGTTTTTTTGTATTTTTTTTGTCTCATTTTTTCATCAATTTTTTATAATTTTTTTGTCATGTTTTTGTCACATTTCGTCACATTTTTCGGCATTTTTTTGGTCATTTTTGGTCAATTTTTTCTCAATTTCTTTTGACATTTTTGTCACTTTTTTGTCACATTTCCATCATTGTTTTCATCTCAGTTCTGTCTCTATTTTCTCACCTTTGTTCCAGAAGCTTTTGGATTGGGGTAAAGCCAAACTGGAGAAAACGTGCTCGGTTTAGGCGGGGGTTAAGGGGTTAAGAGTCAGTTCTCAGAAGGATCCACAGCTCCTAAAACATGTACAATCCGCTCTCACAGAAACGTGTCAGGTGAGGTTAGTCGTTTATCTCCCGCTCTCTGAAGACACTTCCATTCCCCACTTGTCTCTGCTTTTCTCCGGCGTTTAAATCGCTGAATGGAGAATGGCCTGGTCCTTTTTAAAGCCAGTGATAAGCTGAAATTGCCTGGCGCGTTTCGCTGAAATTGCCTCCGAAACGGCCTCCGCTTCCAAGTCGAAAACGCTTCCAGGGTTTTTATGGGAAAAGCTCCGGAGCCAAGACGGCGACGTTCGGGACGTTTAGCGGAGAAGCAGGTCATTAAAGAATCAGCAGCAGAAGGATCCATTATCATCACTCTTTTACACGTTTCCTGATGCAGAAATATGTCGAAACAGCAGAGACTCGGAGACGCTCGTTTATCAGACTTACTGACGGCGACATCAGAGCGTGAGGAGTAAAAACAATCACCACCTGTGTTGGTTTATATCAGTCTGAACAGGAGCGCACGGGGTTTAAATCCTGCAGGTCATCACTTTAAACAAACACTAAACCAAAGCAGTCTTTAACCCCTTAACTCCCGCCTGAACCGAGCACGTTTTCTACAGTTTGGCTTTACCCCAATCCAAAAGCTTTTGGAAAAAAGGTGAGAAAATAGAGACAGAACTGAGACAAAAAAAGGTTGGAAATGTGACAAAAAAGTGACGAAAACATTGATAAAAAAGAGACGAAGAATTTATGAAAAAGTGGCAAAAATGTGGCAAAAATGTCACGAGAAATTGACAAAAAAAATGACAAAAAATGTAATAAAAAATGTACGAAAAAATGACAAAAATGTGACAAAAATGTGATAAAAAATGGACAAAAAGATATAAAAAAAAATTGTAAAAAAATAAATTAAAAAAAGGACAAAAATGTGATAAAAATTGGTTGAAAAATTTGACAAAAAATGACAAAAAAATGGACGTAAAAATGCCAAAAATGTGACTGAACAGGAGCGTTTAACCTCTTACCACCCGCCTAAACCAAATGCATTCTGTCCTCTTAGGTTATTATATAGGCCTGTGTAATGCCTCATTTGAAAGCTAAGACCCACAAAACTGAGCTTTCCCTCGCGTTGTTGCTGTGTTGTGTCACCTTATTTTGTGTGTTGTTTTTTGTTTTTTTCTTCATTTTTGTGACATTTTTGTAGAATATTTTTTCATTTTTTCGTCAATTTTTATTTTTTTGTTTCATTTTGGTCATTTTTTTGTAAATCTTTTGTCACATTTTAGTCATTTTTTTGGTAATTTTTTTGTCAAATATTTATCACATTTTTTTCATTTTTTGTCATATTTTTTTTAATTTTTTTCGTCATTTTTTTATTATTTTTTTGTCACATTTTTCTGTAATTTTTTGTAAATTTTTTTGTTGCTGTTTTGTGTCACCTTATTTTGTGTGTTGTTGTTCTTTGTTTTTTCTTCATTTTTGTGACATTTTTGTTGATTTTTTGTCATTTTTTTGTTGAATTTTTGTTACTTTTTTGCTGATTTTTAGTAATTTTTTATTCACATTTTTGTCATTTTTTTGGTAATTTTTTTGTCAAATATTTATCACATTTTTTTTCATTTTTTGTCATATTTTTGTAATTTTTTAGTCAATTTTTTATCAAATTTTTGTTATTATTTTGTCACATTTTGTCACATTTATTGTCATTTTTTAGTCATTTTTCTGTAATTTTTTGTACATTTTTTGTTGCTGTGTTGTGTCACCTTATTTTGTGTGTTGTTGTTTTGTTCTTCTTTTTTTGACATTTTTGTTGAATTTTTGTCACATTTTTGTTGAATTTTTGTCATTTTTTGGTTGAGTTTTTGTTGAATTTTTGTTGAATTTTTGTCATATTTTTGCTGAATTTTTGTCATTTTTTTGTTTAATTTTTGTCACTTTTTTGTTGATTTTTTTTCATTTTTTGGTTGAGTTTTTGCTGAATTTTTGTCACATTTTTGTGACGGTAAACAGACACAGCTCTGACAAAATGTGGAGAAGTTCTGCTTCAGCAAAAAACTAAAGAAAAGGAGAAGGAAGAGCAAGACAGCAGCGAGTGTATCTGCACAGCTGGGCCAGAAACGACTGATTATTGATTATGGATCATCACAAACAATAAAGGAGCCACTGCTGGAGAGGCCACGTGTTTGTATTGTACATATTGTAGACAGATATAAGTTAAAGATAAAAAACTGAAAAACCGCATTGGATTCGAGCCTCGTGTGTTTCTCTAATGAAGGGTTTCTGTCTTTGCTGTTTTACATTCTGTCGACTTCAGCGGAGCTTCACCCACGCACACTCGCACAGGCCTCGTCAGCCGCCTCTCACTGCGGCCGCGAGCGCCCGGGGATTCTGGAGAGAGATCCTCCATCAGACATGAGGAGTGACAGGCTTCAGCGAGGAGAGACGTGGATGTAGCACGTGGAGCCTCCGGGCTGATTCTGTCAGACTCCAAACGGGCTGTGGAGGCGCCTGAGGATCAGTGAGGCGCCGGCGGTTCCTTTGTGGAGAGACGTTCCTCCAGGCGCCGCCTCAGGAGCTGCTTTAACACCGGTGTTCTGTCGAGATGTGCACCCCCTCTGTCGAGATGTGCACCCCCTCCCTGTGAGGACGTGGGAAGTGATTTATAGAAGAGAAGCCAAAGTGTAAAATAGCTTTATGATGTTATTCATAATACAACACGAGCGAAAACCCAATAATCTATGATCTAAGGCCTTTATATTCACTTAAATCCACAACTCCGGGTTCTGCCTGAGCCAGAGCTTTTATTTTGTTATTGTTCTTCCTGTTTTATTTTGGCAGGAAGTAAATCCGTCTTTCTACTTCTCCAGCTGGGGCAGGATTCTTTTTTTGTGGATAAGAACAAGACCCCACATCCCTGAAAAATCAACTTTTGGAGGTCTTAGCCTTTAACCCCTTAACTCCCACCTGGACCGAGCACATTTTCTCCAGTTTGGCTTTACCCCAATCCAAAAGCTTCTGGAAAAAAGGTGTGAAAAGTGAGAAAAATTGATGAAAAAGTGGCAAAAATGTCACAAAAAAGTCAAAAATTTTGACTTTTTTTTTTTACAAAAATGTGACAAAAAAATAACAAAAAATTGATAAAAATTGATATAAATTTGACCAAAAAATTACAAAAATGTGACAAAAAAATGACCAAAAATGGATAAAAAATGGACAAAAAAATGACAAAAATGTAAAAAATGACAAAAAATGACAAAAAAATAAAAAAAATTGACAAAAAATGTCAAAAAATTGATAAATATTTGACGAAAAAAATACAAAAATGTGAAGAAAAAAAAGACAAAAAATGTGACGAAAATGTGACAAAAAAATGACAAAAATGTGACAAAAAATGACAAAAAAGTTACAAAATGAGTTGAAAACCCAACAAAAAAATGATGAAAAACTCTGCTGACGTGAGGAAATAGATCCTCTCAGAGGCGGGAGTTAAGAGGTTAAACACTCTGTAACTCTCCAGTGTGTTTAGATTTGGATAAAGCTGCAGAATGAGCTGGGTTGGATGATTCTCTCTGGAATCATCGTCTGGTTTGTTTTGTGAGAGCTTGTGAGCTTTCTGTTCCTCCATCACGGCGAGGCGTCCTTGACTCTCTCTGTTATAAATAGCTCTGGCAGAGCGAGCGCGGCTCCCGTTAAACGAGACGGACGAGTGACGGCGACGACCGGAATATCAATAAGTCAAACACACCACGCGGAGCCGACTCAGATTTAATACACACTTATTTACACAGCGGCACTTTCGCACTTTACTGTCGCTCCCGAGTCAAACAACTACTACTGCATGGAATACTACTACATGGAATACTACTGCATGGAATATCACTACATGGAAAACTACTACATGGAATACTACCGCAGAAGTTTGTTTTTCTGAATGAAACTGTAAACAGCGCCCCCTGCTGACCACTAAGTTTCCCGAGCAGCTCCTTCACAGCGTGTTTTAAGACAGAAGGATGTGGCGCGGATTTGCATGACTCTACACTGAAAATAACTGAGTGAGGAAAATGGATTTGATCAAGAGTTTGTTTATTGAGCGTTTTTGCCACTTTTGCATCTATTTTTCGTGATTTTTTTTTGTTATTTTTTGTCACATTTTTGTGATTTTTTAAATCATTTTTTATCAAATTTTTGTCATATTTTGTCACATTTTTGTGATTTTGTTTGTAATATTTTTGTCAATTTTTAATACATTTTTTATCAATATTTTTTGTCAAATTTTGTCAAATTTTTGTCATTTTTTTATCACATTTTTAAAATATTTTTTTTTCTCATTTTTGTCATATTTTGTTCATTTTTTTAATAAAATTTCTGTCACATCTTTTGTCACATTTTCGTCATTTTTTGTCATATTTTTTGTATAAATTTTGTATCAAATTTTTGTCACATTTTTGTCAATTTTTTGTTATTTTTTTGTAATTTTTTGTCAAATTTTTGTAATTATTTTGTCAATTTTTTTGTCACATTTTTGTCATTTTTTATCACATTTTTTAATATATTTTTTTTCTCATTTTTGTCAAATTTTTGTAATTTTTTTGTAATTTTTTTGTAAATTTTTTATCATATTTTCGTCATTTTTTTTGTCACATTTTTGTCATTTTTTTTGTCAATTTCTTGTGACATTTTTGTGACATTTTTCCCACTTTTCCAATTTTTTTGCCACTTTTTCATCAATGTTTTCTCCCTTTTTTGTCACATTTCCATCATTGTTTTTGTCTCAGTTTTGTTGTTATTTTCTCTCCTTTTTTCCTGAAGCTTTTGGATTGGGGTAAAGCCAAACTGGAGAACATGCTCTCTGTCCAGGTGGGAGTTAAGGGGTTAAATCAGTTAAATAGTCATTATTTTCAAATTAATGCCATCTAAGTTGGTATTTCTGGCACATTTAAAGGCTGGTGAAGCTCCTGGAGAAGAGACGCTCTGTGAACTCCCACCACCACAGAAACACAACAAAGGGAATGAGGAAGTGAACGCGCTCGGCCCAAAGGCACAAGCCAATAAGACGGATCCGCTCGTTTAGGGTAATTAGGCGTGGGCTGGGGGCGAGCACAAAGCGCCGTGGAGTCTCCGTGAACAAAACACCTCACAGCACAACGATAACCTCACACCTGCTGTTACACACGGTGCTTCTCAGGTTTCAGCTTCATCAGCAACAACAAAATGTATAATATATGTATTTTAAATGCTGTAGACCAGGGGTAGTAGCGAGTTTGTGTCGTGGAGGCCGATTAATCACAAAGAAGAAGCTAACAGGCTAACGGGCAAAGCTAACTGCGGGCTAGCGCCACTTAGCCCCTTAACTCCCGCCTGAACCGAGCACATTTTCTCCAGTTTGCCTTTACCCCAATCCAAAAGCTTCTGGGAAAAAGGTGTGAAAATAGCAACAAAACTGAGACGAAAACAATGATGGAAATGTGACAAAAAAGTGAGAAAACATTGACAAAAAAGTGATGAAAAATTGATGAAAAAATGGCAAAAAATTGATAAAAAAAATGACAAAAATGTGACAAAAATGTGATTAAAAAATTGACAAGAAAATCACAAAAAATGACAAAAAACGTCAAAAAAATGACAAAAAAATCACATAAATTTGACAAAAAATGACAAAAAAATTATGAAAAATTAACAAAAAAATGACAAAAAAAATGACAAAAAATGCCCCAAAAATGTGATTAAAAAATTGACAAGAAATTGACACAAATGACGAAAATATGATAAAAAATTGACAAAAAAATGACAAAAAATGTGACAAAAAATTGATTAAGAAATTGACAAAAAATGACAAAAATGTGACAAAAAAAATACATTAATTTGACAAAAAATGACAAAAAATTGATGAAAAATTGATGAAAAATTGACCCAAAAAAATGACCCAAAAAAATCACAAAAATGTGACAAAAATGTGATTAAAAAATGGACAAGAAATTGACAAAAAAATGACAAAAAAAGTTACAAAAATGAGTTGAATACCTGAAAAAAAAATAATGGAAAAAAACTCTGACCACGTGAGGAAAAAGATCCTCTCGGTTCAGGCGGGAGTTCAGAGGTTAAACATGAGCTGCTTTTTCCTGCAGTCAGAAATATAAACATAAAACAATATTTTTATTTTTGTTAGTTTCTGGCAGTTTTTCTGTCAGTGGTTCCCCTGTTCTGCCCCGGCCCCTGTATACTCGGATTCGCCCCTGCTCAAACACAGCCTTCTGGGCTTTGTGTGGCTGCGGGAAACAACCTCTAAATGCTGTAACTTTCGAGAGAACGCTTTAAAACACAGAAAAGACATTATTTCAAACGTTTTCCTTTGACGCCTCTGTTATATCGGTGAGAAGAGTCTGCAGTTTGCTCAGTTTGCTCAGTTTCAAACATGAACAGAGGCTCTGATCTGTGACTGAAGGACAGACTCAGGGTGAAGGATGTGGGTGTGTCCTCTCTCTCTGAGGAGAAGAACTGACCCCAGATCAGCACAGAGAGCGGGAAACACGTGTGTCCTGATTGGTCGACAGTGTCATGTGATCACAGTTCAGCGCCGCAGGTTCGAGTCCTGAACTTCTTTATACTTTTCCCAAATGCAAATGAACCTCTTAACCCTGAGACGAGCACGTTCTCTCCAGTGTGGCTTTACCCAAATCTAAAAAAAAGAATCAAAATAGACTTTTAACCCCTTAACTCCCACCTGAACCGAGAACGTTTTCTCCAGTTTGGCTTAATGATGGAAATGTGACAAAAAAGTGAGAAAACGTTGACAAAAAAAGTGACAAAAAATGGACGAAAAAATGACAAAAATGTGACAAAAAAATTACAAAAAATTAACAAAAAAAATGACAAAAATGTGATAAAAAATGACAAAAATTTGACCAAAATGACCAAAAAAATTGACAAAAATGTGACAAAAAATTACAAAAAATTACAAAAATGTGATAAAAAATGTGACAAAAAAATGACAAAAATGTGACAAAAAAGGACAAAAAATTGATTTAAAAAATGACAAAAATATTTAAAAAAATGACAAAAATGTGAAAAAATGACAAAAAAATTGATGAAAAAAATGGACGAAAAATGACAAAAATGTGACAAAAAATGACAAAAAATTGATTGAAAAATTTACGAAAAAATTACAAAAAATTACAAAAATGTGAAAAAAAATTGATACATTTTTTTACGAAAAATTACAAAAAAATGACAAAAATTTGATTAAAAAATTTACAAAAATATTTAAAAAAAAAAGACAAAAATATGAAAAAAAAGACAAAAAATTGATTAAAAAAATGGACGAAAAATGACCCAAAAAATGACAAAAATGTGACAAAAAATTAACTAAAAATTAACCAAAAAATTACAAAAATGTGATAAAAAATGTGACAAAATAATGACAAAAATTTGACAAAAAATTACAAAATAATGACAAAAAAGTTACAAAAATGAGTTGATACCCAACAAAAAAATCTGATGACGTGAGGAAGAAGATCCTCCTCGGTTCAGGCGGGTTAAGAGGTTAAACAAGGCACTAAAACAATAATCCCATAAAAGAGCATTTCCTTTGAGTGTGTCTCATGTACGTGAGTCACTTCCTGTCCCGACAGCCTCAGAACGTCTCTGTTCTTACAGCGTTCGTCTCCGTCGCCGCCGCCGCTTGTGTTTCTGTATTAAACCGCTCGCCGCCGTCGTCCCGCGTCCCGCCTGATATTATTCACACACATTACTCTTATGAAAAGCAATATCGGGGCAGGAGCCGTTGTTCAGGTGCCAAAGCGCTGTGTGGGAAGATGAATGTGCCGCGACGCGGGAAGAAAAATCTATTTAAGCCGGCGATTTTTCATGATTCCAGACACTGTCAGAACCCGAGCGAATACATTACTGTTCCACCTGCAAAAACACTAAACGTGGAAGCTTTTCTAGAAACAAGCGAATCTGATCATTTTTTTTAATTACTAATATTTTTCCCCATTTTTTTCAGTCAAAATGTTTCCCTATTTTTGCCCTCTTTCTCCCAATTATTTTTTAAACAAATAATTTTGACCCAATATTTCCCCAAAAATGTTTCACAACATTTTTTTCTATTTTTTGCCTTATTTTCACAATAAAAAAAAAAAATCCTCATTTTTTTTTTCTCAATTTCTTGACCCAATTATTTTCTGTTTTTCCCATTTTTTTTTCTAATTTTTGCTCATTTTTTATTACTAATATTTCCACTTTCTCCCCACAATTTTTTCTTTTTTTTTCTCCTAAATTTCCAGACGATTCCCCGTTTTCTCCATTGATTTGGCTTATTTGTTGAAACAGAAAGTACAGTCTTTAACCCCTTAACTCCCACCTGAACTGAGCACATTTTCTCCAGTTTGGTTTTACCCCAATCCAAAAGCTTCTGGAAAAAAGGTGAGAAAATAGAGACAGAACTGAGACGAAAACAATGATGGAAATGTGACAAAAAAGTGAGA
>NC_136873.1:10396748-10538984 GCF_951799975.1 Gobius niger
CATTTTTTGTCACATTTTTGTCATTTTTTAATCAACTTTTTGTCATTTTTATCAATTTTTAGTCACATTTTAATCAATTTTTTATCAATTTTGTATCACATTTTTTGTCACATTTTTGTAAATTTTTAATCATTTTTTTATAAATTTTTTGTCACATTTTTGTCATTTTTAATCAATTTTTAATCAATTTTTTTCACATTTTTATCACATTTTTTGTCACATTTTTTGTCAACTTTTTGTCATTTTTTGATCAAATTTTTGTCATTTTTTAATCATTTTTTAATCAATTTTTTATCGAATTTTTGTCATTTTTTTAAATCATTTTTTTCTCAAATTATTTTCACTTTTTATTTTATTTTATTTTTTTTTTTCAATTTCTTGTGACATTTTTGTGACATTTTTGCCACTTTTTCATCCATTTTTCGTCACTTTTTTGTCACATTTCCATCATTGTTTTTGTCTCAGTTTTGTCGCTATTTTCACACCTTTTTTCCAGAAGCTTTTGGATTGGGGTAAAGCCAAACTGGAGAAAATGTGCTCGGTTCAGGTGGGAGTTAAGGGGTTAAATAGTCGTGTAAAAACACATCCACTGCTCTTTAATGCCATTTAAATTGTATTTTCTGCACTTTTAAGGGCTGGTGAAGCTCCTGGAGAAGAGACGCTCAGTGAACTCCCACCACAACAGAAACACAACAAAGGGAATGAGGAAGTGAACGCGCTCGGCCCAAAGGCACAAGCCAATAAGAAGGATTCGCTCGTTTAGGATAATTAGGCGTGGGCTGAGGGTGAGTCTCCGGGAACACAAAACACCTCACAGCACAACGATAACCTCACACCTGCTTTTACACATGGTGCTTCTCAGGTTTCAGCTTCATCAGCAACAACAAAATGTGTAATATATATATTTTAAATGCTCTAGTCCAGGGGTAGTAGCAAGTTTGTGTCGTGGAGGCCGATTAATCACAAAGAAGAAGCTAACAGGCTAACGGGTAAAGCTAACTGTGGGCTAGCGCCACTTAACCCCTTAACTCCCACCTGAACCGAGCACATTTTCTCCAGTTTGGCTTTACCCCAATCCAAAAGCTTCTGGAGAAAAAGGTGTGAAAATAGCGACAAAACTGAGACGAAAACAATGATGGGAATGTGACAAAAAAGTGAGAAAACATTGGCAAAAAAGTGATGAAAATTTGATGACAAAAAAATGACAAAAAATGACAAAAAAATCACATAAATTTGACAAAAAATGACAAAAAATTGATGAAAAATTGACAAAAAATGACGAAAATATGATAAAAAATTGACAAAAAAATGACAAAAAATTGATTAAAAATTGACAAAAAATGACAAAAATGTGACAAAAAAAATCACAAAAAAATCACATAAATTTGACAAAAAATCACAAAAATTTGATTTAAAAAAATTGACAAGAAATTGACAAAAAATGACAAAAAAATGATAAAAAATCACATAGATTTGACAAAAAATCACAAAAAATTGATGAAAATATGACAAAAAATGACAAAAAATGTGACAAAAAATGGGCAAAAAAATGACTAAAAAATGACAAAAATATGACAAAAAAATGACAAAAAAATGACAAAAAAATCTCATAAATTTGACAAAAAATAGATGAAAAATTAAAAAAAAATGACAAAAAATGACAAAAATGTGACAAAAAATGTGACAAAAAATGGACGAAAAAATGACAAAAAAATGACCAAAAAAGTTCCAAAAATGAGTTGAAAACCCAACAAAAAAACGATGAAAAAAAAATCTGATGACGTGAGGAAAAACATCCTCTCGGTTCAGGCGGGAGTTAAGAGGTTAAACATGAGCTGCTTTTCCCTGCAGTCAGAAATCTAAACATAAAACAGTATTTTTATTTTTGTTGGCAGTTTTTCTGTCAGTGGTTCCCCTGTTCTGCCCCGGCCCCTGTATGCTCGGATTCGCCCCTGCTCAAACACAGCCTTCTGGGCTTTGTGTGGCTGCGGGAAACAACCTCTAAGTGCCGTAACTTTCAAGAGAACGCTTTAAAACACAGAAAAGACATTATTTCAGACGTTTTCCTTTGATGCCTCTGTTATATCGGTGAGCAGAGTCTGCAGTTTGCTCAGTTTGCTCAGTTTCAAACATGAACAGAGGCTCTGACTGTTCTAAGACATAAAGCTTAATGGTCAGACCTCGTGCACATAACGACGTACGTAAGTTTAGCAGATGTGATTTTTAACCTTCTAACGTTCCTTCAGAACAACTCAACGCTCCGTGTGTTTAATCCATGATCTGTGACTGAAGGACAGACTCAGGGTAAAGGATGTGGGTGTGTCCTCGCTCTCTGAGGAGAAGAACTGACCCCAGATCAGCACAGAGAGCGGGAAACACGTGTGTCCCGATTGGTCGACAGTGTCATGTGATCACAGTTCAGTGCCGCAGGTTCGAGTCCTGAACTTCTTCATACTTTTCCCAAATGCAAAAGAACCTCTTAACCCTGAGCCGAGCACGTTCTCTCCAGTGTGGCTTTACCCAAATCTAAAAAAAAGAATCAAAATGGACTTTTAACCCCTTAACTCCCGCCTGAACCGAGCACGTTTTCTCCAGTTTGGCTTAATGATGGTAATGTGACAAAAAAGTGAGAAAACATTGACAAAAAAAGTGACAAAAAATTGATGGAAAAGTGGCAAAAATGTCACAAAAATGTCACAAGAAATAGGCGGCGTTCACGATTTCGAATGTGATGATGTCATAATAGGTGTGTTTGAGATGAGCCAGACGGACGCAGTTTTGACAGCCGACTGCAGACGCACGGTGCCGGTTAGATTTCTGTCCGACTTGCTCCAGACGGGCTCTGATGTCACGGGCACGTGGGGCACGGAAAGATCGTGAGACCCCAACGAGAGCAGCCGACTTGCTCAGCCGCTGCATCTCTCCAGAGGCAACTGCAGCGGCTCCACGGCCCCGTGCATGATGGGAAAACACCCACCTGTCCACGGCTCACGCTCAGGTGATTGGATACGAGTCTGCTGTGATCACAAACGTGCTCCTCACCCCCTCCCCTCTCCCCTTTAGATCTGAACAAATAAACTATGACTGAAACTATTAAAGTTATGTATCGCCCCCTAAAATAGAGCTCATGTTTGATGCTTTTCAGAACAAACTCGTGATTTAAAAGGACGTATTTTATCTCACAAACTTGAACAAACAAACGAATGGGAAAGTTTTCTCTGATGAAGAATGATGTCTCTGGAGTAAAGGAAACAGAGCAGGAGGTGAAGGACTTTTATTTAGGATAAACTTTAAATGAACGCGATATCTGAACGAGACGCTGCGTGATCTGAGGCCGCTCTCGCTCCTCTCTGCATGTGGAGCGGTCGGATGGGCTTCAGACTTTTTTTCTCCGCCCCCGTTGCGCCGGCTACTCTCGCCGATCATCCAGGCGAGCCGCAACGGCATCTCAAACACACCTAATGTCAGATGGAGGGCGGGGCCAATGCAACTCTATGGGAGAAATGCAGTTTTTGAAAGAAATCTCCAAAACGAAGATTGACAAATGTTTTTCCTCTTCAGTATCTGATCATGATCGGATTCACAAACCTGTGATATTATTTTTATGTTTGAAAGTCCTTTCTATTGGACAACATCATGGTCTTGTTTTCACATATTGTCACCACTTTTTGACATTTTTTAGAGATAATAATTGGACATTAGCTCATATGTGCCGACAGAGGAGACGATGAACTTTGTGACAGTTTTTGTTTCATGTGGATTCCTCCAGTAATGACTGAGATATGAGCCAAAAAACAAAGACATAAAAATATGCATTTTGTCAGTTACCACCGTTACCATAGTTACCGTCAGTTGCTCCACCTCAATGTTAAACTATGGGCTCTTTAGAATGTTGTGATGTCACGTGAACGCAGCCTATTGACAAAAAATTTACGAAAAAATGACAAAAATGTGACAAAAAAATTACAAAAAATTGACAAAAAAATTAACAAAAATGTGACAAAAATTGATAAAAATTTGATCAAAAAATGACAAAAAAAATGACAAAAAATTAACCAAAAAAAATACAAAAATGTGATAAAAAAATGTGATAAAAAATGACAAAAAATTGACAAAAAATGTGATAAAAAATGACAAAAAATTGACAAAAAATGACAAAAAAATAACAAAAGATTGATGGAAAAGTGGCAAAAATGTCACAAAAATGTCACAAGAAATTGACAAAAAATTAACAAAAAAATGCGACAAAAAAATTAACAAAAAATGACCCAAAGAAATTACAAAAATATGATAAAAAAAATTTCAAAAAATTGACAAAAAATAACAAAAAATCTATGGAAAAGTGACAAAAATGTCACAAAAATGTCACAAGAAATTGTCAAAAAATGTGACAAAAAATGACAAAAATGTGATTAAAAAATTTACGAAAAAATGACAAAAAAATGACAAAAAAGTTACAAAAATGAGTTGAATACCCAACGAAAAAATGATGGAAAAAAAACCTGATGACGTGAGGAAAAAGATCCTCTCGGTTCAGGCGGGAGTTAAGAGGTTTAAACAAGGCACTAAAACAATAATTCCATAAAAGAGCATTTCCTTTGAGTGTGTCTCATTTATTTGAGTCATCAGAACACGTCTCTGTTCTTCACAGTCACCCCAGCGTTCCCTCTTCGTCTCCATCGCCGCCGCCGCCGCTTGTGTTTCTGTATTAAACCGCTCGCCGCCGTCGTCCCGCGTCCCGCCTGATATTATTCACACACATTACTCTTATGAAAAGCAATATCGGAGCAGGAGCCGTTGTTCAGGTGCCAAAGCGCTGTGTGGGAAGATGAATGTGCCGCGACGCGGGAAGAAAAATCTATTTAAGCCGGCGATTTGTCATGATTCGAGACACTGTCATAACCCGAGCGAATACATTACTGTTCTACCTGCAGAAACACTAAACGTGGAAGATTTTCTAGAAACAAGTGAATCTGATCGTCTCCAGTTTGAAAAGATACAAAAAATCTATCTTTAGATTCAAGTGTTGATGTTGTTGTTTTTCCCATTTTTTTCCTAATTTTTTATTACTAATATTTCCACTTTCTCCCCACATTTTTTCTCCTAAATTTCCAGACGATTCCCCGTTTTCTCTTAGTTTTTCTCCATTGGTTTGGCTCATTTCTTGAAACAGAAAGTACATTCTTTAACCCCTTAACTCCCGCCTGAACCGAGCACATTTTCTCCAGTTTGGCTTTACCCCAATCCAAAAGCTTCTGGAAAAAAGCTGTGAAAATAGCGACGAAACTGAGACGAAAACAATGATGGAAATGTGACAAAAAAGTGAGAAAATATTGATGAAAAAGTGATGAAAAATTGGTGAAAAAGTAGCAAAAATGTCACAAAAAATGTGACAAAAAAGACAAAAAAATGAAAAAAAAATTGATAAAAATTTGATACAAAATTAACAAAACAATTACAAAAAAAATGAAAAAAAATGAAAAAAATGTGACAAAAAAATCACAAAAATTTGATAAAAAATGGACGAAAAAATTACAAAAATGTGACAAAAACTTGATAAAAAAAATTGACAAAAAATGACAAAAAAAATATTAAAAAATGACAAAAAAATATAAAAAATGACTAAAAAATGACACAAAAAAAAAGTATAAAAAATGACGAAAAATTTACAAAAATGTGACATAAATGTGACAAATTGTGATAAAAAATTACGAAAAATGACGAAAAAATGTGACAAAAATTTGATGAAAAAATTGATGAAAAAATTAGAAAAATGTGATAAAAAATGAATAAAATGTGACAAAAAAGTGATGAAAAATTGATGAAAAAGTAGCAAAAATGTCAAAAAATGTGACAAAAAATGAAAAAAAAATTATAAAAAATTGATAAAAAATTAACAAAAAAATTACAAAAATGTGACAAAAAAATGACAAAAAAATTACAAAAAATGACGAAAAAATTACAAAAATGTGACAAAGATTTGATAAAAATGGTGTTCATGGTCTTGACTCATTTTGACACTTTAACAACAGACATTAGACTGAGAATCAACAACATCTATTCACGTGGAAACATCATTGTCTGCAAGAGATTCATTGAGACATGGATTTGAAATTCATGGGAAATTCAGTTTATGTTGTGAACATTTGCCAAGCGGTTTGGAGATGTTGTTTTGAGAATGTCACTTCTGTTTCAAGAGATGAGCCAAACACATTATTGTCCTGTTTCTGGTTCTAAATATTTCAATATATTCATTGTTCAGGTATCGGTATCGAAAACCAAGTGTCGCTAAAGTAGATCCCATTTAAATCCTGCACCACAGCCATGACAGCTGGTGCAGCCCCGGTATGAATGAAACATGTGCAGAGGGAGAGAGCGACCTCCAGTGGCCAAACGAGGAACTGATCCCAAAGTCCAGCAGTTACTTTAGGAGTTAAGTTTAACCCCTTAACTCCCGCCTGAACAGAGCACATTTTCTCCAGTTTGGCTTTACTCCAATCCAAAAGCTTCTGGACAAAAGCTGTGAAAATAGCGACAAAACTGAGACGAAAACAATGATGGAAATGTGACAAAAATTGAGAAAACATTGACAAAAAAGTGATGAAAAATTGATGAAAAAGTGGCAAAAATGTCACAAAAATGTCACAAGAAATTGACAAAAAATGACAAAAATCTGACCCAAAAATAAAAATAAAAAACACAAAAATGTGACAAAAAATTACAAAAATATGATTAAAAATTGACAAGAAATTGACAAAAATGTGACAAAAATTTACAAAAATGTGATTAAAAACTGATGAAAAATTTGACAAAAATTTGAAAAAAATGACAAAAATATGATGAAAAATTAACAAGAAATTGACAAAAATGTGACAAAAAATGTGACCAAAAAAATACAAAAATTTACAAAAAAATTACTAAAATTAGACAAAAAATGAGAAAAAGATCCTCTCGGTTCAGGCGGGAGTTAAGAGGTTAAAGACATGGCATTTCTTCTCGTAAACATGAGGGACATGTTGGTGTGTTCGGGCCAGTGCACTTATGGGTATTTGGATTTTCTTCATTGGAATGAAAATAAAAAATCAATGTTGGTTTTCAAATCAAAAAATGAAAAATGAAAAAAAAAAAAAAAAAGGCAATTTTTCAAGTGAACCTCATGCTGATGAACCCCAGTCCAAAAGCTTCTGGAAAAAAGGTGTGAAAATAGCAACAAAACTGAGACGAAAACAATGATGGAAATGTGACAAAAAAGTGATGAAAAATTGATGAAAAAGTGACGAAAAATGTCACAAGAAATTGACAAAAAAAATGACAAAAATGTGACAAAAAATGACAAAAATGAGACAAAAAATGACCCAAAAAAAATGACAAATAAAGTCTTGCTGATGAATCCCAGTCCAAAAGCTACTGGAGAAAAGGTGTGAAAATAGCAACAAAACTGAGACGAAAACAATGATGGAAATGTGACAAAAAAGTGATGAAAAATTGACAAAAAAAAAAAAAAAATGTGGAAAAAAATGACAAAAATTTGATAAAAAATTTACAAAAATTTACAAAAATTTACAAAAATTTACAAAAATGTGACAAAAAATGACAAAAAAATAAGAAAAAAATAAGAAAAAACAAACAAAAAAAATGACAAAAAAATAACAAAAAATGACAAAAAAATGTGAAAAATTTGACAAAAAATTAAAAAAATTAGACAAAAAATGACGAAAATTTGACAAAAAATGGACAAAAAAATAACAAAAAAAATGTGAAAAAAAATGACAAAAATGTGATAAAAAATTTACTAAAATGTGACAAAAATGTGATAAAAATGTGACAAAAAAATGACAAAAAAATCACAAAAAAAATCACAAAAAAAATCACAAAAAAATGACAAAAAAATAACAAAAAAATAACAAAAAAATAACAAAAAAATGACAAAAAAATGACAAAAAAACGACAGGCGGGAGTTAAGAGGTTAAACTTCTGCTGATGAACCTGAATGGCGCTAAATTGTATTTTATCGGAGATATCGTAGAAAAGGGTTTTGGTAAAGTTGACCCGGTCCAGTCCCTTTTCTACGATGGATCCTCCCTGGATGAACGAGAGCCTTCACAAACTACTGGAGACAAATGTGCTGGGATTTGATATGTTTATTGAAAACTCATGTCATCTTTCTGCTGGGATACACACACTGGTCCTATGGGAGGCTGGGGATGAGCTGAGTCCACACTGGTCCTACGGGAGGCTGGGGATGAGCTGGGTCCACACTGGGCCTATGGGAGGCTGGGGATGAGCTGGGTCCACACTGGGCTTATGGGAGGCTGGGGATGAGCTGGGTCCACACTGGGCCTATGGGAGGCTGGGGATGAGCTGGGTCCACACTGGGCTTATGGGAGGCTGGGGATGAGCTGGGTCCACACTGGGCTTATGGGAGGCTGGGGATGAGCTGGGTCCACACTGGGCCTATGGGAGGCTGGGGATGAGCTGGGTCCACACTGGGCCTATGGGAGGCTGGGGATGAGCTGGGTCCACACTGGGCCTATGGGAGGCTGGGGATGAGCTGAGTCCACACTGGTCCTATGGGAGGCTGGGGAGGAGCTGAGTCCACACTGATCCTATGGGAGGCTGGGGAGGAGCTGGGTCCACACTGGTCCTATGGGAGGCTGGGGAGGAGCTGAGTCCACACTGGGCCTATGGGAGGCTGGGGATGAGCTGAGTCCACAGCTGGACGAAGCGCAGCCTCATCCTCTGGGAGGTGGAATTGTCCGTCATGTCGGACGTGAGGTCGAGGAACTGCTGAGAAAACAGGTCGAACTCGGGCCAGGTCACCGGGACGGACGAGCGGCCCACGTTCGGGTCTCTGGGAAATGACACAGAATCAGGGATAAATGATGATGCACTTTTGTACGAGTTAAGTTAAACTTTGTTAATCTGGGTTCTCTGCATTTGACCCATGCGCAGTGTCTCCGGGCGACCTGTAGGGGCAGTGATGGAGTCTGCTAAACTTGTGGGTTGAAATTGACTGAGTGAGTGTTGAACTTTAAAATGTTTTGTGAGAAAAGTAATATGTGATAAGTCTGCTAAACTTAAAACAAACTCGGATTTTATCGGTTGGTATGAAGTTTCCATATAAGTTTTGAGTTTGCTGATACTAACTGAACACTGATATCCTTAACCTCGTAACTCCCGCCTGAACCGAGAGGATCTGTTTCCTCACGTCATCAGATTTTTTATTTCCATAATTTTTTTGTTGGGTATTCAACTCGTTTTTGTCACATTTTTGTAATTTTTTTGGTCATTTTTTTGTCTTTTTTAAATCAAATTTTTGTCATTTTTTGTCCTCTTTTTCGTCCTTTTTAATCACATTTTTGTCATATTTTTGTCTCATTTTTGTCACATTTTTGTCATTTTTTTTGTCAAATTTTTTGTCTTTTTTTATCACATTTTTGTCAAATTTTCATCACATTTTTGTCATTTTTTTGGTCATTTTTTTGTCTTTTTTTAATCAAATTTCTGTCATTTTTTGTCCTTTTTTTCGTCCTTTTTTATCACATTTGTGTCATTTTTTTGTCACATTTTTGTCAAATTTTTATCACATTTTTGTCCTTTTTTCGTCAATTTTTTTTATCAAATTGTCAATTTTTTTGTAATTTTTTGTCAATTTTTTGTCAATTTTTTTGTCATTTTTTGTCAATTTCTAGTCAATTTCTTGCGACATTTTTGTCACATTTTTTTGTCATTTTTTAAATCAAATGTGTCATTTTTTTTGTCAAATTTTTATCACATTTTTGTCACATTTTTGTCACATTTTTGTCATTTTTTCGTAATTTTTTTAATCAATTTTTTGTCCATTTTTTTGTCAAATTTTCATCAAATTTTTATCAAATTTTTGTCACATTTTTGTCATTTTTTCGTCAATTTTTTTTCAATTTTTTTGTGTTTTTTTTGTGTTTTTTTGTAACCTGGCTAACACCAGGCTGCTGTGTGCGCTCGAATTATTTCGAACTGCACAACAGCCTGGGGACCATGGCCAAATCTCCGGTGGATTTGGGAACCAATCACAGAGCGAGGAGGGACGGCAAGACGATGACGCGCTATTCGATATACGGAAGCTTGTAGATTATTTACGGATAATTTAAAAAAAAGTTTATTTACGGATCCAACATGACAGCAGCAGACACGATGGTATTTTTTGATCAAGCTTTAGACCTTGTTCTAAATAATTTAGCTCAAAAGTTTACAGCGGGTACGTCATACGTCATCTCATACGATGATACGATTGGCTGTGGCTACGTGCAGACGCATGAGCCTTTTTTTTTTTTTTTTTCGTTTCGCCCAATAAACGACTATGGACGATCGTAAACCACACCTCTCCTACGAGAAAATGAATTGGTGGTCCCCAGACTAAATATCACTTGTGATTTTAGTCTGGTGTTAGCCAGGCTAGTTTTTTTGTCAAATTTTCATCAAATTTTTATCACATTTTTCGTCATTTTTTGTCAATTTCTTGTGACATTTTTGTGACATTTTTGCCACTTTTTCATAAATTTTTCGGTTTTGGGAGTTAAGTTAATAATATTAGCATGAAGTGATGAATTCTAATGACTAATCACCCCTGTATAGTTCATAGTACAGTTTAACATGAATAAAAGGGCATTATGTCTCACCCGCTGCGGGCGAAGTTGGTCCAGTAGGCCATCAGGTGTTGGGACAGGGCGCGGTGTCGGTCGGCGTAGGCCTTGGGGGTGGAGAAGGGTTTCCCGAACACAAACTGCAGGTCGTCAGCGTGGTCCGAGCCCACCCAGTCGTGGTAGGGCTTCCCCGGTCCCGCCATCAGGCTGGGCTCGGACAGGCGGTAGGAGAAGGTACGGCCGGACCTGGGCAAAGACAAGTCCGGGTCAAGGCTTTTTAAAGGTGCATTTTATAACTGCACGGCGCCTACTTTCCATCACTGTGGCCTCTTGGATATATTAGGGTTATTATTTTTTAAGCATTGTTTTTTTTCAAATTCCAATAACAAACCCCTGCCTCACTGACTTTGAAGTTTTCAAAAGTTTTTTATCATATTTTTGTCGCATTTTTGTCTTTTTTTCGGCCATTTTTTTATCAAATTTTAGTCTTTTTTTTTTCTTTTTTTGTCAATTTTTTGTCATTTTTTTCATTTTGTCGTCAATTTTTTAATCAAATTTTAGTCATTTTTTTGTCAGATTTTTTGTCATTTTTTTGTCATTTTTTATCAATTTTTTGTGATATTTTTGTCACATTTTCTCACATTTTTTGTCATTTTTTGTCAAATTTTTGTCCTTTCTTTTAAATTATCTTTTTCTTTTTTCATCATTTTTTTATCAAATTTTAGTCTTTTTTGTATCTTTTTTTGTCAATTTTTTGTCAATTTTTTTCCATTTTTTTCATTTTGTCGTCAATTTTTTAATCAAATTTTAGTCATTTTTTTGTCAATTTTTTTGTCATTATTTTTCCTTTTTTTGTCAAATTTTTTGTCATTTTTTTGTCATTTTTTATCAATTTTTTGTGACATTTTTGTCACATTTTCTCACATTTTTTGTCATTTTTTGTCAAATTTTTGTCCTTTCTTTTAAATTTTCTTTTTCTTTTTTCGTCAATTTTTAATAAAATCTTAGTAATTTTTTTTTTTATTTTTTGTCAATTTTTTGTCAAATTTTAGACATTTTTTGTCACATTTTGTCAATTGATTTTTCTTTTTTTTTCTTTTTTTTTTCGTCAATTTTTTATCAAATTTTTGTCATTTTTTGTCAATTTTTTATAATATTTTCGTCATTTTTTGTCAATTTCTTGTGACGTTTTTGGCACATTTTTGTCACTTTTTCATCATTTTTTCATCACTTTTTTGTCACATTTCCATCATTGTTTTCGTCTCAGTTTTGTTGCTATTTTCTCACTTTTTCCCAGAAGCTTTTGGATTGGGGTAAAGGAGAAAACGTGCTCAGTTCAGGCGGGGGTTAAGGGGTTTGATTCTCACTTTGCGGTGCTGGCGTGCAGGTACACGGCGCTCTGAATCGGCACCAGGAAGATGAAGTCCGTGCCGATGTCCACGGCCGTCCTCTTCACGGCGTCCCGGCTCGGCGAGGAGCCCCACCCTGAGGTGTACGCCGCGAAGGCCACGTCCACGGCGGCCGGGCCCTTCCCCTGAGCGTACGACGCCACCAGCCTTTTCACGTCTTCACTGCGGAGGAAAATGTGCCGTCAAAGACAAGAGGTTTGCAAACAGGTAATATATAAATCAATCTTTATTCATAGAGCGCTTTTCAAACAAATATTAACATCATTTACACTGAAAGGAGCTTTAAATCGAATAAGTTCCACTTCCTGTTGGGCTTTTTTTTTTTTAACAGGGCGGAAACAGGCTTCTATATTTAACCCCTTAACTCCCACCTGAACCGAGCACATTTTCTCCAGTTTGGCTTTACCCCAATCCAAAAGCTTCTGGAAAAAAGGTGTGAAAATAGCGACAGAACTGGGACGAAAACAATGATGGAAATGTGACAAAAAATGACGAAAAATGACCAAAAAAGTGACGAAAAAGGTAAAAAAAAAATGACAAAAAATTACCAAAAATATGACAAAAAATAATAAAAAATTACCAAAAAGTGACAAAAAATGTAAAAAAAAAAAATGTGACAAAAATGTAACAAAAAATTACAAAAAAACGGACAAAAATTTGACAGAAAAATGACAAAAAACAAAACAAAAAATTTGACAAAAAATGTCAAAAAAGTGACAAAAAATGTGACAAAAAATAACAAAAAATAACAAAAAAGTGACAAAAAATGTGACAAAAAATAACAAAAAATGACAAAAAAGTGACAAAAAAGGTAAAAAAAAATGACAAAAAATTACCAACAATATGACAAAAAAATTATAAAAAATTACCCAAAAAGTGACAAAAAATGTAAAAAAAAAATTGACAAAAATGTAACAAAAAATTACAAAAAATTACAAAAAAAATGACAAAAATTTGACGAAAAAAATGACGAAAAAGTGACAAAAAACAAAACAAAAAATTTGACAAAAAATGTCAAAAAAGTGACAAAAAATGTGACAAAAAATTACAAAAAAACTGACAAGAATTTGACGAAAAAAATGATGAAAAAGTGACAAAAAATGACAAAAAATGTGACAAACAAATGACTAAAAATGTGACCAAAAAATGACAAAAAAGTGACAAAATGAGTTGAATACCCCCTCCAAAAAAGATGGAAAAAAAAACGTGAGGAAAAAGATCCATTTAGATGACTTTTGTAGACTTTCAAATGAGGCGTCACACTGGCCTACAGGATTTTAAATAATTCAAACTAAATGACATTTCTGGAGATACGACAAAGTTCAAAACAACTGTATTGCCTTGCATTGGTGTCAGTGGACCTACGTGGGCGTGTCCTGGTGCTTGTCGCCCAGGGAGGGGATGTCCTGCAGGGTGAACAAGTGGCCGTCCATGTTGTTGACCCCCAGCAGGTAGTCCACGTCCGCCGCATTGTGGAACAGCTCAGAGGGGGGGTCCGGGAGGAAGTCTCCATCCACCACCGGAGTCAGGAGGAGGTTCAGCACGCCAGGCTCTGGCCAAGCAACAAATGAAAGATTTAGAAATACATATTACATATACCCTTTTTATTTTATACTATTATTGTTTTCATCCCGGATATTATAGGTTTGATTATTATTCCCCAAAACGAACCTTCTTTATTAACCTCTTAAAAGAGAGGATCTTTTTCCTCACGTCAGCAGATTTTTTTCTCCATAATATTTTTTGTCCATCCATCACTTTTTTGTCCTTTTTTTGTCATTTTTTAATCAAATTTTTTGTCATTTTTTTGTCATTTTTTTGTCACATTTTTTTCGATTTTTAGTCATTTTTTCGTCCATTTTTGTCAATTTTTTATAAACTTTTTGTCCTTTTTTGTCATATTTTTTGTAGTTTTTTGGTCAATTTTTTATCATTTTTTGTTGAATTTTTGTAATTTTTTGGTCGATTTTTTATTACATTTTTTGTCCTTTTTTGTCATTTTTTGTCACATTTTTGACATTTTTTTGTCATTTTTTCATCAATTTTTCATCAATTTTTTGTGAACTTTTTGTTGAATTTTTGTCGTTTTTTGGTCAAATTTTTGTAATTTTTTTGTCACATTTTTTGTTATTTTTTGGTCAATTTTTAATCAATTTTTCATCATTTTTTCATCATTTTTTTGTCGTTTTTTTGTCAATTTTTTGTAATTTTTTGGTCAAATTTTTGTAGTTTTTTGGTCAATTTTTTATTAAAATTTTTGTCCTTTTTCGTCAATTTTTTTATCATTTTTTGTTGATTTTTTGTAATTTTTTCGTCAATTTTTTGTCACATTTTTGTCGTTTTTTGGTCAATTTTTTTGTAATTTTTTTGTAATTTTTTGGTCGATTTTTTGTCCTTTTTTGTCAAATTTTTGTCATTTTTTGTCATTTTTTGTCATTTTTTGTCATTTTTTAATCAAATTTTTGTCTTTTTTTTTTTATCAATTTTTTGTTATTTTTTGGTCATTTTTTTGTCTTTTTTTGTCATATTTTTGTTGTTTTTTTGTCAATTTTTTGTCATTTTTTTGTTGCATTTTTGTCATTTTTTGGTCAATTTTTCAATGTTTTCTCACTTTTTTGTCACATTTCCATCATTGTTTTCGTCTCAGTTTTGTTGCTTTTTTCCAGAAGCTTTTGGATTGGGGTAAAGCCAAAACTGGAGAGAATGTCCTCAGTTCAGGTGGGAGTTAAAGGGTTAAGATCTCATTTTCTTGGGGATAACGAGTTAGCCGGTGACGAGTGTGAGAACTCAGAAGTCACATGATCGAGTACTATAGTTACTTTTTCCACCAAATTAGTTTGGGTCTGTCAACACTTCAACTACAGAGTACAGATGATGACTCAAGAACCTTCATGGAAGTATAAATGGAATGAAAGCACAAATCACCCAATGTTTCTATTGTTCATACGGTTTATGGTGAGCACATGTAGAATCTGAAAACTGTAAAATACACGTACGGTCGGGGTTTCCTTGCTGGATCTTTGGAGCGGCCATTGTCAGGTTCCCGGCGTCGATGGTTTTCAGACAGTCCACCATAGTGTGGTCAGAGGGACAGCCCACCTTCTCTGCCACCTGCACATACACATACACATACACATATATATGATGAAGTATTACTATAAGGTCTGATCATCACCTTCTCTCAGGGACTCACCTGCACATACACATATATATAATGAAGTATTACTATAAGGTCTGATCATCACCTTCTCTCAGGGACTCACCTGCACATACACATATATATAATGAAGTATTACTATAAGGTCTGATCAGCACCTTCTCTCAGGAACTCACCTGCACAGCCACGGCTCGAGGGTCGGTGTTGAAGGCCCAGGGGCAGAAGGCCACTCCGCTCTGGGAGATGGCCCTGCGGATCAGGCCTCTGTTGTGGGGGGACAGGATCTGTGGAAACACCAGCCCAAAGTGTGTTAGTGATATTCTGACTGCTGTTTCAGAGAGTGGCTGAGCTTTCTGTGCATTTGCCTGTTTTTATGTCACCGTGTAATAGCTTCTGGCACTTTTTAACCTCTTAACTCCCGCCTGAACCGAGAGGATCTTTTTCCTCACGTTTTTTTCCATCATTTTTTGTTGGGTATTCAACTCATTTTTGTAACTTTTTTGTCATTTTTTGTCATTTTTTCGTCGTTTTTTCATCAATTTTTTCATCAATTTTTGTCATCAAATTTTTGTCATTTTTTATCATTTTTTTGTCACATTTTGTCATTTTTTTGTCAAATTTTTGTAATTTTTGTGGCACCTTTTTGTCATTTTTCGTCAATTTTGTATCAATTTTTTGTCGTTTTTTGTCACATTTTTTTCATTTTTTTTTTTCCATTTTTTTTTTCATTTTGTCGTAAATGTTTTTTTAATCAAATTTTTTTCATTTTTTTTCATTTTTTTGTCACATTTTGTCATATTTTTTTAATTTTTTCGTCATTTTTTCGTCAATTTTTGTCATCAAATTTTGTTCATTTTTTGTCTTTTTTCATTGTTTTTGTCACATTTTTGTCACAATGTTGTCAAATTTTTGTAATTTTTGTGGCACCTTTTTGTCATTTTTCGTCAATTTTGTATCAATTTTTTGTCGTTTTTTGTTACATTTTTTATCAAATTTTGTCATTTTTTGTCGTTTTTTTTTTGTCATTTTTTGTCACATTTTTGTGACATTTTTGTGACAATTTTCGTCACTTTTTTGACAATGTTTTCTCACTTTTTTGTCACATTTCCATCATTGTTTTCGTCTCAGTTTTGTTGCTATTTTCACACCTTTTTTCCAGAAGCTTTTGGATTCGGGTAAAGCCAAACTGGAGAAAACATGTTAAGTTAAGAGGTTAAGCTGAAGTAGTGAAAAAATACAAACTTAAATTAAGACTAGTATATCCACATAAAGACAAAACGCTTATATTTTCAGAAACTTCCTCTGTGAGCCTGAAGCAGCTCAGTAAACGTGCTCGTCCACATGGGTTGACTCAGGTCTGTGATTCATCCTCCAGGCCAGTGTGAGGCGCTGTGACGCCAACACAGATAATAGAACAGGATGTAGAAACAGTGAAAATGAAAATGAAGGATTTCGGATCTACAGAAGAGACGAGGAGGAGAGTTCATTCTTTTCCTGTCAGTCCAAAAACACAGAGTGAGTTTTCAGACCTGGAAGTTGACACTAGCGCCCCCTGCTGACTCTCCAAATATGGTGATGTTGTCGGGGTCGCCTCCAAAGGCGTCGATGTTCCTGTGGACCCAGGCGATGGCGGCCTGCTGGTCCCACAGGCCGTAGTTCCCTGGATTAGAAATAACACCACACAACACAGGAGACGGTTTAGTTATTTTCCCCTTTTTATATTTATAGAAAATCATTTTGTCTTTTGTTTCAATGCCTTTAACCCGTTAACTCCCGCCTGAACCGAGAACATTTTCTCCAGTTTGGCTTTACCCCAATCCAAAAGCTTCTGGAAAAAAGGTGTGAAAAAAGCAACACGACAAAAAAGTGAGGAGACATTTATGAAAATTTATGACCAAATATGACCAAAAAATTACCCCAAAAAATGACAAAAATATGATAAAAAATGTCAAAAAAATGACATAAATGTAACAAAAATGTGATAAAAAAAATTGACAAAAAAATGAATAAAAAATCACTAAAAATGGAGAAAAAAAACGATAAAAAATGGAAAAAAATGACAAAAATGTGACAAAAAAATGATTTCAAAAAATGACGAGAAAATGACAAAATGTGGCAAAAACATGACAAAAATATAACAAAAATGTGATAAAAAATGGACGAAAAATTACTAAAAAATAACAAAAAAATGATTGAAAAATGATGAAAAAAGGACAAAAAAATGACAAAATGTGACAAAAACATGACAAAAAAATGACAAAAATGCAACGAAAATATAACTAAATGTGATAAAAAATTGATGAAAAATAAAAAAATGATTAAAAAATGATTAAAAAATGATTAAAAAATGACGAGAAAATGACAAAATGTGACAAAAAAATGACAAAAATGCAACAAAAATATAACAAAAATGTGATAAAAAATGGACGAAAAATGACAAAAAAATGACAAAAAAATGACAAAAAAATGACAAAAAAATGACAAAATGTGATTAAAAAAAATTGACCCAAAAATTACTAAAAAATGGAGGGGAAAAAATTACAAAAATGTCACAAAAAATGTCCAAAAACTCACAAAAAATTATAAATGGAAAAAAATGACAAAATGTGACAAAAACATGACAAAAAAAATGACAAAAATGCAACGAAAATATAACAAAAAAATGATTAAAAAATGACAAAAAAATGACGAAAAAATGACAAAAAAGTTACAAAAATGAGTTGAATACCTAACAAAAAATTGATGAAAATAAAAACCTGACGACGTGAGGAAAAAACTCCTCTCGGCTCAGACGGGAGGTCAGAGGTCACCGCGCTGAACGTGACTTATAGACGTTAATAACACTGACCGGGTAACGAGGCGTCTCCGGAGCTCAGGAAGCCCAGCACGCCCACCCTGTAGGCCACGCTGACCACGATCACGCCCCCGCGGTCCGCCAGCTCCTGCCCGCTGTACAGGTAGTTGTTCAGGAAGTTTGGCCCCATGGAGCCCCCCACCATGAAGCCCCCCCCGTAGAACCAGATCATCACGGGCAGGTCTGACGAGACTTTAACAGAGGGAACAGGGGAGCGGCTTTAAGGTTCAGTGTTTAGAGAGAGAATCTTTATTTTATATTTTGAAACTGTAACTACGAACATAGAATACTTTACTATTTTAAAGTACCGTATTTTCCGGACTATAAGTCGCTCCGGAGTGTAAGAGGCACCAGCCAAAACATGCTGAACAGGCGTATGGCTAATGCTGCTAATGCTAACGTAGCACATGGATGGCTAGCTACATGAAGCATAAACAGGCTCAACTAAAACCGGCGTCTGGTTTGTTAACGTCACATAAACAGTTCAGATAAAACTCTAGCATAAACAACAAACTCTCCATCTCGCTCCAAATCATTAAAATCCATTGAAATCTTCGTCCTCGGTGTCACTTCTGAACAATCGCCATGGCAACGACCTGGAGGCGTAACCGCGGCGTTGACAAGCCTCTCCCGGCAGCACGTTTTCCAGTTTTCTTCTCTAAGAGTTACCTCCGCTTCTTCTTCTTCTTCTTCTTCTTTTTCTTCTTCTTCTTTTTCTTCTTCTTTTTCTTTTTTCTTTTTCTTCTTCTTTTTCTTTTTTCTTTTTCTTCTTCTTTTTCTTTTTTTCTTTTTCTTCTTTTTCATCTTTTTCTTCATGTTCTTTTTCTTTTTCTTCTTTTTCTTTTTCATCTTTTTCTTTTTCTCGGATAAAGCGGAAGAAAAAGGATGGATGGATTTTTCTTTTTCTTATTTTTATTTTTCACCTTTTTCTTTTTCATCTTCTTTTTCACCTTTTTCTTT
Source organism: Gobius niger (assembly GCF_951799975.1). Taxonomy (NCBI): domain Eukaryota; kingdom Metazoa; phylum Chordata; class Actinopteri; order Gobiiformes; family Gobiidae; genus Gobius; species Gobius niger. Next base: position 10,415,751 of record NC_136873.1, read on the forward strand.
TTCATCTTTTTCTTTTTCTTCTTTTTCTTTTTCATCTTTTTCTTTTTCTTCTTTTTCTTTTTCATCTTTTTCATCTTTTTCTTCTTTTTCTTTTTCTTCTTTTTCTTTTTCATCTTCTTTTTCATCTTTTTCTTTTTCTTCTTTTTCTTTTTCTTCTTTTTCTTTTTCATCTTTTTCATCTTTTTCTTCATCTTCTTTTTCTTCTTTTTCTTCATCTTCTTTTTCTTCATCTTCTTTTTCTTGTTTTTCTTCATCTTTTTCTTCTTTTTCTTTTTCTTCTTTTTCTTCATCTTCTTTTTCTCCTTCTTCTTCTTATCAGTAACCTCCGCTTCTCACCCACTCCTCACTTTCTTTCTGCTGCTCGATTAGCCTGCAGTGCCCCCTAGTGGCAATGTGAAATCATATAATAGTCACTCCGGAGTATAAGACGCCAAACTCTGAAAAAAGGTGTGACATATAGTCTGGAAATACGGTAACTCTTCCAACACTGACGGTTTCAGATTGGACCCTACACATTACTCTTATTATACTTCTGTACTTTCTGAGTACTCACTGAAGTGTACTTTAACCATACACAGAAAGGGAATGTGTTTTTTTACCGTTTCTTCCATGAGGGACCCAGATGTTGAGGTAGAGACAGTCTTCACTTCCAAAGGTGTTGGTCTGCAGCAAACTGATCTGCAGACACCGAGGAGCAAACCTGGTGGCTTTGAGGATCCCTGTGGACAGAAGAGCGTCCTCAGCGTTTATTAAAGAAGCTTTTTCCACACTGAGAGATGTTCTTACCTGAGCTTAGACGAGTGATATGACCAAGTGCATTTTCTCTGGTTCAGCTTTAACCAAATCTAAAATGTAACAGCCTGTAGGGCAGAGGAACGCCTCACTTGAAAGATAGGACGTACAAAACTGATCAAGCTTTTTCCTTGTTGCTGCGTAATTGTCACTTTTTTTGTTACATTTTTGCCTTTGCTGTTTTGTTGCATTTTTATCATCATTACTTTTTTTCAATTTTTCATCACTTTATTGTCACTTTTTTTGTCATTTTTTCATCACTTTTTTGTCATTTTTTGTCAATTTTTCATCACTTTTTTGTAATTTTTTCATCACTTTTTCATCACTTTTTTGTTATTTTTTTGTTATTTTTTGTCATTTTTTCATCACTTTTTTGTCATTTTTTCATCACTTTTTTGTAATTTTTTTGTCAATTTTTCATCACTTTTTCATCACTTTTTCATCACTTTTTTTGTCAATTTACCATCACTTTTTTGTCATTTTTTCATCACTTTTTCATCACTTTTTTGTCATTTTTTTGTCAATTTTTCATCACTTTTTTGTCATTTTTTTGTCAATTTTTCATCACTTTTTTGTCAAATTTTTTTGTCATTTTTTTGTCAAATTTTCATCACTTTTTTGTCAATTTTTTCATCACTTTTTCATCACTTTTTTGTCATTTTTTTGTCATTTTTTGTCAATTTTTCATCACTTTTTTTGTCAATTTTTTGTCCATTTTTCATCACTTTTTTTGTCCATTTTTCATCACTTTTTCATCACTTTATTGCCACTTCATTGTCAATTTTCCATCACTTTTTTGTCAATTTTTTTGTCAATTTTTCATCACTTTTTTTTTATTTTTTTGTCAATTTTTCATCACTTTTTTGTCTTTTTTTTGGTCAATTTTCCATCACTTTTTCTCATTTTTTCGTCACTTTTCTATTACTCTATTGTCACTTTTATGTTGCTCCTTTGTGGCTTTTTTATTTGCATTTTTGCGCCTTACTTTTCGTCTCTTTTTTTTCCGAGAAGGGTTTGGATTTGGGTAAAGCCAAACTGGAGAAAATGTGCTTGTGGTGAAGAGCTTAAGCACAAACACTAGACTCACACGGTCACATGTGAAAACTTTTTGTTTTCCTCATTTTAAACCAACATAATCACATGTGTCCTGATTTATGTTACTGTGAAAGCTCCTGATAACAAACAGTGATGTGGGGGGGTATACAGAACCCCTCCCTCAGTGATGTGGGGGGGGGGTATACTGACCGCTCCAGCTGTAATTGTCACTTTTTTCCCTTTGCTGTTTTGTTGCATTTTCATGACATTTTCGTCACTTTTTTGCTACATTTTTTCCCCCACATTTTTTTCAATTTTTCATCACTTTTTCATCACTTTATTACCACTTTTTTGTCATTTTTTTGTCATTTTTTGTCAATTTTCCATCACTTTTTTGTCCATTTTTTTGTCATTTTTTTGTCAATTTTTCATCACTTTTTCATCACTTTCTTGCCACTTTTTTGTCATTTTTTGTCAATTTTTCATCACTTTTTCATCACTTTTTCATCACTTTCTTGCCACTTTTTTGTCAATTTTTTTGTCATTTATGTTACTGTGAAAGCTCCTGATAACAAACAGTGATGTGGGGGGGGTATACAGAACCCCTCCCTCAGTGATGTGGGGGGGTATACTAACCGCTCACTTTTTTTGTTACATTATTCACTTTGCTGTTTTGTTGCATTTTCATGACATTTTCGTCAACATTTTTTCCCCCACATTTTTGTCATTTTTTCATAACTTTTTCATCACTTTTTGTCACTTTTTTGTCATTTTTTGTAAATTTTTCATCACTTTCTTGTCAATTTTTTTTGTCAATTAATTGTAAATTTTCCATCACTTTTTTGTCAATTTTTTTTGTCAATTTTTTGTCAATTTTCCATCACTTTTTCATCACTTTATTGTCAATTTTCCATCACTTTTTTGTCATTTTTTTGGTCATTTTTTTGTCAATTTTTCATCACTTTTTCATCACTTTCTTGCCACTTTATTGTCAATTTTCCATCACTTTTTTGTCAATTTTTTTGTCATTTTTTTGTCAATTTTCCATAACTTTTTTGTCACTTTTCTATTACTCTTTTGTCCATTTTTTGTCATTTATGTTACTGTGAAAGCTCCTGATAACAAACAGTGATGTGGGGGGGGGGGGGGGGGGGGGGTATACAGAACACTAACCGCTCCAGCCGGGGTGGGGCCTGGGCTTCTCCCACAGTCCTGGTTTAGCAGCGAAGGGAACTCCTTTGAAGACCTCCACAGAGCGGGACAGGCCCACAGGGATGTTCTGACCCTGCACACGGCCCCCCTCTGTCTGCACCACGCCCAGCTGCAGGAACACACACACTTTTAACATCACACACACACTTTAAACATCACACACTTTAAATGGAGAACGTGAACAGCTGGGACGTTTTTAAAGGCTATAACTATATAATTACTTTGACCCACTTTTCTTTTTTACTGAACGTTAACAGGATAAAACAGATAAAACAGATAAAACTGGGGCTTGTTTGAAACGGCTTTAACAAATGCAGAATTATTGATATAGTTTCTACTAAATAAAGATAAAGTGGACCTAGTTTAGACCTATTTTAGACCTGGTTTAGTCTTGGTTTAGTCTTGGTTTAGACCTGGTTTAGTCTTGAGGGTGGGAGGCAGTTTTCATCCAAACAGCAGCTCTGGGAGGCTATTCTAACATCCTGCAAACGAATCCAAGCAGAAACTGTCCAAAAACTCACAAGTTTAACGGATTTAAGAATTTTGAAGCTGCTCAAAGAAGCTCCTATGGTAAAATATAACTTGACCCAGATGTTTTTGATTGAAATAACTTTTGATTTCAGTAACAAATGACCATTTTCAGTTAATTACAAGCTTTAAAATGTATCGAAACCATGAGTTGCACAATAATTTGAAAAAGTAGATTTTGAGTGTTTTACTATATTCATTTTTTGAAAAAGAAAAACACATTCAAATGATCCTCGACCAGTTAAAGACTTGAAAATGAAAATGAGTTTAGGAAATCAGAGAAAAATGTCATTTGCATAATGATTTGGAACGCGGTGTAGATTAGGAAGGTTTATCCACAAGGACTTTTACAGATCTGACTCCTGACAGATTTAGTGAACTTTGAACTCAAAAAGAGTCACTAGTAAAGAGTTTATTCACAAACTAAACACACTTAAACCTGGCTCCGTCCGTTATTTAGATTTTGTGGCAGAAAATATAGTGCAAAGTCACTTCCAAACCTCTAAAAACAAGAGGAAATTACCTTTTAACCTCTGACCACCCGCCAAAACCAAGTGCATTCTCTCCTCTTTGCCATTGTCGTCACTTTTTATTGCGTTTATGTCTTTTTGTCACTTTTTTTGCTGAATTTATGTCACTTTTTTGCTGGATTTTTGTCTTTTTTTGCTGGATTTTTGTCTTCTTTTTTTTGCTGAATTTTTGTAATTTTTTTGCTGGATTTTTGTCACTTTTTTGCTGGATTTTTGTAATTTTTTTGCTGGATTTTTGTATATTTTTGCTGGATTTTAGTAATTTTTTTGCTGAATATTTGTCATTTTTCTGCTGGATTTTTGTCATTTTTTTTGCTGATTTTTTGTCCATTTTTTTGCTGGATTTTTGTCATTTTTTGCTGGATTATTGTATTTTTTCTGATGGATTTTTGTCATTTTTTTGCTGAATTTGTGTCATTTTTTGCTGGATTTTTGTCATTTTTTGCTGGATTTTTGTCATTTTTTTTTGTCATTTTTTGCTGGATTTTTGTCACTTTTTGCTGGATTTTTGTAATTTTTTGCTGGATTTTTGTCATTTTTTTGCTGGATTTTTGTCATTTTTTTGCTGGATTTTTGTCACTTTTTAGCACTTTTTGTTGTGTTTACATCCCCATTTTCTTTTTATATCGCTGTTTTGAAGAAGCTTTTAGATTTGGAGAATTTGGAGAACAGGAGAGAACATGTTCAGGTGGGAGTTAAGAGGTTAATCCAAACAAAAAGTAACCAGGGTTGTAGAGGGACACGTGGAAATTACGGTTTTATTTGGGTCCTCGGCTCGTCGTCCGAAGGTAATGGTGGAAACTCAAAGCCACTTGGGAACCACTGATAGTAAAACATTGGCAAAAAATAGTTCTTTACTTTACGATGTTGAGGTTCGGCCCTTGGGTGTTTTGAGAATGATGAAAATCGGCCCTTCACGACGTAAACTTGCCTATCCCTGCCCTATTGTGTGACCTTTGTCTTTAGAAAGGAAGTATGATAAAAGAGGCAACCTTACCGAGGCAGCGCGGGCCGTCCCCAGAGCCAGCAGGAGAGCGAGTATCGTCCTGTGAGGGTCCATGTCTGAGCGGAGGACAGTGAACGCACCACACGGCTTATATTCTCAACACTGTGTGCACTTCAGGGGCCGCAGCACCTGTGCCGTCCGCCGGCCTTGACCCCCCGACGTGACCTCACCAGATAAGAGTTAATGCACGAACATGAGATGGTGCTTTCATATAGAACCACCGGTCAGAATGGCACCTAAGGGGAGAGAGCTGGTCGGCCCCTTTAGGATCCCTGAAGGTGTGAAAATGGCCTCTGAAAAACATGTGGAGTTTCGGACTGAGCCGTGCTTTCCCGAAAAACAATCATCTCAACTCATGATGTGGACCCCCTCCTCCCCTGACATGCTTAATGATTTGGAACGCGGTGAACATTAGGAAAGTTTAAGCACGACACATTTATTGAACTGTGAACTCAAGAAGTCACTAGTAAAGAGTTTATTCACAAACGAAACACACTTAAACCTGGTTCCGTCCGTTATTTAGATTTTGTGGCAGAAAATATAGCGCTAAAGTCACTTCCAAACAGGGGCGGACTGGGACTGAAAAACAGCCCTGGACACTGACCCCCCCGCCTTAACGGAGCGCATTTTCTCCAGTTCGGCTTTACCCAAATCTAAAAGCTTCTCGGCTGGAGAGCAACGATGTAATGCCTCATTTGAAAGCTGAGACCTACAAAGTAATTGTAACTCAATTTTTGTTGAATTTTTGTCACATTTTTGTTGAATTTTTGTCATTTTTTGTTGAGTTTTTGTCATTTTTTGTTGAGTTTTTGTCACATTTTTGTTGATTTTTTGTCACATTTTTGTTGATTTTTTGTCACATTTTTGTTGAATTTTTGTCATTTTTTGTTGAGTTTTTGTCACATTTTTGTTGATTTTTTGTCACATTTTTGTTGATTTTTTGTCACATTTTTGTTGAATTTTTGTTGATTTTTTTTTTAAATTTTGTTGATTTTTTGTCACTTTTTGTTGAATTTTTGTCACATTTTTGTTGAATTTTTGTCACATTTTTGTTGAATTTTTTTCACTTTTTGTTGAATTTTTGTCACTTTTTGTTGATTTTTTGTCACATTTTTGTTGAATTTTTGTCACTTTTTGTTGAATATTTGTCACATTTTTGTTGAATTTTTGTCACATTTTTGTTGATTTTTTGTCACATTTTTGTTGAATTTTTGTCACTTTTTGTTGAATTTTTTTCACGTTTTTGTTGAATTTTTGTCACATTTTTTTCTTATGCTTCTGTCACGTTTTTGTGGCCTTTTCGTTGCTTTGTTGTCGTGATTTTGTTGACTTTTCATCACATTTTTTTTTCACACTTTTATTTAATGCTTTTTCCGGCACGTTTTTGTTTTGTTTTCATCCTCTTTTTTTGGCGCTATTTTGATGCTTTGCTTTTTAGCTTTTAGATTTGGGTAAAGAATGGACATATGGCCAGTGCTTCCAAAACTCTAAAAACGAGAGGAAATTACTTTTAATCCAAACAAAAAGTGTTCGCTCTGTGCTGATGCAGTCGTGAAGGACCAATTGGCCCAGAATTCAGAATCAGAAAACATTTTATTTATTTGTCAGTGAAAGGTTTTAATCATGAGATAGAAGCCAGTGGGTCAGCCGGGTGGATCACCACACGTTCACTGTGTGTTGGGGCTGCACTGGATATAGGACGCTCCCAACATTCAGCCGGGTGGATTACCACACGTTCACTGTGTGTTGGGGCTGCATTAATATAGGACGCTCCCAACATTCAGCCGGGTGGATCACCACACGTTCACTGTGTGTTGGAGGTACACTGGATATAGGACGCTCCCAACATTCAGCCGGGTGGATCACCACACGTTCACTGTGTGTTGGGGGTACACTGGATATAGGACGCTCCCAACATTCAGCCGGGTGGATCACCACATGTTCACTGTGTGTTGGGGATGCACTGATATAGGACGCTCCCAACATTCATTTTGCTGATTTTTTGTCTTTTTTCTGCTGTATTTTTGTCACTTTTTTTTGCTGAATTTTTTGTCATTTTTCTGCTGGATTTTTGTCACTTTTTTTGCTGTTTTTTTTGTCATTTTTCTGCTGGATTTTTGTCACTTTTTTGCTGGATTTTTGTCATTTTTTGCTGGATTTTTGTCACTTTTTTTGCTGTTTTTTTTGTCATTTTTCTGCTGGATTTTTGTCACTTTTTTGCTGGATTTTTGTCACTTTTTTGCTGATTTTTTGTCTTTTTTTTGCGGGATTTTTGTCATTTTTTTGCGGGATTTTTGTCTTTTTTCTGCTGGATTTTTGTCACTTTTTTGCTGGATTTTTGTCATTTTTTGCTGGATTTTTGTCATTTTTTGCTGATATTTTGTCATCTTTTGCGGGATTTTTGTCATTTTTTGCTGATTTTTTGTCATTTTTTGCTGATTTTTGTAATTTTTCTGCTGGATTTTTGTCATTTTTTGCTGATTTTTTGTCATTTTTTGGCTGTTCGCTCTGTGCTGATGCAGACATGAAGGAACGATTGCCCCAGAGTTCAGAATCAGAAAACATTTTATTTTTTTTGACAGTGAAAGGTTTTAATCATGAGATAGAAGCCAGTGGGTCAGCCGGGTGGATCACCACACGTTCACTGTGTGTTGGGGCTGCACTGGGGATATAGGACGCTCCCAACATTCAGCCGGGTGGATCACCACACGTTCACTGTGTGTTGGGGGTACACTGGATATAGGACGCTCCCAACATTCAGCCGGGTGGATCACCACACGTTCACTGTGTGTTGGGGCTGCACTGATATAGGACGCTCCCAACATTCATTTTGCTGATTTTTTGTCTTTTTTCTGCTGTATTTTTGTCACTTTTTTTTGCTGAATTTTTTGTCATTTTTCTGCTGGATTTTTGTCACTTTTTTGCTGGATTTTTGTCACTTTTTTTGCTGTTTTTTTTTGTCATTTTTTGCTGGATTTTTGTCACTTTTTCTGCTGGATTTTTGTCACTTTTTTGCTGATTTTTTGTCTTTTTTTTGCGGGATTTTTGTCATTTTTTTGCTGGATTTTTGTCTTTTTTCTGCTGGATTTTTGTCACTTTTTTGCGGGATTTTTGTAATTTTTTGCTGATTTTTTGTCATTTTTTGCTGATTTTTGTAATTTTTCTGTTGGATTTTTGTGATTTTTTGTCATTTTTTTGCTGTTCGCTCTGTGCTGATGCAGACATGAAGGAACGATTGCCCCAGAGTTCAGAATCAGAAAACATTTTATTTTTTTTGTCAGTGAAAGGTTTTAATCATGAGATAGAAGCCAGTGGGTCAGCCGGGTGGATCACCACATGTTCACTGTGTGTTGGGGCTACACTGGATATAGGACGCTCCCAACATTCAGCCGGGTGGATCACCACATATTCACTGTGTGTTGGGGCTGCACTGATATAGGACGCTCCCAACATTCAGGGACACGGGCTCTGGGTTCGGAGGTACAGCTTTGGCGCAGATGTAGTCTCGGGCTATGTTCTCTGGGAGATCATTCCAATACGTGCCTGGATTGGGTGAAGGCAGAAAGAGAGAAAGGAAATTATAAACGACATGACTTCTTCATTGGAGGATACTTTTTGTTCTGAACTGATTTTTTGTGAACCGTTACCTTCATAATAGATCTCAGTGACGTGGTCTTGTCCTTTCCAGTTGTTGGGCTCTCCTGGGGCCCATTTTGAATAGTCCCAAACAGATCCGTCGCTCCACATCCACACGTCTTCCTGATGACGGTTCACACACAACACTTCAGCTCTCATCGTCTCAGCTCGACGAACAGGGTTTAGGTGATGTTTGGAACAAAAAGTCTGACCTTAACTGCGTCCTGTCCACCGATCCAGGTCTGCCGGTTTTCTCCGGAGGTCGTTTTGATCAGACCTGTGATGAAGGAGTGCTCCTCAGCGCTGTGGACGGAGGCCAGGTTTGCACCGTGAGTTTGGCAGATTTTCTGGAGCGAAAAAGACAAATGACACGCTTTGGGTTATTGGTCATTGCAGGCATGTGTGTAGGACGTGCTCTTTACGGTTTAAAACAAATATCAAATGGCTTTTTTACTGAACATGCCTCATTTGAAAGCTAAGAACCTGAAGAATTCAGTCACTGAGCTTCAACTAATGGAGCGATAGCACAAAGTAGGACCTGTGTAAAAGGCAACACAACAACTTTAGTATCACACCGTACTATTAATCTAGTATTAACCTAGTATTATTCTAGTATTCATGTAGTATTAATCTAGTATTAATCTAGTATCCATGTAGTATTAATCTAGTATTAATCGAGTATCCATCTAGTATTATAGTAGTAGTACTAGCACAGGTTAAACTGAGTTCCACCACCTTGGGAAGTGAAAAGAAAACCTGAACCAGCACATGGAGATTATTTTTAATTCTGAGCTGGACAGAAGTTCATCTTCAGAGAGAAACTGGAGGATTGATCAAGTTCAGGAGGTTTAATATAAAAACATTTATCATGAAATCATGAACTTAACGACCATAAACTAATCCATACACGACAAAATAATAGCACAGTAAAACACATTCTCTTACATGTGTTAACAGTAGTGCAGAGTACAAGAAAAGAGTAGAGCTGAGTACAAGTAAAGAGTAGTGCTGAGTACTAGTAAAGAGTAGAGCTGAGTACAAGTAAAGAGTAGTACTGAGTACAAGTAAAGAGTGCTGAGTACAAGTAAAGAGTAGAGCTGAGTACAAGTAAAGAGTCGTACTGAGTACAAGTAAAGAGTAGTGCTGAGTACAAGTAAAGAGTGCTGAGTACTAGTAAAGAGTAGTACTGAGTATCAGTAGTACTGGGTTATTGTTCTTATCAGGGCTGTACCTCTGCTTCGGTCCAAGTCGCCTTAGAATCAAAGAACTTGAAACAGCGAGTTCCAAAGTGAGTCCAGCCGTCAGAACAGCCTTTATTAAAACAAGAATATTCATAAATGAATCAAAGTAAGTGAGCTGTATATTGAGGTGAATGTGGTCAGACTCACCGTGGTCATATTCCACGGCCTGAGTGAGGAAGAGCGAGCAGAGTCAGTAACTGATCAAACAGACGTAATGATAAATGAGATAAACTTACAGCTCCTGTGGTCAGCAGAGCTCCGGACAGACAGAGGAGGGCGGTCAGTGGGAAGTTCACAGCCATCTGAAATCATCAAGTACGACTAAGAAGAAGATCTGTGTGAAAGACCTGAGCCGTGAGGAGACTTACCTTCTCTTCAGGTCAGCAGACTGTCAGACTGGAGGAGACGAGCTGTTTTATAGAGCCGCGAGGGGGGCGGGTTAACACAAACATGGATATTCTTTCCTTATTTCCTTCCTAGGAAGTCACTCAAGTAAACAGATTCTTACAGTAAGAGCCAACCCTAGCATGAAACAGCCCCGTCTTTGACCTCTTAACCCCCACCTACACTCAGCACATTTCAGCGTAAACACAGGCCCTGGCAACACATCTCCCCCGCCCTCATCCATTCACTCTGTCGTCCTGTAAAATACCACAATCATTACAAAACTCAGTAGAAAGTCCTCCCCAGTTCTTAAGAATCCCTCACCCCTCCTCCTCAGCTCACTGTTCCCCCCTCCAGGTTGCAGACCGTGGGACTGTGGAAATATGTGTCTTCTTGTTTTCAGTTTTCTAAATAGTATAATATGTTCTTAGCATTCAAAAGAGAGTGCGCTCCTTTTTAAAGAATATCTGCAAATTGGATTAATTTAAAATAGTTTTTGAATGATTGGCCGTGCTCTATGTTTTTTGTGTTTGTTTTGTTTGTTTATTTATGGAAACAGTATATTTTAAAGGAAATATGTTATATGCACAGTGAAATAAGGGATGTTTTGAAATAAGTGATGTGTTAAGACGAGACACTGCAGGTGAATAGGGAAAAAAATGTACATTTGCAGATATCAATTTAAAACTTTTGCTGTAGATTATCGGCATAAATGTGAGAAAAACATACATTGCAAGTTTTCTGTCATTTTATCTTTTCATATAAGAACAAGGTGTTTTATGCCTAAAAATGCCACGAATTTCACATCTTTTCGGCGACGAAATCTGAAAGATTGAGATAATAAAAAATCCCTCTGAAAAAATCTTCCAAATATTGTTCAGTCCAAGGCTGGAAAATGTGAAGTCTTTAGGTCCGACTGACGTGGACATAGTGTCGCCACAATGACAGAAACATGTGTTTTGAGAAAAAGGCCCTTGAAATTGTGTTCTCCCATATAAGTCTATGGGGGAACATTGAATTAACGCAATATTTAAACATGTTTTTGTGAAGATTCGGTGTATTATTGGTTTCCGGGTGAAAGCTTATATGTTCAGAGACAGATTTGGCCCAAAACCTGAAAACTGAAATTTTTTTGTTTTGCCTGTAGTGTCTCCCCTTAAAATAAGTGATGTGTTGAAATAAGTGATGTTGAAATAAGGATCCAGAGGCATGTGAAATGCTGCTCATGTGAAGTTATTGTAGGCCTACATGTTGTGTTGAGATGTTACTATATTTGGTACTATGACTATATTTATTTTTAAAGGAAACTAGAGTAATATATTTTATGTAAGGTGGGAAAATTGGTTTGTCCGCAATGATAACCGGATCGTATAAAGTTGTTTTGTACGTTTTGGGGATAGAAGTAAGAAAATAATAAGTACTAATCAAGAATAAAAAATGAAAAATACGAAAAAAGTAAAATAAAAAAGGAAACGGTAAATTACAGTAAAAGAGAAGATAGTAAAACCATGTAATAGTACACTGACCGGTTATGAAAAACCTTTGTGTGCTTATAACTCTTAGTGTTGTTATTAGTTATGTTACATTGTGCATGTGTGCGCTATAATGTCTAAAGCTAAAACATAACTATAGATCTTAGTGCTGTAATGCAAAATGGTGATGATATAACAAAGGAAGGTGGTGATAAGAGTTGGACTGGAGATTTGTTTGAAGAGACTGTGGTGTAATGATATTGGGATAGTTGCTGTGATGCTTTGTTTTTTGTCACACTGTTAATTTCTTACACATCGAGCTCTCTCTTGAGTTTGTGTTAAAACTTAGATCTTAGGTAATAGAAATAGTACAGTAAGGTAGTTTTGTGGAGAATTATATTTTAGAGTTGAAAGATAACTGCTCTTCTATCTGTAATGTTTGAATATTTACAAATCACTTATATTATTGGTGATGGTATTGTTTGTATAAAGTAGGAATGCTCAGTGTACCCCTTGTTAAACTGTTGCCTCCCACACCTTTTATGGCCCCAATCCTCTCCCTAGATTGTTCTTTACTTCCTTCCACTGTAAGGAGAATGATAAGGTGATAGATAAGATATGGTGAGTGACCTTTTGGAAGAACTGTGTTTATTGGGTGGTTATATGACTCAGGATTTTTTGTCTCTGCTTGAATGGCATTGTTGGGATTAATCTTGGATAAAATAAAGTATAGATATAGGAAGCAAAATCTAAATGTTTTGCTTTGTCCTACTTGAGATTTATCTGGCGTTGACTAGTTGTAGAGCTGACTATGGTTTTTGGACATCTGATTGCATCAAAATGTTTTTTTTCTTTGATGCTGCTTGTCTAACTTACAAATATAACGATGTTTGTTATTTGGCTTAGGGAAATGGTGAAGTATATTATTCTAATACATAAAAACAAATATGTGACAAAAAATGACAGAAATGTGACAAAAAAATTACAGAAATTTGACGAAAAATGACACAAAAATGACAAAAATGTGACCAAAACAATTACAAAAATTTGATAAAAATTGAGGAAAAAATAACAAAAATGTGCTAAAAATTTACCAAAAAATGACAAAAATGTGACGAAAAAATGACAAAAATGTGAAAAAAAAATGACAAAAATTTGCTAAAAATTTGAGGAAAAAATGACAAAAATGTGACAAAAAAACAACAAATTTGATAAAAAATTGAGGGAAAAATGACAAATATGTGACAAAAAATTACATAAATGACAAAAAAAAATGACACAAAATTAACAAAAATGTGACAAAAAAAATGCAAAAATGTGCTAAAATTTTTTAAAAAAAATGACAAAAATGTGACAAAAATGACAAATGTGACAAAAAAAAGAAAATTTAATAAAAATGGAGGAAAAAATGACAAAAATGTGAAAAAAAAAGAGAAAAATTTGATAAAAAATGAGGAAAAAAATGACAAAAATGTGCTGAAAACTTGACCAAAAAATACAAAAATGTGAAAAACAGCTTTGGTTTTTCATTTTGTTTATGATATTTTAGCAGACGATTCAGATCCAAGATGGCGGCGCAGTAGGGCAGGAAATATGTGTCTTCAGCTGATGATAGTGGTCATTACGAACCGAACGTTTTGGGTGGTCCTCACTTATTTGAAGGACTGTTTGAGGGTCAAGATGTGGTTTTAGGGTTAAGATTCGGATTAGGGTCTGGGCAACACATTATGTCCATGAGTGTCCTCACTACGATAAAGCTGCAAGGATGTGTGTGTGTTTGTGTTCTTGTAATTACGACATTGTGAGGACCAGTGTGAGTTTTTAACCAACAGAGTGAGGACATTTTGGGTGGTCCTCACTTATTTGAAGGACTGCTTTTATATTTCATGAAAGATTAAGCTTAATCATCGTACTGGCAAGAGATTTGTGGCAGATCATGTCCTGCTGTAAAGAAAACCTCTGCATCACTGGCTGCTATGGGCATAAAAGGAGAGAAACTCATGATGTGGACCCCCTCCTACCCTGACCTCAACCCTATTGAGAACCTTTGGAGCCTCAACAAGAAAAACGTCTATGAGGGTGGGAGGCAGTTTTCATCCAAACAGCAGCTCTGGGAGGATATTCTAACATCCTGCAAACAAATCCAAGCAGAAACTGTCCAAAAACTCACACGTTTAACCCCTTAACTCCCACCTGAACCGAGCACATTTTCTCCAGTTTGGCTTTACCCCAATCCAAAAGCTTCTGGGAAAAAGCTGTGAAAATAGCAACAAAACTGAGATGAAAACAATGATAGAAATGTAACAAAAAGGTGAGAAAACATTGACAAAAAATGACAAAAAATGGATTAAAAAGTGGCAAAAATGTCACAAGAAATTGACGAAAAATTGACGAAAAAATGACAAAAATGTGACAAAATGTGACAAAAAAATGACAAAAATGTGACAAAAAAACGACAAAACATTGAGAAAAAATTGAGAAATAAATGACAAAAATGTGACAAAAAATGACAGAAATTTGACAAAAAAATTACAAAAAATTGACGAAAAATTGACAAAAAAATGACAAAAAATGTGACAAAAAATGACAAAAATGTGACAAAAAATGACAGAAATTTGACAAAAAAATGACAAAAAATGTGACAAAAAATGACAAAAATGTGACAAAAAAATCACAAAAAATTGAGAAAAAATTGAGAAAAAAATGACAAAAATGTGACAAAAAATGACAGAAATTTGACAAAAAAAATACAAAAAATTGACGAAAAAATGACAAAAATGTGACAAAATGTGACAAAAAAATGACAAAAATGTGATAAAAATGTGATAAAAATGTGACAAAAAAATTACAAAAAATTGATAAAAATTGAGGAAAAAATGAAAAAAATGTGACAAAAAAATGACAAAAATGTGACAAAAAATGACAAAAAAATAGATAAAAAACTGAGGAAAAAATGAAAAAAATGTGACAAAAATGTGAAAAATGAATTTTTTTTGGACAAAAATCAGTTGAATATCCAACAAAAAAATGAAAAAAAATCTGATGACGTGAGGAAAAAGATCCTCTCGGTTCAGGCGGGAGTTAAGAGGTTAATGGATTTAACAATTTTGAAGCTGCTCGTATGTTAAAATATAACTTGACCTGTTAAGATGTTTTGCTCGGTCCAATGGCACCTCTGTTCAATGGGACACTTTTGGAATAATGAGGCGTCGGACTGATACAAACGACAAAGTCACCGCTCCATTATTCCCATTTTTTTTATTTGTCGTCACGTTCGACTCGAAGCAAGAAAAGAAAACAAGAGCTCACATTTAAATATGACACAGAAATGAACATTTTCTTATAAAACAATCCATGGTCTTAAGTAGAAAAAGTCGAAGATGAAGCTCATATTAACAGCGTGAGGGAGAGTGAATCTCTGTAGGCACAAGTTTGAAGGAACCGTTTCCCCGCGAGCTCCGTCAGAAAGGTCTCTACTTTTCTCAGCTTTTCCAAACTGTAAGAAATGTCCAGAATGTTCTCTTCAACCCTGAGACTTTGGTCTTTGTCCACTCCCTTTGGTTCATCAGAAGCTACATTTTGAAAACTCTCTCTCCTCTCTCGTAACAATAAACAACATAAATGACAAAAACAGGAAAACCGAGCGGACGACTCGGGTTTGAAACTTAAATACAAGGCGAGACGCTGCGAGTAAAACTTTGACATTCATTACTCAACTGATTCTTTTTTAGGGATGTTTCCAAACCTGAGCGTCTGATCAGAGTTTCAGGTTTGCAGTGAAGGATGTGAAGGAGGAGCTCTTTCTAACCTGCTCTGGACACGCCTGTTCTTTCTTATTACCTAACGATAATGTCACGGAGAAAAGTGTGAGGACTTTATTCAACCTTCCTAAAGAAGAGGCCACTCGTCAGTTGTTTTTCTCTCCGGGATTCGGCGACTTTCACCAAAACAGTGTTTTTCTGTGACGGTGATGGAAGTTTGTGAAGCTTCACCAGAACCAGAGGACCGTGCTAACCGTGTGTGTTAGCATGTGTGTTAGCGTGAGTGTGCTAGCGTGTGTGTGCTAGAGTGTGTGTGTTGTCGCGTGTGTTAGCATGTGTGTTAGCATGTGTGTTAGCATGTGTGTTGTGGTGTGTGTTAGTGTGTGTGCTAGCGCGTGTGTGCTAGCATGTGTGTTAACGCGTGTGTGTTAGCTTGTGTGTTAGCATGTGTGTTAGCGTGAGTGTGCTAGCGAGTGTGTGCTAGCGTGTGTGTGTTGTCGCGTGTGTTAGCGTGTGTGTTAGCATGTGTGTTGTCGTGTGTGCTAGCGTGTGTGTTAGCATGTGTGTTAGCATGTGTGTTGTGGTGTGTTAGTGTGTGTGCTAGCGCGGGTGTGCTAGCGCGTGTGTGCTAGCATGTGTGTTAACGCGTGTGTGTTAGCGCATGTGTGTTAGCGTGTGTGTTAACGCATGTGTGTTAGCATGTGTGTAAGCATGTGTGTTGTCGTGTGTGCTAGCGCATGTGTTAGCATGAGTGTTAGCGTGTGTGCTAGCGCGTGTGTGTGTTGTCATGTGTGTTAGCCTGTGTGCTAGCGCGTGTGTGTGCTAGCGCGTGTGTGTGCTAGCATGTGTGTTAACGCGTGTGTGCTAGCGTGTGTGCTAGCGTGTGTGTTAGCCATTTATGAATTTGCAGACGTCAACTCCTTATATCTGCAACATGAAGTAACTTCACTTATTGCTGTGTATTTATATTTCTACTACAGTAAGTTTTATGAGCGGGAAGAGGGGGCGGAGCTAACTGAATCCAAGCGTCGTGTCTTCCAGGTTTTAAAAATACCTCCAGAAAACACACATCACAAAAACATTCCTCCACAGCGGCAGATACAACACATCATATAAAGCCTGTACTTTACTTTGAAACCGCAGAAACAGATCCTTTAACGAGCGTAAACCTGCAGCGTCTCGCCGAAAACACAGAAAAAAGACGACGTCGAGGATCGAGAAGCAACAAAGGAATGTTTCAGGCGGTGAAGTCGACTTTCCAGAGGTGCTCTAAGTGCTTCATTACCTTCGCTTTCAAAGTAAAAGTAACAAGTGTACAACGCAGACACGACGACTCTGCTGGGGCGAGACGCTGCGGGTGAATAATAAAGTGTAGAGGAAATGACCATATTTGGATTGTGAAATATGTTAATGTATTTGTGAATGAACCCGGCTTCTGTGGAGCCATGTTGGAGATACTAAAGCTTCTCGTGACAAAAAAAGTACTAAAATAAGCTGATACGGGGTAAGTTTTGTCGTTTTTATGCTCTGACATGAAAACTAACATGTTAAAACAGGGCATAGGTGACCCAGGCGGCCGTTGAGAGCCCCATCTGCACTTACATTTTTTAACTCTTTGCTCCCGACATCTAAAACATCGTAGATTTCCGGACTTAACTTTGTAATAGAAAGTACTAGAGACTTGTGGTCTTTTGTGTAGGACAGTGTTTCCCAACCAGGGGTACGGGAACTAGAGAACTTCAGAGGTGGAGGTTCCTCTCCAATATATAAACGTTTCATGATTGTACGTGTTAATGAATGGATAAATATAACATAATATAACAATGATAATCATAATGAAATATAACTAGCCTTTTCCATATCCACAGTGTGTCCGTTAGGATTCGGAATAAAAGAAAAAAAAACAAAAGTTCAATCTTGTCTGGGGCGCCATCTTGGCCTGGGTTAACCCCTTAACTCCTGCCTGAACCGAGCACATTTTCTCCAGTTTGGCTTCACCCCAATCCAAAAGCTTCTGGAAAAAAGTTGTGAAAAAAGTAACAAAACTGAGACGAAAACAATGATGGAAATGTGACAAAGAAGTGAGAAAACATTGACAAAATGTGACAAAAAATTGACGAAAAATTACAAAAATTGAAGCGAAAAAATTACAAAAATTGATGAAAAAGTGCCAAAAATGTCAAAGAAATTGACAAAAATGTGATGCAAATTTGACAAAAAAATTGACAAAAAGTGACAAAAAATTGACGAAAAATTACAAAAATATCACAAAAAAAATGTACAAAAATTTGAAAAAATGACAAAAATTGATGAAAAAGTGCCAAAAATGTCACAAAAAATTGACGAAAATTGACAAAAATGTGATAAAAATTTGACAAAACATTTACAAAAAATGACCAAAATGACCAAAAAGTGACAAAAAATTAACGAAAAAAACAACAAAAAAACAAAAAAAAGTGACAAAAAGTGAAATAACAAAATGAAGAAAAAAAATTACAGAAATGAGTTGATGGAAAAAAAAATCTGATGACGTGAGGAAATAGATCCATTTAGATGAGTTTT
The DNA here is from genome assembly GCF_951799975.1 of Gobius niger. Lineage (NCBI taxonomy): Eukaryota > Metazoa > Chordata > Actinopteri > Gobiiformes > Gobiidae > Gobius > Gobius niger. The sequence continues at coordinate 10,433,910 of NC_136873.1, forward strand.
GTAGATCTTAGCTTTCAAATGAGGCGTTACCCTGGCCTACAGGATTTGGGTAAAGCTGAACTGGAGAAAATGCTCTCGGTTCTATTTTCCTCACGTCATCAGAATTTTTTTTCCATCAATTTTTTGTTGGGTATTCAACTCATTTTTGTCATTTTTCCGTCAATTTTTATTTTTTTGGGCATTTTTTGTCAGATTTTTGTCATTTTTTGGTCATTTTTCTGTCAATTTTTTATCACATTTTGGTAATTTTTTGGTCATTTATTGTCAATTTTTTGTAATTTTTTGTCACATTTTGTCATTTTTCCGTCAATTTTTCATCAAATTTTTGTCATGTTTTTGGTCATATTTTTTTTGTCACATTTTTATGTTTTTGTCAAATTTTTATCACATTTTTGTGATTTTTTTGTCAAATTTTTATCACATTTTTGTCACATTTTTGTCATTTTTCGTCAATTTTTTGTCATTTTCTTGTCACATTTTTGCCACTTTTTCATCAATGTTTCATCACTTTTTTGTCACATTTCAATCATTGTTTTCGTCTCAGTTTTGTTGCTATTTTCACACCTTTTCTCCAGAAGCTTTTGGATTGGGGTAAAGCCAAACTGGAGAGAATGCTCTCAGTTCAGGCGGGAGTTAAGAGGTTAAACTATAGCAAACGACGGCTCCTTTCACCTGCAGCGTCTCACCTCGAGCACCGTTCTTAAGTGACTTGTCTTTGCTCGCGAGGACCGAGCGCCTCTGGGCCTTTTTTCCCGCGCCTCTCGCTCCTCGGGGTAAATCCCAGACGCTCCGAGAGGCCGTGCTGGTGGCGACAAAGTGTTCATCAGTTCATCATCGTGGTGGAGAAAAAAGCGTGGCCTGTCGTTGAGTCTTTTTGTGTGTGTGTGTGTGTGTGTGTGGGCTCTCAGTCGCCCACGTCGCTGTCCTGGTCCCCGATGAGCCACAGGAAGTGGAAGCTCAGGGCCAGCAGCGCCGTGCCCAGCAGGTCCCCCAGCGCCGTGAGGTACGGGATGGAGAAGCTGTCCGGGTCTTTGCCGCTGCGCCACATGGAGTGGACCATCCAGTCTGCGATACAGAGCAGCAGCAGCACCTGGACAGAGCGGGACGCGTGAACATCTAAATCAGCTGAACCCCAGAGCCGTTTGTCCCGCCCTCACCTGCAGCAGGGCGGCGGCCAGGTACACGGACATGAAGATGGGCGTCAGCGTGGTGTGGCCGCTCTTCATCAGGTGGATGGTGTACAGGAAGATGAGGTGCCCCGGGACCACCAGCAGGATGAGCACCTGAGCAGACCGGTGGTTCGCTCCTAACACAAGCAAACCATTCAGACATGTTGGAGGACAGTTTCCGAAGTTTTACAACATTTTCAAAACGTTTGCCTATTTTTTTTACTTTTTCAAACTGTTTCAAACTTCCAATTCCAATCCATTTCCCTATTTTAAAAGTGTTCCATATTTTCCCAAAATGTTCAAAACTTTTCATTTTCAAAACTTTCAAAACTTCCAAAAATATCCAAAACACCTATTTTTTTTTCTACTTTCATTTTCAAAACGGTCAAACCTTTTGCCCCAAATTTTTTCAAACTTTTCAAAAAAGATTTTTTCTAGAACTTGGAAAAAATGTAGAAAGGTTTTACAAAATTATGGAAAATTTGGGGAAAAGTTTTCGAAAAAAAATTCTTGGAAAAAAGTTTGACCATTTTGAAAATTAAGGGCAATTTTAGAAAAGTCAAAAAAAAAAAAAGGAAAACATTTAGAAAGGTTTTACAAAATTATGGAAAACTTGGGGAAAAGTTTTCAAAAAATTGTTTTACTTTTCAAAAATGTTCCACTTTTCCCAAAATTAGAAAAAAAATCTGTAATCTTCCCAAATTAGGTTAAACTTTTCAATTTTTTTTCAAAACGTTTAAATTTTCCCCCCCAAAATTTTCCAAACTTTTTCCTATTTTTTTCTTTTACTTTTCCAAACGGTTTCAAACTTCCGTAATTTTCCTATTGTAAAACCTTTCCATATTTCTCCCAAAATTTTCCAAACTTTATTTCCCTTAATTTCAAAACTGTGTCAAACTTTTTCCCCCAAATTTTGTAAACTTTTCCAAAATTTGCAGAACTTTCCCAACACTTTCAAAAAAATAATATATATTTTTTGAAAGTTTCTAAAACTTTAAAAACGTTTCCCCAATTTTTCCATAATTTTGTAAAACCCTTCAAATTTTTTTCCATTTTTTTTTACTTTTCAAAAATGTTCCACTTTTTCCAAAAAAAGTAGAAAAAAAATCCGTAATTTTTCTATTGTAGAACCTTTCCATATATTCCCAAAATGTTTATCCAAAACTTTAACTTTTTCTACTTTTCTAAAATTTCACTTAATTTTCAAAACGTTCTAATTTTTTCCCCAAAATTTTCTAAACATTATTTCCCAAACTTTAAAAACTTTTTCCAAAGCTTTTTTTTCTAAAACTGAAAACTTCCCCAAATTTTCCATAATTTTGTAAAACCTTTCTAAATTTTTTCCATTTTTTTTTTTACTTTTCAAAAATGTTCCACTTTTTCCAAAATTAGAAAAAAAATCTGTAATTTTCCTATTCCTATAAACTCCTATAAACTTTTTCATATTTTCCCCAATTTTTTTTTTCCAAAACTTTAAAAACTTTTTCCAAATTTTTATGTACTTGTTCCTATTTTTTTTTACTTTTCTAAAATTTCCTTAATTTTCAAAACCGTCCAAAAAAATGTTTTCCAAAATGTTGAAAACTTTTCCATTTTTTTTCTAAAACTTTACCCCAAATTTTCCATAATTTTGCAAAATCTTTCTGAATTTTTTCCATTTTTTTTTTACTTTTCAAGATTTTTTTTTCCAAGTCAGCCCCGCTCTAGCTTTATGCAAACTGTTTCTGATATTTGCACATGATATGAAGGTTTAAAAGTGTTTTTCAGAGCAGGTGAAAGTGACACAGACCGGAGCCAAAGAAGGTGCGGCAGGGATAGTAGCAGCCTTTGGCCTCGTCGGGGACCTCTCCTGGAGCACAGTGGAAGTGCAGGTGAGTGGAGAAGCGGCTCGACTGGATGGCCACCAGGTTTCCTCCGATCCCTATGACAAACCGTGAAAAAACAGACTTTACCTACAGGCTTTAGATTAGTTTTTCAGCCACAAGTAAAACAATATCAATAAGAGCTAAGCAAATGTATCTCAGTGTTTCTAATTAACCTCTTCACTCCCGCCTGAACCGAGAGCATTTTCTCCAGTTCAGCTTTACCCAAATCCTGTAGGCCAGTGTGACGCCTCATTTGAAAGCTAAGATCTACAAAACTCATCTGAATGGATCTTTTTCCTCATCAGATTTTTTTTCCATCATTTTTTTGGGGGGGTTTCAACTCATTTTTGTAACTTTTTTGTCAAATAGTAAATTTTTGTCAGTTTTTGACACATGTTCATCATTTTTTTGTACATTTTTTTGTCCTTTTTTTCCACTTTTTCATATTTTTTTGTCAATTTTTTGTCTTTTTTTTTGGTCATTTTTTGACAATTTTTTTTGACAATTTTTTATCAATTTTTTATCATTTTTTGGTCATTTTTTTATACATTTTTTGTCATTTTTTTGTATTTTTTTTTCATTTTTTTGTCACATTTTTGTCTCTTTTTTTGTCATTTTTTGTCAATTTTTGTCAATTTTTTGTCATTTTTGGTCAATTTTGTAACTTTTTTGTCAAATAGTAAATTTTTGTCAGTTTTTGTCACATGTTCATTTTTTTGTACATTTTTTTGCCACTTTTTCATAATTTTTTCATAATTTTTTTGAAATTTTTTTGTCATTTTTTTGTCCATTTTTTGTCACATTTTTGTCAATTTTGTAACTTTTTAGTCAAATAGTACATTTTTGTCAGTTTTTGTCACATGTTCATTTTTTTGTACATTTTTTTGCCACTTTTTCATAATTTTTTCATAATTTTTTTGACAATTTTTTGTCATTTTTTAATCAATTTTTTGTCATTTTTTGTCAATTTTTTGTCATTTTTGGTCAATTTTGTAACTTTTTTGTCAAATAGTAAATTTTTGTCAGTTTTTGCCACTTTTTCATAATTTTTTTGTCTTTTTTTTTTTTGTGTCTATTTTTTATCTTTTTTTTTTTTTTTGTGTGTGTCAATTTTTAGGGGTTAATGTCATGGTTTGTGTGTCGGTGCCACGACCTCACCGTTGATGACCGGGGTGTAGACCACGATGCCGGCCATGTTGGGGTTGGAGAGCGTCTTGTCCAGGATGAGCCCTCCGATACTGAGGAAACAAACCACACATTATCTCTCTCTGCAACACAGTATTGAACTGTTCATTAGCCATCAGTGGATTAGCCACGATTAGCCAACCTTTTTGTTATTTAAAAAAGGTTATTTATAAGCTGTGAAAATAGCAAGAAAACTGAGACGAAAACAATGATGGAAATGTGACAAAAAAGTGAGAAAACATTGACAAAAAAATGACAAAAATTTGACAAAAAAATGACAAAATGTGACAAAAAAAATTACAAAATGACGAAAAATTGATGAAAAAGTGGCAAAAATGTCACAAGAAATGGACAAAAAATTGACGAAAACATGACAAAAATGTGACAAAAAAATGCAAAAAAAACGACTAAATGTGACAAAAAATTACAAAAACGTGATAAAATTTTGACAAAAAATGGACGAAAAAATGACAAAAATGTGACACAAAAATGACTAAACTTTGACAAAATGTGATGAAAAATGACAAAAAATTGATAAGAAAATGGACGAAAAAATGTGACCAAAAAATGACAAAAATGTGACAAAATGTGATAAAAAAAAATGACAAAAAATTGATTAAAAAATGGACGAAAAAATTACAGAAAAAATTATAAAAATGTGACAAAATGTGACAAATTACAAAAATGTGATAAAAAATTTACAAAAAAAAGTAAAAAAATTTATTAAAAAAATGACAAAAATGTGCTCAAGACGTTAGCATGCTACCGGTTAGCAACTGTCAATCAACTGTCAATGGCTTCAACACGATACTGCAGTAACAGCTCTGACCTCTGACCTCTGTCACATGTTGTATCCAAGGCTATATTTGTGGTTCAGGGCTGTCTCTTGGAGAAGAAGCTAAATGCTAACCAGCAGCATGCTAGCAGCTTAAACACTGACTCACTGGTTATATCACATAAACGTGCGAGTACATAATGAGTACATAAAAATGCTCCTGTCAATCAGTTGTTCAGATTCAGAGACATTGTTACATGTTGCAGTACTGCTTAATTCTACCTCGGTATTCAAAATGGCCGCCACAACAATGGTCACATGACTGAAAGGCATGAGAAATATAGAAAAACACACATCAGTCGACCTCCATCCTCAATAATGCTCCAGTGTCTCCCACCTGCTGATGACCATGGCGGTGATGACGGGCTCCCAGCCCGAGTACAGCAGGGTGCGGCTGGCCGGGTGTTTGGAGGAGATCACCATCCACAGCGGAGTCAGACACATGAAGAAGGCACAGACCAGCGAGGAGACCCACGGGTACGGGTCTAAGGGAGAGAGGGTACAGGGTTAAACCAGAGAGGAGACTATGGGTCTGAGGAGAGAGGGTACAGAGTTAAACCAGAGAGGAGACTATGGGTCTGAGGAGAGAGGGCACAGGGTTAAACCAGAGAGGAGTCTACGGGTCTGAGGAGAGAGGGTACAGGGTTAAACCAGAGAGGAGACTATGGGTCTGAGGAGAGAGGGTACAGGGTTAAACCAGAGAGGAGACTATGGGTCTGAGGAGAGAGGGTACAGGGTTAAACCAGAGAGGAGACTATGGGTCTGAGGAGAGAGGGTACAGGGTTAAACCAGAGAGGAGACTATGGGTCTGAGAGGAGAGAGGGCACAGGGTTAAACCAGAGAGGAGACTATGGGTCTGAGGAGAGAGGGTACAGAGTTAAACCAGAGAGGAGACTATGGGTCTGAGGAGAGAGGGCACAGAGTTAAACCAGAGAGGAGACTATGGGTCTGAGGAGAGAGGGCACAGAGTTAAACCAGAGAGGAGACTATGGGTCTGAGGAGAGAGGGCACAGAGTTAAACCAGAGAGGAGACTATGGGTCTGAGGAGAGAGGGCACAGTTAAACCAGAGAGGAGACTATGGGTCTGAGGAGAGAGGGCACAGTTAAACCAGAGAGGAGACTATGGGTCTGAGGAGAAAGGGCACAGGGTTAAACCAGAGAGGAGACTATGGGTCTGAGGAGAGAGGGTACAGGGTTAAACCAGAGAGGAGACTACGGGTCTGAGGAGAGAGGGAACAGAGTTAAACCAGAGAGGAGACTATGGGTCTGAGGAGAGAGGGTACAGGGTTAAACCAGAGAGGAGACGTATGGGTCTGAGGAGAGAGGGCACAGGGTTAAACCAGAGAGGAGACGTACAGGTCTGAGGAGAGAGGGAACAGGGTTAAACCAGAGAGGAGACGTACGGGTCTGAGAGGAGAGAGGGCACAGGGTTAAACCAGAGAGGAGACTATGGGTCTGAGGAGAGAGGGCACAGGGTTAAACCAGAGAGGAGACTATGGGTCTGAGGAGAGAGGGAACAGTTACACCAGAGAGGAGACGTACGGGTTTGAGAGGAGAGAGGGCACAGGGTTAACTCCCGCCTGAACCGAGAGGATCTTTTTCCTCACGTCAGATTTTTTTTCATCACTTTTTTGTTGTTGTTGGGTATTCAACTCATTTTTGTAAATTTTTTGTCACATTTTTGTCATTTCTTCGTCATTTTTTTGTATTTTTTTTGTGAAATTTTTATCACATTTTTGTACATTTTTTTGTATTTTTGGGGGCATTTTTTTTTCCACATTTTTGTCTTTTTTTCGTACATTTTTTGTATTTTTTGTGAAATTTTTAGCACATTTTTGTACATTTTTATTTTATTTTTTGGGGCATTTTTTGTCACATTTTTGTCTTTTTTCCGTCAATTTGTTGTATTTTTTGTGAAATTTTTTGCACATTTTTATCACATTTTTGTAATTTTTTGTCACATTTTTGCCACATTTTTGTCATTTTTTCGACAATTTTTGGTATTTTTTTGTGAAATTTTTAGCACATTTTTTTAATTTTTTTGTCACATTTTTGTCATTTTTTCATCCATTTTTTATCAATTTTTTGTCATTTCCGTCATTGTTTTCGTCTCAGTTTTGTTGCTATTTTCACAGCTTTTTCCAGAAGCTTTTGGATTGGGGTAAAGCCAAACTGGAGAAAATGTGCTCGGTTCAGGTGGGAGTTAAGGGGTTAAACCAGAGAGGAGACGTACGGGTCTGAGGAGAGAGGGCACAGTGTTAACCTCTTAACTCCCACCTGAACCGAGAGGATCTGTTTCCTCACGTCATCAGATTTTTTTTCCATCATTTTTTTGTTGGGTATTCAACTCATTTTTGTAACTATTTTTTTTTTTTTTTTGTAGTTTTTTTGTCACATTTCTGTCATTTTTTGTAACTTTTTGGTCATTTTTTATCAATTTTTTGTCATTTTTTTTTATCACATTTTTATCATTTTTTGTCATTTTTGTGTCACATTTTTGTCATTTTTTCATCCATTTTTTATCCATTTTTTTGTCATATTTTTATCATTTTTGTGTCACAATTTTGTCATTTTTTCATCCATTTTGTATCAATTTTTTGTCATTTTTTTGTCACATTTGTAATTTTTTCTTCCATTTTTTGTCACATTTTTATCATTTTTTTGGCCATTTTTTATCAAATTTCTGTCATTTTTGTCATTTTTTCATCCATATTTTATCAATTTTTTGTCTTTTTTTATCACATTTTTGTCACATTTTTGTCACATTTTTATCAATTTTTTGTCATTATTTGGTCACATTTTTGTCATTTTTTCTTCCATTTTTTGTCAATTTCTTGTGACATTTTTGCCACTTTTTCGTCACTTTTTTGACAATGTTTTCTCACTTTTTCGTCACATTTCCATCATTGTTTTCGTCTCAGTTTTGTCGCTATTTTCACAGCTTTTTTCCAGAAGCTTTTGGATTGGGGTAAAGCCAAACTGGAGAACATGTGCTCGGTTCAGGCGGGAGTTAAGGGATTAAACCAGAGAGGAGACGTCCGGGTCTGAGAGGAGTGAGAGGGTGAAGTGCAGCGGTCAGGCTTTACTTACCCAGGCACGTGTACAGGCCCTGGCTGATCCACGCCAGGATGGCCAGAGTGATGAGGTCGCCGAAGCTGGCGGCGATGGGCGTGGCCACGTTGTCCGGGTTGATGCCGGTCTTTTTGGAGCCCACGATCACGCCCACCATGATGATACCTGAGGCACAGAGGGTTAGACACGCCGTCATCAGGGATCTGTGGGCAAAGGGTTCGTCATCCGTCTGAAGACAGAGCGCTTTTAAAGTGTCTATGACAGGTTAGGGCTCGACGGCCGATATATCTGTCAATATCGGACGATAAAATTGGTTTAATTATGTTTTTCAAGATGTTTATTTTGATATTGGTCCTCATTTCATAAATCTTGTAACAAGGTCAGAAAGAGCCTTCTCTTCACAAATCTGTTCTCAAATCGTGATTTCCATTGGGCGAGAAAAGCCCTTCTCTTCTCTCACACAGGATTGTAATGGTGACTTTACACCTTCCTAGCACTGCTTAAAGCCTGGCTCCAAAGAGTTTTTTAACCACGCTGGTTTTTGTACATCAGCCCTGAAAAGTGGAAACCTAAATCTATGATTGACCAGAAAAAAATGGTCAAAAAAGCATTAAAAAAACTGGTTAAAAAAGCAGAAAAAAATGGTCAATAAAAGCATAAAAAATAGTCAAAAGAGCAGAAAAAAATGGTCTAAAAAGCAGAAAAAATGGTCTAAAAAGCAGAAAAAAATGGTCAAAAAAGCAGAAAAAAATGGTCAAAGAAGCAGAAAAAAATTGTTAAAAAAGCAGAAAAACATTGTCAAAAAAGCAGAAAAAAATAGTCTAAAAAGCAGGAAAAAAATGGTCTAAAAAGCAGAAAAAAATGGTCAAAAAAGCAGAAAAAAATGGTCAAAAAAGCAGAATAAAATTGTTAAAAAAGCAGAAAAACATTGTCAAAAAAGCAGAAAAAAATAGTCAAAAAAGCAGAAGAAAATAGTCTAAAAAGCAGAAAAAAATGGTCAAAAAAGCAAAAAAAAAATAGCCAAAAAAGCAGAAAAAATGGTCAAAAAAAACAGAAAAAATTGGTCAAAAAAACAGAAAAAAATTGTTAAAAAAGCAGAAAAAACAGTCAAAAAAGCAGAAAAAAATAGTCAAAAAAGCAGAAAAAATGGTTAAAAAAGCAGAAAAAACTGGTCCAAAAAGCGGAAAAAAATTGTTAAAGCAGAAAAAACTGGTCAAAAGACTGAGCAGACATGTTTATTCACAGACCAGGTCATTACTATGAACGAGTCTGAATGTATAACCAGTTATCTCTTGTATAATATATCTGTGGTCATTCCCATGAACCCTGGGCTGTTAACTGCTTTAATCAGAGAAAAACAATGAAGAGGCCTCTGTAATCTCTGTTGTGCGTCACACTGATATGCCAGAACATACGGCGCCTGAGAGCCAAGGCTTTTACAGAAGCTCCTCCACAAACAGGCCTGTGGAGGCTTCAGGGCGGGCGTGTGAGACGGTTTACCCTGCAGCAGAGACGCGATGAAGGCCGTGGCCACGCTGCTGGAGCAGAGCAGAAGCACCGCGTGGCTCATCTGGAACCTCCCCTCAGGGATCCAGCCCAGGACCACGGCCGCCACAGCCGCCAGGAAGCCCACCACTGTGGCCTGCACCTGTGGAGAGGAGGGGGAGGGGTATTATTATTATTATGATGCCAACGCCCAAGTCTGGGATCAGGAGAATAAAAGCATCGAAAGCAGGAACTGAAAAGAAATAAAGTCTCTATATTCAAGTGAAACACAAGTTGGAAAAACAGTGGGAAAAACTTGTAACGATGCCCGGCCCTGGTTTTCCACTTCTGCTGATTTTACACGTTACATTTGTGGACTTTCTGGATATTAACACCTTAACTCCCACCTCAACCGAGCACATTTTCTCCAGTTTGGCTTTACCCCAATCCAAAAGCTTCTGGAAAAAAGCAGTGAAAATAGCAACAAAACTGAGACGAAAACCAATGATGGAAATGTGACAAAAAAGTGAGAAAATATTGACAAAAAAGTGATGGAAAATTGATGAAAAAGTGGCAAAAATGTCACAAAACGTCACAATTGAAAAAAATGTGACAAAAAATGACAAAAAATGATAAAAAATGGACAAAAAAATTACAAAAATGGGCAAAAAAATGACAAAAATGTGACGAAAAAATGACAAAAATGTGACAAAAAAATGACAAAAAATTGATAAAAAAATGGACAAAAAAATGACAAAAATGGACAAAAAAATGACAAAAATGTGACGAAAAAATGACAAAAATGCGACAAGAAATTGACAAAAAAATGACAAAAATGCGACAAAAAATAAATAAAAAAAAGACAAAAATGTGACAAAAAATGACAAAAATTTAATTAAAAAAATTATGAAAAAATTACAAAAAAAAGACAAAAATGTGACAAAATGTGACAAAAAAAGACAAAAAATTGATAAAAAAGTGACGAAAAATTGATGAAAAAATGACAAAGACTTTATATAAAAAATGTACGAAAAAATGAAAAAAAAAAAAAAAAATGACAAAAAAAAGAGTTGAATGCCCAACAAAAAAATGATGGGAAAAAAATCTGCTGACGTGAGGAAAAAGATCCTCTCGGTTCGGGCGGGAGTTAAGAGGTTAACTCTAAATGCCTGACGTGGTAAACACTTCCACGATGACTCCGCTGCAGCTCAGAGTGATGCAATTCTGAGAAATGTTGTTTTTATATTCCTGTTGGCCCCCACGTCTCAAGTTCAGAGATTATTTATGGAGGTGAAGCTACGCCTCGAAAGCAAATACGCCACAACTTTACACAAAAGAAGAAGGTGAGGAAATAACACATGGGAGGAAAGGAAAACTGCTCGAGAAAAGTCTTTATTGCTGGAGGATATGGCCAAAAAAACTGAACTTAAAACTAATAAATGTGGCTTTTACTAATATGGTATGAGTTAAAAACAAATAAATCACAGCCTCGATTCATTCTATCATCTTTACAGCAGGTGTTTTACATAAATATGTGGAGGATTTTCATAAAAAGGGCAGCGTTTTTTCTGCTTGTGATCCAGAGACACTTTAGTGGCACTCAATATATTCCACAGCATGAGCGTCTGTGCACGGATTCTCTTCATTTATTTGAGCTGAAACAACCAAGTCACTTCCTTTAACTCCGTCTCTGGACCAACAGCATCAAAAACTGCTGTCGCAAGAAATTGACAAGATGAAAAAATGACAAAAATGTGACAAAAAAATGACCAAAAAAAAAATACAAAAATGTGAAAAAATGTGACAAAAAAATTACAAAAAAATTACAAAAATGTGACAAAAAATTACAAAGATTTGATAAAAAAATTGATGAAAAAAATGACAAAAATGACAAAAAAATGACAAAAAAATGACCAAAAAAATGACAAAAATTTGACAAAAATGTGACAAAAAATGACAGATTTGATTAAAAAATTGGACAAAAAAATGACAAAAAATAAATACAAAAATTACAAAATTTTTAAAAATTACAGATTTGATTTAAAAAAAATACGAAAAGGTAAAAATAATGTGATAAAAATTGGACAAAAAAATTACAAAAAAAAATACAAAAAATTACAAAAGAAATTACCAAAATGTGACAAAAATGTGACAAAAAATTACAAAGATTTGATAAAAAAATGAAAAAAATGACAAAAAAATACAAAAATGTGACAAAATGTGACAAAAATGACAAAAAAAGATTTGATTTAAAAAAATGACCAAAAAAGACCAAAAAAAAGACCAAAAAATGACCAAAAAAAAGACAAAAATGTGGAAAAAAAAGACAAAAAATGAAAAAAAAAATGAAAAACATGTGACAAAATGTGACAGAAAAATTACCCAAAAATTACAAAAAATTACAACAAAAAAAAGACAAAAATGTGACAAAAAATGACATCAACAGCATCAAAACTGCTTCATAGATATATTTTTTCAGTACCTGCTTTCGATACGTTTTTTTTTTCTTCAAAAATCGCTACATTTTAATCACCTGGACTTTGCCATTTTCAGGATAAAACACAGTGGGCAGTGAGTTATGGAGCAAAGAACAGTCTCCAGAGTCTGTCTCGCCTTACAGGTTAGATAACTGTACAGTTCATGTGACCGACAGTGGATAAATGTGACTTTATGGACACAGACGAGATAAAGTTATCAGTGAAAGTGGTAAAAGCTGCATATTTACATAACAGGAGAAGCCCGTTATCACGTAAGTCACTGACTGATTCTCCATTACCTGCTTCAGAGCCAGGTTCCCGATGATGAGGTTCCACTTCTCTATGGGAGAGTCCATCTTCCCCACGTTCACCTGGAGAAAACACAAACAATTACAGACTATTACTGACTGAATATTTGATCCAAACATGTCATTTAACCTCTGAACCCGAATGCATTTCCTCCAGTTCGGTTTTACCCAAATCTAAAAGCGTCTTGAAAATAAGCGGCAAAATAGAAATGAAAACGAGGTGTAAACAAACATAAAAGCTACAAAAACGCCATAGAACACTTGCAAGAAAGTGGCAAAAAATGGTCAAGAAAGCAGAAAATATGGCTAAAAAAGCAGAAAATAAGTTCAAAAATCAGAGAAAAATGGTACAAAAAAATGTCAAAAAAGCAAAAAAAATGGTTAAAAAAAAGCAGAAAAATGGTTAAAAAAGCAGAAAAAATGGCAAAAAAACAGAAAATTGTCAAAAAAGCAGAAAAAAATTGTCAAAAAAGACGAAAAAAATGGTTACAAAAAGCAGAAAAAAATTGTCAAAAAAGCAGAAAATAATTGTCAAAAAAGCAGAAAAAAATGGTTAAAAAAGCAGAAAAAAATTGTCAAAAAAGCAGAAATAAATTGTTAAACAAAAAAAAAAGCAGAAAAAAATTGCCAAAAACGCAAAAAAAAAGGTCAAAAAAGCAGAAAAAAAGGTTAAAAAAGCTGAAAAAAATTGTTACAAAAGCTGAAAAAATGGTTAAAAAAGCAGAAAAAAATGGTCAAAAAAGCAGAAAAAAATGGTCAAAAAAGCAGAAAAAATTGTTTAAAAAAAAAGCACAAAAAATGGTCAAAAAAGCAGAAAAAACTGGTCCAAAAAGCAGAAAAAAATTGTTAAAAAAACTGGTCAGAAAAGCAGAAAAATGTTTTTTTTAAAAAGCAGAAAAAAATTGTACAAAAAAAAGGAGAAAAAAAAGGTCAAAAAAGCAGAACAAATTGTTAAAAAAGCAGAAAAATTGTTTAAAAAAAAAAAGCGGAAAAAATGGTTTAAAAAAAAAAGCAGAAAAAATTGTTACAAAAGCAACTAAAACCCAACAAAAAGCTGGAAAAATGTGACATAAATAGAGCAAAGAAAGTGCCACATGCACCGTGACACACTCTCCCCCGACAGAAAAAAACATAGAGAAAGGCAAAGTCTATAATATCTACAATCTATAATAATCTATAATAAATTCAATATGAATTTCAAAGGAAAGTTAGTTTTGATTTTGAGAGTTTTGGTTTGATTTTTGCTTAATTCTGAACACAACACCGCTGACCACAGAGACCACAGAGACCACAGAGACCACAGAGACCACAGAGACCACAGAGACCACGCTGACTCTGGGCTGTCGACACCACTCTGTGAATGTGCAGCTTGTTTGAACGACCCAGGGAGAAAAATCAACAGGGCTTTTCTGCTGAGGAAGCTCCAGAGCTCCAACTCAGCGTCACCCAAATCTAAAAAGCTACAGCGTATTCGAAAGCTAAGAAAACTCATCTAAAAGTGATCATTCTCCTCTCCCGTCACACACAGAAGCCTCAGATGTAAAAGTCTGTAAAATCATGAATACGCTGTGTTTCTAGGACATGGGCCAGGCCTGTTTGTGTCTTTTCTTTCAGGATGTTGAAACGTGAGAGACTCTCTGCAGGATCACACCCAGCTGTGAGTCAAGGCTCGTATGAACCGTGTTATTATGAAAGAGTCAGAGCTGCTGACAAAGGCAAAGCTCTGCACACACCGAACATTAGTGGAAAACACCCGACCGACCGAGAGCTTCAGCGGGATTAAACTACGCACGGGACGGAGTTCATCATCAAGGACAGATCCACTCTCACCGTCTACATCTCAGTCTTTCAGGGGGGTTGATGAACTCTCGCCTGACGTGAGAAAACTTTGACAAAAAAGTGACGAAAAAATTACAAAAAAAGACAAAAAATGTGATTAAAAAAGACAAAAATGACAAAAAAAATGATGGAAAAAATGGTCAAAATGTGACAAAAAAAATGACAAAAACGTGACAAAAAAGTGAGAAACTTTGACAAAAAAGTGACGAAAAAACAACAAAAAAAAGACTAAAAATTACAAAAAAAAAATTACAAAAAAATTACAAAAATGTGACAAAAAAATGACAAAAATTACAAAAAAATGATTTTAAAAAATTACAAAAACGTGACAAAAAAGTGAGAAACTTTGACATAAAAGTGACGAAAAAATGACCAAAAAAAGACTAAAAAATATTTAAAAATGACCAAAAAGTTACAAAATGAGTTGAATGCCCCCCCAAAAAAGATGAGTTTTGTAGGTCTTACTTTTCAAATGAGGCGTTACACTGGCCTACAGGATTTGGGTAAAGCTGAACTGGAGAAAATGCTCTCGGTTCAGGCGGGAGTTAAGAGGTTAATTATATTTTACTTCCAGTCAGCTTATGATTGGACCACAAATAATGTAATATGGATCAGAAATGCTTAATCTGAATGCTCGATTTTCATATTTTTTGTATTTTTCTGTCCTTAATTAATGTTTGGATTCATGTGATGGTGTTCCATGACTGGAATAGATGTTTAACCTCTTACCGCCCGCCAAAACCAAATGCATTCTCTCTTCTTAGACATTGACGTCACTTTTTACTTCCCTTATGTGTTCTTGTCACTTTTTCATTACTTTTTTTGCTGTATTTTTGTCATTTTTCTGCTGGATTGTTGTATTTTTTTTGCTGTATTTTTGTCTTTTTTCTGCTGGATTGTTGTATTTTTTTTGCTGTATTTTTGTCTTTTTTCTGCTGGATTGTTGTATTTTTTTTCCTGTATTTTTGTATTTTTTCTGCTGGATTTTTGTCTTTTTTCTGCTGGATTTTAGTCTTTTTTCTGCTGGATTTTTGTCTTTTTTCTGCTGTATTTTTGTCTTTTTTTTGCTTTATTTTTGTCACTTTTTTGCTGTATTTTTGTCTTTTTTTGCTGTATTTTTGTCACTTTTTTGCTGTATTTTTGTCTTTTTTTTGCTTTATTTTTGTCACTTTTTTGCTGTATTTTTGTCTTTTTTTGCTGTATTTTTGTCACTTTTTTGCTGTATTTTTGTCTTTTTTTGCTGGATTTTTGTCACTTTTTTTCTGTATTTTTGTCTTTTTTTTGCTGTATTTTTGTCACTTTTTTGCAGGATTTTTGTCTTTTTTTTCTGTATTTTTGTCTTTTTTTTGCTGTATTTTTGTCTTTTTTTGCTGTATTTTTGTCACTTTTTTGCAGGATTTTTGTCTTTTTTTTCTGTATTTTTGTCTTTTTTTTGCTGTATTTTTGTCACTTTTTTGCTGTATTTTTGTCACTTTTTTGCAGGATTTTTGTCACTTTTTTGCAGGATTTTTGTCTTTTTTTTCTGTATTTTTGTCTTTTTTTTGCTGTATTTTTGTCTTTTTTTGCTGTATTTTTGTCACTTTTTTGCAGGATTTTTGTCTTTTTTTTCTGTATTTTTGTCTTTTTTTTGCTGGATTTTTGTCACTTTTTTGCTGTATTTTTGTCACTTTTTTGCTGTATTTTTGTCACTTTTTTGCTGTATTTTTGTCACTTTTTTTCTGTATTTTTGTCACTTTTTTGCTGTATTTTTGTCACTTTTTTGCTGTATTTTTGTCACTTTTTTGCTGTATTTTTGTCACTTTTTTGCAGGATTTTTGTCTTTTTTTTCTGTATTTTTGTCTTTTTTCTGCTGTATTTTTGTCACTTTTTTGCAGGATTTTTGTCATTTTTCTGCTGGATTTTTGTCACTTTTTTGCTGTATTTTTGTCTTTTTTTTTCCTGTTTTTCTGTATTTTTTTTCTGTATTTTTTTCTTTTTTTTGCTGCTCCTTTGTCACCTTTTTTGGCCACATTTTAGCTTTTTTTGTTGCGTTTACATCCTCATTTTCTTCCCGTTTTTTGCCTCTGCTTTGAAGAAGCTTTTAGATATGGAGAATTGGAAGAAAACATGTTCAGGTGGGAGTTAAGAGGTTAAAAATCTGTGCCACATGTCTATATTGGTCGAAATATAATGTTCCTAAACACTGTATGCAAGTAAATGGAACTGACAGGTTTTTAAAGTTGAGTCTCTTTGTCTGCACATGTGCATATTTCAAATTAACAAGTTTGAAAATTCCTGTAACAGAGGCGACTGGGCGTTTCAGTTCAAATCTATTTCAATAAACTTCCTGTTGCATCAGAGTTCTTCAGGGTTTGCCGCTCGTTCCTCTCTCCGGTCACACAAACCCGTGGTGTGAGATTTAAACACACGCTCTCGTTCCGGTCATAACTGTGGCTTCTGCAAACTTCACCACTGACTCTGTGCAAACTCCCACAGGGTCTGCGCAACCACACTTTCATTATTTATGTTCCTCCAGTTACTAAAACTCTGCTGTTGGAAATGATATTTCCATCGTCTCAAATGTCGTTCCTCTTGTTCCGACACTTTAAGCCACAACAGGACCATATTTGATTGACTGCGGAATTCTTCCGCAGTCAATTATTGGTTTTCATGTTCTTTATTATTATTCCTCTTCCATCTTTTTCCCGATTTTCTCCAGCTTTCAGCACCTTCATGCTTTGTGCAATTTATGCAAGTTATGCATCAAAACGTTTCCGCATGTTGAGGAGAAGGTGCTGTTACTTTTGGGACTTCTGCAACTTACGGTTTTTCCGCAATCGGCCAAAATGTCGGAGATTTTTCCCATTGACTTATAATGGGGCTGCCGCAAATCCATGCTTTTCTGCACTTTTTTCTGCATTTTATGCAATTTCTGCACTTTGTGCATGTTCAGCTTATGCAACTTGTGGGTTTTGAGAAAAAATTGGCCTTCTGCAGTTTTCCAGTTTTTTTATACGGGAGTTTGAAATTTTTGCATTGGTGTGTATGGGGGAATCCAGCCAATCAGGAGACTCCGCCTTTCAGCCATTTGTGCTTCTGCCAATCAAGCACTGAGGCCAATTCAACAGTTTGACCAGTTTATGGAATATAAACGTTTATGCAATATTAATAATTTATGCAAATTAACCACTTTATGCATTTTAAAACGTTTATGCAACTTAAGAGTTTATGCCATTTAGGATTTATGAATTTTAAAGAGTTTATGCAATTTATATGATTTATGCAAATTAACCCATTCATGCATTTTACCACTTTATGCAGTTTATACAGTTTATGCAACAAGACATTTTATGCATTTTACCAGTTTATGCAAATTAGATTGTGCAAATTAAGCAATTTATGCAATTTGAACAGTTTATGCAATTTCTGCATTCGCTTCCCGCAATTCCGCAGTCAATCGCAATGGCGCAGCCATTGCATTTCTAGTTTTTAGTTGCAGTTTTACACTTAGAATCGCTAGTTTTAGTTTAATCTTATTTCTCTTGATCACTTTCTGCCTCCAGATGATGTCACTGATGATGTCAGCAGTTAAAGGCGCCTGAACCGAGAGGATGTTTTTTCCTCACGTCGTTAGATTTTTTTTCCATCATTTTTTCGTTGGGTTTTCAACTCATTTTTGTAGCTTTTTTGTCAGTTTGTCATTTTGTGTCACATTTTTTTTCATTTTTCGTAAATTTTTTATCTTTTTTTGTCGCATTTTTGTCATTTTTTTAATTTATTTTTTATCACATTTTTAGTCACATTTTTGTCATTTTTTTGTCATTTTTTTTGTCAAATTTTCATCACATTTGTGTCATTTTTTTGTCACATTTTTGTCATTTTTTGTCACATTCTTGTCATTTTTTAATCAAATTTTAGTCACATTTTTTTGTCATTTTTTGTCACATTTTGTCACATTTTTGTCATTTTTTGTCACATTTTTGTCATTTTTTAATCAAATTTTAGTCACATTTTTCGTCAATTTTTCGTCAATTTCTTGTGACATTTTGGACAATTTTTCTTCTATTTTTTGTCACTTTTTCATCAATGTTTTCTCACTTTTTTGTCACATTTCCATCATTGTTTTCGTCTCAGTTTTGTCGCTATTTCAACACCTTTTTTCCAGAATCTTTTGGATTGGGGTAAAGCCAAACTGGAGAAAATGTGCTCGGTTCAGGTGGAAGTTAAGGGGTTAAACAATGTGGAGTTTCTAAGCGGATAAAAAGGGGGAACTATATTATAAGGCGTAATAACACCAGGAGTAGTCCGACATCCGCGCAGTAATATCTTCACTTTACTGTGCGGACGCTGAAGTACTCCTGAACGAGGAAGAGCTCGGTAGCTTCTATCTTCACCTGGTTTGGAGCTATAGAGGAGAGGCTAAAGGCTAACGCCATCTGTGCTGCGTTTACGTGACTTACGACACGCGTGAAGACCAGGTTAATGAAGAAAATTTGGGCAGAAAAGTTATTTTTATTTGAATGTTTAAACTCCTGACAGGAAGTGACATCGATGGAGGTAAAGTTCCTTGGTTTCAGACGCCATGTTTGCCCATATATGGTCATGTTTGAAGCAGAGGGAAAACAAAGAAGAGAAAAACAACTGAACTTCCTCCCGTTTCTCCACCATAAAACACTGAATTGTAAATATATTATTCTTACTAAACTGCATTTTCTCCAGTTTGGCTTTACCCGAATCTAAAACCTTATGGAGGTTATGAGAACAGTGAGTCTGAGTAAACATTTAGTTTACCACCCGCCAAAACCAAATGCATTCTCTCTTTTTATGGCACTTCTGTTACTTTTTTTGTTATTTTTTGATGCATTTTTGTCAATTTCTTTGCTGGATTTTTGTCATTTTTTTGCTGGATTTTTATCTTTTTTTTGCTGGATTTTTGTCACTTTTTGCTGGATTTTTGTCTTTTTATGTCCTGGAAATTTGTCTTTTTTTTGCTGGATTTGGTCTTTTTTTGCTGGATTTTTGTCTTTTTTTGCGGGATTTTTATCTCTTTTTTGCTGGATTTTTGTCACTTTTTTGCTGGATTTTTGTCACTTTTTTGCTGGATTTTTGTCACTTTTTTGCTGGATTTTTGTCATTTTTTGCTGGATTTTGGTCATTTTTTTGCTGTATTTTGGTCACTTTTTTGTTGGATTTTTGAAATTTTTTTGCTGTATTTTTGTCATTTTTTTGCTGTATTTTTGTCAATTTTTTGCTGGATTTTTGTCGTTTTTTTGCTGGATTTTTGTCATTTTTCTGCTGGATTTTTGTCACCTTTTTTGGTCACATTTTAGCTTTTTTTGTTGCGTTTACATCCTCATTTTCTTCTCGTTTTTGCCTCTGCTTTGAAGAAGCTTTTAGATATGGAGAATTTGAAGAAAACATGTTCAGGTGGGAGTTAAGAGGTTAAAAATCTGTGCCACATGTCTATATTGGTCGACTGGGTGAGTTTTGGAACCGCTGCCGTTTCAGTTCAAATCTATTTCAATAAACTTCCTGTTGCATCAGAGTTCTTCAGGGTTTGCCGCTCGTTCCTCTCTCCGGTCACACAAACCCGTGGTGTGAGATTTAAACACACGCTCTCGTTCCGGTCATAACTGTGGCTTCTGCAAACTTCACCACTGACTCTGTGCAAACTCCCACAGGGTCTGCACAACCACACTTTCATTATTTATGTTCCTCCAGTTGCTAAAACTGGTGTCTAAAGGCTCAGAGGTTCTTAAAGAGACAGAGGCCGATTTCAAGACATTCACTACAGCCATTTTGAGAGAGACATTTTATACAAGGCAGATATTCTAATTTACTGCATTTACAGACCGACAGAAGGTTTGTCATCATTGTAGTGTGATATAGACTGGTGCTATGGGAGTGAAAAAAGCAGAACACCCCCTCTTTAACTGCCCTTTTAACCCGTCTGAGATCTGGAAGCTAAACTCTAAATTTTTGCCACTTCCTCATCATTTTTTCATCATTATTTGTACATTTTTAGTCATTTTTTGTCAATTTTTTGTGACATTTTTGCCACTTTTTCATCATTTTTTCATAATTTTTTTGTCAATTTTTAGTCATTTTTTGTACATTTTTTTGTCCTTTTTGTCAATTTTTTGTGACATTTTTGCCACTGCCTCAAAAAATTTTTCGTAATTTTTCGTCAATTTCTGTCCTTTTTTGTCTGTTTTTTTGTCAACGTTTTCTCACTTTTATGTCACAGTTTTTGTCATTTTTTCATAATTTTTTTGTCAAATTTTTGTCAACTTTTTGTCCGTTTTTTGACAATGTTTTCTCACTTTTTTGTCACATTTCCATCATTGTTTTCGTCTCAGTTCTGTCTCTATTTTCTCACCTTTTTTCCAGAAGCTTTTGGATTGGGGTAAAGCCAAACTGGAGAAAATGTGCTCGGTTCAGGTTGATGAAGAAAAGTTGGGCAGAAAAGTTATTTTTATTTGAATGTTTAAACTCCTGACAGGAAGTGACATCGATGGAGGTAAGTTCCATAGACTGAGACGCCATGTTTGCCCAAATATGGTCATGTTTGAAGCAGAGGGAAAACAAAGAAGAGAAAAACAACTGAACTTCCTCCCGTTTCTCCACCATAAAACACTGAATTGTAAATATATTATTCTTACTAAACTGCATTTTCTCCAGTTTGGCTTTACCCCAATCTAAAACCTTATGGAGGTTATGAGAACAGTGAGTCTGAGTAAACATTTAGTTTACCACCCGCCAAAACCAAATGCATTCTCTCTTTTTATGGCACTTCTGTTACTTTTTTTGTTATTTTTTGATGCATTTTTGTCAATTTCAATGCTGCTCTTTTGTCATTTTTTTGCTGGATTTTTATCTTTTTTTTGCTGGATTTTTGTCACTTTTTTGCTGGATTTTTGTCTTTTTTGCGGGATTTTTATCTCTTTTTTGCTGGATTTTTGTCACTTTTTTGCTGGATTATTGTCACTTTTTTGCTGGATTTTTGCCATTTTTTTGCTGTATTTTTCTCATTTTTTGCTGTATTTTTGCCATTTTTTTGCTGGATTTTTCTCATTTTTTTGCTGGATTTTTGTCACTTTTTTGCTGGATTTTTGTCATTTTTGTCAATTTACATCCTCATTTTCTTTTCGTTTTTTGTCGCCATTTTGAAGAAGCTTCTAGATTTGGAGAATTTGGAGAACAGGTTAAAACATGTTCAGGTGGGAGTTAAGAGGTTAAATCCTGCTGTGCCAAAGTTCTGGATCGGAGCCGTTTCTTTGGATAAACATCACAGTTCAAATGTCCAACGTCTGTGTTTGAGTAAAAGTGTGGACTCACGGCGGTGGAGAGACGCGACGCCAGAGTCATCTCCAGGTTCCCCTTCAGTCCCAGCAGAGCGGGCACCAGGATGAAGATCTCCGTGATGTACTGGAACGCGTCCCAATGCTGCAAACACACACAGGATTATAGCAATGTATTGTAAATGCAAAAGCAAAGGAATAAATTAACATTACTAATATGTTTTCTGGTTCTAAATGATAAATAATCGAGTGTAAATGCCGTTCAGTTAAGTGACTTTTGTTATGGCGGCCATTTTGAGTCCTGAAGTAGCATTATGCAGTGCTACAACATGTAACAATATCTTTACTTTGGATGTAAATGAAAAACAACTGATTGACAGTGACATTTTATTCCTCGTAATCATTGCTGAAGGAGATAACAGCTAAAACACGGACTCGGAGACGCACGTTTATGTGAAGAAACCAGTGAGTCAGTGTTTAACCTCTTAACTCCCGCCTGAACCGAGAGGAGCTTTTTCCTCAGATTTTTTTTCCATCATTTTTTTGTTGGGTGTTCAACTCATTTTTGTAACTTCTTTGTCATTTTTTGGTCAATTTCTTATCACATTTTTGTTACATTTTTTGTAATTTTTTTTGTCAATTTTTTGTAATTTTTTTTGTCAATTTTTTGTAATTTTTGTGTCCATTTTTTGTAATATTTTTTGTCAACTTTTTGTAATTTTTTTTCTTCAATTTTTTGTAATTTTTTGACACATTTTGTCATATTTTTGTCACATTTTTTTTTATTTTTTCGTCAATTTTTTATCAAATTTTTGTCACTTTTTTGTCATATTTTTTGTCATATTTTTTGTCAATTTTTTGTCACATTTTTGTCATTTTTTCGTCAATTTCTTATCACATTTTTGTTGCATTTTTTGTAATTTTTTTTGTCAATTTTTTGTATTTTTTTGTCAATTTTTTGTAATTTTTTTGTCAATTTTTTGTAATTTTTTTGACACATTTTGTCATATTTTTGTCACTTTTTTTTTTTTTCTCGTCAATTTTTTATCACATTTTTGTCACTTTTTTGTCACATTTTTTCATTTTTTCGACAATTTTTCATCCAATTTTTGTCACTTTTTTGTCATATTTTTTGTCAATTTTTTGTCACATTTTTGTAATCTTTCGTCAATTTCTTATCACATTTTTGTTACATTTTTTGTAATTTTTTTGTCAATTTTTTGTAATTTTTTGTCACTTTTTTGTCACATTTTTTTCATTTTTTCGTCAATTTTTTATCACATTTTTGTCACTTTTTTGCCACATTTTTTCATTTTTTCGTCAATTTTTCATCAAATTTTTGTCACTTTTTTGTCATATTTTTTGTCAATTTTTGTCACATTTTAGTAATTTTTTTAGTCGTTTTTTTGTGACATTTTTGCCACTTTTTAATACATTTTTCATCACTTTTTGTCAATGTTTCCTCACTTTTTTCTCACATTTCCATCATTGTTTTCGTCTCAGTTTTGTTGCTTTTTTCCAGAAGCTTTTGGATTGGGGTAAAGCCAAACTGGAGAAAATGTGCTCGGTTCAGGCGGGAGTTAAGGGGTTAATATTTCTGCTTCCGATACTTGTATTTCTTCTAA
Organism: Gobius niger; assembly: GCF_951799975.1. Classification (NCBI taxonomy): domain Eukaryota; kingdom Metazoa; phylum Chordata; class Actinopteri; order Gobiiformes; family Gobiidae; genus Gobius; species Gobius niger. The sequence continues at coordinate 10,457,050 of NC_136873.1, forward strand.
AGCAGAACCTAAACCTTTTCTCTCTACACCAGACACGTTAAACGTTACCCGGCCCTCGTCATCAGCTCTTATCACCGTGGCGATGTCAGCGACTCCACCCCCCCCCCCTCCCTGTAAATGTGGGCGGAGCCTCCCACACTGTCCCACCTGCACGATGTCCAGCACCATCCCGGCCGACACCGTCCCGAACCCGGCGAGCAGGAAGGGCAGCAGGATCTGCAGAGCCATGGCCAGAGGAGACTCTTTGGGCAGAGCCGACCCGCGCCCCGCCCCCATGGGCTCCTCCTCCTGCTCCTCCTCCGCCTCCTCGCCCTCCTGCGCAGACAGCATGGGCTCCGTCTCGCTGTAGGCCCCGTCTGCGCAGTCCGACAGACTCAGGGAGGAGCGGGCGGCGCGGTCCACGCCCCTGCGCCCCTCCAGGTGACTCCGCCCGCCCTCCGGGTGAGCGGCCTCCGACCTGAAGCCGTTCTCGGGTTTGGCGCCCAGGTCCACCATGGCCAAGCGCTCGTCCTGCAGTTTGGTGTAGCCTGTGGAGGAAGGAGGAGGCAGAGTTTTTTGTTTTAGACTTTGGTAGGAAATGAAGCGGATTTAACCTCTTACCGCCCGCCAAAAACAAACGCATTGTCTCCTCTTTGCCATTGTCGTCACTTTTTACTTCCCTTATGTGTTTTTGTCACTTTTTTATGGCACTTTTGTGTTACTTTTTTGATGCATTTTTGTCACATTTTTTTGCTGGATTTTTGTCACTTTTTTACTGTTTTTTTGTCACTTTTTTGCTGGATTTTTGTCACTTTTTGCTGGATTTTTGTCACTTTTTGCTGGATTTTTGTCACTTTTTGCTGGATTTTCCTCATTTCTTTGCTGTTTTTTGTCATTTTTTTTGCTGGATTTTTGTCATTTTTTTTTTTCTTTTTCTTGCTGTATTTTTGTTGTTTTTTGTGGATTTTAGTCATTTTTTTTGCTGTATTTTTGTCACTTTTTTTTCTGCTGGATTTTTGACATTTTTTGCTAGATTTTTGTAGTTTTTTAGCAGGATTTTTTAAAAATTGTGCTGGATTTGCTGGATTTTTGTCATTTTTTTGTCCTTTTTTTCTTCTTTTTTTTAGCTGGATTTTTGTTGTTTTTTCTGGATTTTTGACTTTTTTTTTGCTGATTTTTTGTTACTTTTTTGCTGTATTTTTGTCACTTTTTTTTATTTTTTTTGGATTTTTCAGATTTTTTTGCTGCTCTTTTGTCACCTTTTTGCTGGATTTTTGTAGTTTTTTTAGCTGTATTTTTGAAAAATTTTGCTGGATTTGCTGGATTTTATTTTATTTTTTGTGGATTTTTGTCATTTTTTCTTTCTTTTTTTTTGCTGGATTTTTGTCTTTTTTTGCTGTACTTTTGTCATTTTTTGTAGTTTTTTTGTTTTTGTTTTTTTTGCTGGATTTTTGTCATTTTCTTGCTGGATTTTTGTCACTTTGTAGCACTTTTTTGTTGAGTTTACATCCTCATTTTCTTTTTTTCTCTTTTGCCTCTGTTTTGAAGAAGCTTTTAGATTTGGAGGATTTGGAGAACAGGAGAAAACATGTTCAGGTGGGAGTTAAGAGGTTAAGAAAAGATAGGGGGAAAAGACGGGGCAAAAATGGGGGAGAAGAGAAAGCACTAGTAATAATAAATTTGCACAAAAAATAGGGAAAGTGTTGGGAAAACAAGAATAAATTGTGGTGTAAATAAGAAAAAAAAATGTGTCAAACAATTGGGAAGAATTGGGCAAAAAATAAACACACTCTTGGGAAAAAAATAGATAGAAAACAAGAAAAAAATCCTTAGTACCTAAACTTTTTTTTCCCTATACAACGACGGCACCTGTACCTGTGGGGACCATGGTTTGCAGCAGAGACGAGATCCTCCCGGACGACACGGGCCTGAAGGAGCTCCAGCTCATTCGCACGGACAGACTAGAGCCCAGTGACTCGCCCAGAGCGCCCCCTATGGTCCGGATACTCATGTTGCGGCGCGGGCCGGCCCGGTCTCATCTCCCGGGGCGTGGGTCCAATGCGATACGAACTGAGGTGACCGCTTCAGCCGCGCCCGGGGCTGACGGCCATCGCAGGGACGCGCTCTCAGCTGGAAGGATCTGGAACACAGGGGGGTGAGAGGGTGAGAGGGTGAGAGGGTCACTATCGCTATGTTCATAAAGGGGCAACTTACTCTATAAACAGCAACAGCTACATAACGTCCTTTAACCCCTTAACTCCCGCCTGAACCGAGCACATTTTCCCAAGTTTGGCTTTACCCCAATCCAAAAGCTTCTGGAAAAAAGCTGTGAAAATAGAGACAGAACTGAGACGAAAACAATGATGGAAATGTGACAAAAATGTGAGAAAACATTGACAAAAAAGTGACGAAAAATTGGTGAAAAAGTGGCAAAAAAGTCACAAAAATGTCACAAGAAATTGACAAAAAATTGACAAAAAAATGACAAAAATGGGACAAAATGTGACAAAAATTTGACAAAAAAAATTTAAAAAAATGTGATTAAAAAAATGACAAAAATGTGGTTTAAATATTACAAAAATGTGATAAAATTTTGACCAAAAAAATACAAAAAAGTGACGCAAATGTGACAAAAATTTGACAAAAAATTACAAAAATTTGATAAAATTTTGACAAAAAAATTAAAAAAAATTATTTCAAAAATGACAAAAATTTTATGAAAAATTGACGAAAAAACACAAATTTGACAAAAAATTACTAAAATTTGACCAAAAAAAAGACAAAAATGTGGTTTAAATATTACAAAAATGTGATAAAAAATTGTCAAAAAAATACAAAAAATTGACAAAAAAATTACAAAAAAGTGATAAAAAATTGACGAATAAATGACGAATGTGACAAAAAATTACAAAAATTTGACAAAAAATTACAAAAAAAATTACAAAAAAAGTTACAAAAATGAGTTGGATGCCCAACAAAAAAATGATGGAAAAAAAATCTGATGACGTGAGGAAAAAGATCCTCAATGTGAACAATACCTCCAGTATTTTAACTTTCAAAATCTCCATTAGTTCATAATTGCTGCTAATCCCATGATGCTCAGCGATATGACGTCACATCCCCGAACTCTACAGAGCTCCACAGTCCCGCCCACTCCCGGTCACGTGTCGGGGTCTGACATAAAAAAAAACATGTATTTTTAGCATTGACTTTTCGAAAAAGTCAACTATTTAACGTTTAGCATCACGGCTAATCAGCTCTGTGCTAACTCACAGACATATAGCTGATTATTTCACTTTTTAAGCTGTTTAACCTGAAGCTAGCTTTTGGAAATGTTTGCAGTGGAGTCGCTTCCACAAACAAACTTCTTTTGTTTGACTTTACTAATCTATCCAAATATGCTTAAGTCCACTACACTGAAGACTCTTCATCGGTTACATTCACTCGCACGCGGCCTCTGTAAACACTATGGGGATATTCCTTGTTTTTTGTTTTTTTTACAATTCTTCTCAGCAGGACTTTTCACTGACACAAGATGAAGCGGTGAAGCTGCCGTGTGTTTCTGGAGTTTTAATGAGGCTGAACAGACGTTAGGAGGCGATGGTTGTCAATGCTGCAGGACCATGTTTACACCACAGTTCACATCTGGGTTCAGCCGTCGTTAACATGAACGACTCCTTTACGCTCTCATTGTTGTGCTGAGGGGAAATGCATTGTTCTGTAATAGTCTGCTGCTTAACCTCTTAACTCCCGCCTGAACCGAGAGGATCTTTTCCCTCACGTCATCAGATGTTTTTTCATCATTTTTTTGTGGGTATTCAACTCATTTTTGTAACTTTTTTGTCACTTTTTTGTCACATTTTTCATCCATTTTTATCACATTTTTTATCACATTTTTGTCGCATTTTTGTCATTTTTTCATCCATTTTTATCACATTTTTTCGTAATTTTTTTATCACATATTTGTCAATTTTTTGTAATTTTTTTTATCCATTTTTTTGATCACATTTTTTATCACATTTTTGTCACATTTTTGTCATTTTTTCGTCCATTTTTTATCACATATTTGTCGCTTTTTTGTCAATTTTTGTCATTTTTTTGTCATTTTCTGTCACATTTTTGTCATTTTTTCATCCAATTTTTGTAATTTTTTTAATCAATTTTTTATCGCATTTTTGTCATTTTTTGGTCAATTTTTGGTCATTTTTCATCCATTTTTATCACATTTTTTCGTCCATTTTTTATCACATTTTCTGTCACATTTTTGTCATTTTCTGGCATTTTCTGTCACATTTTTGTAATTTTTTCGTTCAATTTTTGTAATTTTTTAATTCATTTTTTATCACATTTTGGTCATTTTTTGTGTCATTTTTTGTCAATTTCTTGTGACATTTTTGCCACTTTTTCATCAATCTTTCATCCCTTTTTCTCAATGTTTTCTCGCTTTTTTGTCACATTTCCATCACTGTTTTCGTCTCAGTTCTGTCTCTATTTCCTCACCTTTTTTCCAGAAGCTTTAGGATTGGGGTAAAGCCAAACTGGAGCAACTGTACCACTAACTCTGCACAGACAGCTCAACATCGCACTGTATAGATAACACAACATGGGAACACATTGTACAGACCCTTGACTCACATAAACTATCATAATTACGACACATACGAAGCGATTAGCTCAGCAACATTAGCCCTTATTTGTTTTTTTGTTTTGTTTTTCGCAAATCAACTTCTACACAATTACGGTCTTAAACTCATCCATTTTTAGCTTCGCAGTAAAGAAACATCAAACTACAAACACCAAAAAACAAACCACAGATGTTTTTCTTCGGTACAAAACACTCAAACATCTGTAAAACGATAATCACACGTTAGCCCGAAGTAAGCTAGCTCCGCAAACACACGGGAGTAACACGTAATACGTCACGTACGCGGCACGTTTCGGCTTAAAAAGGCACGAAACCGAACCGTGAGGGACTAAAACAGCTCAAAGGAGGGATTTTAGGATGTTTTGTGGTGTTTTTTTGTACCTGTTAAACGTCCGTACGGAGAGGAGACGCCAGACGGGTTCCTTGACAGCGGCAGCGGCAGAAACTTGACCATAAGATCGTCTCCGCGGGTCGATGCGTCACTCGGGAATATATTAAACTTCAGAAAAAAAGAAAGAACATTCTGGTGGATTTGAGGTGAAATTATCTTTGTATTTGTGTCATGGTTTGTGATGATAGATTTGTATGTAAATGTAAATGACGGGATTTAGATGAGCTGAGTACATGGGAGTGAGACGTCCTGTCGTGTAGAGCAGCTACGCCGGGACCCCGTCTCAGACACCGACGTCTCACTCGGAGGATTCTTAACCGCTTAACTCCCGCCTGAACTGAGAGCATTTTCTCCAGTTTGGCTTTACCCCAATCCAAAAGCTTCTGGGAAAGAGGTGTGAAAATAGAGACAGGACTGAGACGAAAACAATGATGGAAATGTGACAAAAAAGTGACTAAAAAATGATGAAAAAGAGGCAAAAATGTCACAAGAAATTGACAAAAAATGACCAAAAAAATGACAAAAATGTGACAAAAAATGACAAAAAATTGATAAAAAATGCACGAAAAAAGGACAAAAATGTGATAAAAAAAATTGGACAAAAAAATGACAAAAAATAGACTAAAAATGTGACAAAAATGTGACAAAAATGTGACAAAAAATGACAAAAAAGGACAAAAAAATGATGAAAAAAGGACAAAAATGTGACAAAAATGTGACAAAATGTAATAAAAATTTGACCAAAAAATGACAAAAAAATTGATAAAAATTGGACAAAAAAAATGACAAAAATTAGACTAAAAATTTGATAAAAATTTGATAAAAAATGAAGAAAAATGTGACAAAAATGTGACAAAAAATTACCAAAAAAATGATGAAAAAAGACAAAAATATGATAAAAAATATGACAAAAATGTGACAAAATGTAATAAAAATTTGACAAAAAAATGACAAAAAATTGGACAAAAAAATGACAAAAAATAGACTAAAAATGTGACAAAATGTGACAAAAAACTGACAAAAAAATTGATAAAAAAAGGACAAAAATATGACAAAAATGTGGAAAAAATGTAATAAAAATTTGACCAAAAAATGACAAAAAAATTGATAAAAATTGGACAAAAAAATGACAAAAATGTGATAAAAAAATTGGACAAAAAAATGAAAAAAAAATAGACTAAAAATTTGATAAAAATTTGATAAAAAAAATGAAGAAAAATGTGACAAAAATGTGACAAAAAAATTACAAAAAAATTGATGAAAAAAAGACAAAAATATGATAAAAAATATGGCAAAACATTTGATAAAAATTTGACAAAAAAATGACAAAAAAAATGACAAAAATGTGACAAAAAATTACAAAAAAAAATTGATACAAAATTGACATAAATGTGACAAAAAAAAAATGAAGGGAAAAATATGAAAAAAAAAAGTTACAAAAATGAGTTGAACACCCCAAAAAAAAAATGATGGAAAAAAAATCTGCTGACGTGATGAAAAAGATCCTCTCGGTTCAGGCGGGAGTTAAGAGGTTAATAATATGTTGGCAATTGCGCATTAAATTAGTCAAAAAGATTTTACATGAAGCTACAACAGCGTATTAGCGCCATCTAGTGACGAAAATAATCATCACAATAAAAAATCTCGAGTTCAAACATTCAGATTCATGAAAGAAATAAAATGGCGACAAAAAAAACGTGTCAGAAAAGCATCAAAAAAAAGCTATGAAAAAACGTGGCAAAAACGTAACAAAAAAGCATTACGTAGACCAGTAACCGTTGCTCCGGCAGAGGGCGCTGTGAAAAACGTTATGTGACCTTTGACCCGGATGTCGGTGTCCGGAGGAGGCAGGTGTGGGGAGAGCACTGTGGCACGCTCACGAGTGAATGGTCGGAGAGATGGAAGAGGGAAACGATGAATCAGAAGGAGACATAGTTGGCGATGAAAGTGAAGTGCGAGAGTTTTGGAACACACCGAAGCCGCGGCGTAAGCGTAAAAAGATAAATCAGCAGTCCTTGCAGGATAAAGATGTTCAGAGTGCGGAAGAGGTGGAAAGAGTGACAGAGATTAAAGTTGTGTTGAAACTAGTCAAAGAGGGGGCGTCGTTTGGTAGGTGTAACCCGGTTAAACTCACTTCAGAGATTAACAGGCTCATTGGAGGGGTCAAGGCCGCTAAAACATTGAGGGATGGTTCCTTGTTGGTTATCTGCAACAGTATGGAGGAGAAGGTAAAGGCCCTCAAAGTGGAAAAAATCTTGGGGCAGAGAGTAAGTGGGAGGGAGATGGAAAGTAAAAGATTGGTGAGTGGTGTCATTTCTGGTATTCCACCTGAGATTTCATGTGATGAAATCAAGGCAAACATAAAGGGAGGCAAGGTTGTAGACGTGAGACGGCTGAAAGCGTCGCGGGATGGGCAAAGAGTGGATAGTTTTTCAGTAATGGTAAAACTGGATGAGATGGTTCTTCCGGAAAGAGTATACATTGGATTCATGAGTTATGATGTTCGACAATACATTCCTCCTCCGCTTCGATGCTTTAAATGCCAAAGGTTTGGGCATGTGGCTGCAATATGTAAAGGGAAACAACGGTGTGGGAGATGCGCGGGGGAGCATGAGTATGGCAAGTGTGAGGAAGGGGCAAAAATCAAATGTTGCAATTGTGGAGGAGAGCACAGCTCTGCATATGGGGGATGTGAAGCCTCTAAAAGAGCGGCTGAGGTGCAGAAAGTTAAAGTTACAGTGGGGGTCTCGTATGCGGAAGCTGCAAGGAAGGTACCTGTGGTATCACAGAAGGTGGACGTTGGTGGGGCGAGTAGCAATCGTCCATGTCAGGGTTGTAGTAAAGTAAAGGAGGACACACTGATAGTGGAGAAACGGGCTTTCTTGATGTTCTTGTCTGATGTTGTGAATTGTGCGGCACAGGCAAAAGGAAATACGGAGAGAATTAAAATTATTGTAAGGGCGGCGGATCGGTGCCTGGGCATTTCAAATATTGGATGGGAGTCTATTGTGAAGGAGCTAAATGTGAGAGTGAACCTGCCAGAATCACAACCATGCAGTGGTGGTGCGTCCTGTTGATGTTAATTGTACTCCAGTGGAATGCGAGAAGTCTGATTAGTAATGGGCAGGAATTTAAGAAATATATTTCGGATTTGGTGGAGAAGCCCCATGTTGTGTGTGTTCAAGAGACGTGGCTGAAGCCTCAGTGGGATTTTATTATTCCGGGGTATTCTTCTGTAAGAAATGATAGGCGACAGAGGCAAGGTGGGGGGGTGGTGACGTTTGTGCAGTCCGGTGTAGGGTTTAAGGTAGAGAGAGTGGGGCAGGATGATGAATCGATTGTTGTGCGAGTGTGGGCTGGCGATGAGGAAGTCTTTATTGTAAACTTCTACAATCCTGGTAATAGACTAAGTATTGAGGTGTTAGAGAATGTTGGAGCACAGGCTCAAGGGAGGGTGATTTGGTGTGGAGACTTCAATTCCCATAGTGGGGTGTGGGGCAGCCCTAGTACAGATGCAAATGGTGGTGTGTTGGAAGAGTTTATGGAAAGTAAGTCACTGGTCTGTGTAAATGATGGAAGTGGCACAAGGTATAACTGCATAAATAACTCAGAAAGTGTGTTGGATTTAACCTTTGTGTCCTGTGTGATGGCGAGTAGTGCCACATGGGAGGTACAAAGGAATTGTCCTATGGGAAGTGACCACTTTCCCATCTTTACTAGAGTGGGAGTTCAAGTGAGTGAAGTAGAGGACATTCGACTTCCAAGGTGGAAATTAGATCTGGCGAATTGGGAATTATTTCAGGGGATGGTGAGAAAGATGTGTGAGGGGTTAAGTGGAACAAAGTTTTATGATGTTGATGTATTTAATGATGGGCTTGTATGTGCTGTTATTCAGGCGGCGGAGGCTTCCATTCCGAAGGCAGGTGGAAAAGGAAATAGGAAGAGCGTTCCATGGTGGAATGAGGGATGTAAGGAAGCAGTAAAAAAGAGAAATAAGGCTTTTAAGCGGGTAAGGAAAGTGTTTACCATGGAGTCTCTGAATGAGTATAAGAAGGCTCAGGCTATAGTCAGAAGAACTATAAGAGCAGCTAAAAGGGATTGTTGGAGGCAGTATTGTAACACTATAGGGCGTGAAACGAAGTTATCTGAAGTATGGGGTGTCATCAGGAAAATGAATGGCATAAGAAGAGGTAGTGGGGTTTCGATCCTTCAAAGTGATGGAGTGACGGCGGTTAGAAATGAAGAGAAGGCGGAGTTGTTAGTGAACACCTTTGTCAAAGTGCATAGTTCAGAGAAGCTTTCGGATGCAGCTAAAAGGAGTAGAGATATTACCTTGGCGGAGAATCCAGGAGTCTTCAACAAGAAAAGGGTGTCTGGGGACTGGTTGGATAAGCCAATCTCTTTATTTGAATTAAAAAGAGCCCTGTCTTCAGTAAAGCAGTCCACTCCAGGCAAGGATGGCATTTGTTACTCGATGTTGGCAAGGATGGGTGATGAGTCTCTGGAAGTAGTGCTGAGGCTGTTTAACTTAGTGTGGGAGACTGGGAGGATTCCTTCTGCGTGGAAGCATTCGGTTATTGTTCCCATTTTGAAGCCGGGTAAAAATGCTGCTGATCCATCGAGTTATAGGCCTATAGCTCTTACTTCTCAGTTAGGAAAGACCATGGAGAGAATAGTTACGGAGAGGATGTCATATTTGTTGGAGAGTAAAAACCTGTTCAGTCCGTTTCAAAGCGGCTTTCGGAAGGGAAGAAGTACCATGGACGCGATTTTGTGTTTAGAGTCGGAAATAAGAAAGGCTCAGGCAAATAAGGAAATGGTAGTGGCAGTTTTCTTTGATATAGAAAAGGCCTATGACATGTTGTGGAAAGAAGGGTTACTGATAAAGTTGGCAAAGCTTGGAGTCGGGGGAAGAATGTATAATTGGGTGCTTAATTTTTTAGTTAACAGGAAAATCGAGGTCAGGGTGGGAGCAGCGCACTCTAGCAGTCAGGATGTAGAAAATGGAACTCCCCAAGGCAGTGTATGTAGTCCAGTGCTGTTTGATATAATGATAAATGACATTTTTGAGGAGGTAGGGGGGAGTATTGGAAAGTCTCTCTACGCTGATGATGGGGCTCTCTGGATGCGGGGGCGGAATTTGAAGTATCTTCAAAGGAAAATGCAAGAAGCGGTTGGAGCGGTGGAGGAATGGGCGAACAGGTGGGCTGTTAGAATGTCAGTGGCAAAGACGCAGGTTATCTGCTTTTCTAGACGGCACAGAGAAGTGACGCTAAATTTATATGGGGAAAAATTGGAGCAAGTTAATGCAGTGAGATTTTTGGGAAACGTGTTTGATGAAAAGCTGACATGGAAGCAGCACATAGAGTCTGTGCAAAGTAAGTGTAAGAAAGTGAACAATTTACTAAGATGCCTGGCTGGCCAGGATTGGGGAGCGGCAAGAGGGGCGTTGGTAAGGGTGTACCAGGCTCTATTGAGATCGTCTCTGGATTACGGGTGTATAGCATACATGGCAGCGGCAGAGACGCATTTGAAGAAGCTTGACAGGGAGCAGGCACAAGGTTTAAGGACATGCTGTGGAGCATTTAGGTCCTCCCCTGTAGATGCTCTTCAGGTGGAGATGGGGGAGCTCCCCCTACGATTGAGACGGGTAAAGCTGATGCTTGCATACTGGATCAACCTTCAAGGACATGGCACCACTCACCCCACAAAGGGAGTGTTGGTAGACTGTTGGGAACATCAGGAGGTTACGTCTTTTAGTTTTGGATGGGTGGGGGATGTAAAAGCACAAGATTTTGGTCTGACTCAGTTTGAGTATTGTCCCACGGTCCCATGCTCGCCGGTCCCTCCATGGGTGTTTTCTGCTCCGAATGTGGACCTGTCCCTGCAGCAGGCTTTGAGGAATAGAAAGAGGGGTACCCCTGAGTGGGTTGTGGTTCAAAGGATGTTGGACAGGTACGAGGATAGTGTAGTTCTTTATACAGACGGTTCCAAGGACCCATGCAGTGGAAGGACAGGTGCAGCAGTGAGCATACCATGTTTTACGGTTGGAGTGAGAAAGAGGCTGTCTGATCATCTTGCTGTTTATACAGCTGAGTTAGTCGCAATTGCGCTAGCCCTGAACTGTATTGGTAGTTGTGGGGAAGGGTTGAGGAAAGCGGTGATTGCTTCAGACAGCCAAGCGGTTCTATTGAGCATTAAAACAGGGAAGTCCTGTAGAATGGACATATTAAATAAAGTGTACTACATACTGTTGCAGTTAAATAACAAAAATGTAAAGGTTTTCTTCATTTGGGTTCCTGCCCATGTTGGAGTGGACGGGAATGAGGAAGCTGATATATTGGCTAAACAGGCAGTAAGGTCAGAAGAGATTGATATTCATGTCCCACTTAGTCGAGCAGAAGGGAAGTCGCTCATTAATTCCAAAATTTTACAGTTGTGGCAGGAGTGTTGGGATATTAGTGATACCGGGCGACATCTGTATAGTATCCAAGCGACAGTTGCACATAAGAAAATTGTAGATGGAAAGCGGAGGGAAGAAATTGTTATGTCGCGATTGAGGATTGGTCACACAGGCCTGAATTATTCTCTTTGGAGGATTGGGAAACATCAGTCAGGGTTGTGTGATGGTTGTGGCCAGCCTGAAACGGTTAAACATGTGTTAGTGGAGTGTCATCAATATGCAGAGCGGAGGAGTAGATTGTGTTCAGTTCTTGATAAAGAGAAAAAGGTGCTGTCAATTTGCAATCTTCTTGGAGATGGCAGTAAAACAATTAAGAAAGAGCTCTTGCGTTATTTAGTCGATACTAAGTTGATGTATAGAATATAAAAGCATAATCAGTGTCTACTGATTCAGCGTGAGTTTCCCTCTGACCATACTTGATGACTCGCACTCCAGCCCAGTAAGTGGCGGTAATGCCCCGACGCTGGTGGCCAACTGCCAATAAATCTAACAGAAGAAGAAGAAGAAGGTGTCCGGAGGAAACGCACGTTGGATCCAAACACTGCGGAATCCTTCGTGAAAAATGGAATTAAACGCGTCGAAAACGAGCTCTGCCGCTTTGCTGAACTGTGGAAACACGAGAGGTGAGTTTATTCTCACTTGTTACGCGATCACAGAAAGTAAAGGTGAATTAAAGCTTGTTTTTCTCCGGGTAAATCGTCGTTGTTTGCGCTTTGATCGATTTCGACTTTACGTTGTGAACAAATGATCGGAGGTGTGTAGAGTAGCCTGAATATTATTTTCTCTGTTTGTCTTTTTACCCAAATCTAAAAGCTTCATGGAAAAAAAGAGTCAATATAGCAACATTTCCTCGTTATCCAGAGTGTTGTTGATTCTAATTACCCTCTTACCTCCCACCTGAACGGATCCCATTTTCTCCAGTTTGGCTTTACCCGAATCAAAAAGCTTCTAGGGAAAAAAGCACCAAAACGGTCACAAAAAATGAGAAGAAAACAAGGATGTAAACGCAACAAAAATGACAAAAATTAAATAAAAAATTGGCAAAAATGTGACAAAAATTAAATAAAAAATTGACAAAAATCCAACCAAAAAGTGACAAAAATTCAACCAAAAAGTGACAAAAATTCAATAAAAAAGTGACAAAAATCTCAACAAAAAAGTGACAAAAATGCGACAAAAATGTGACAAAAATTTAAAAAAAAATTGACAAAAATCCAACAAAAAAGTGACAAAAATCTCAACAAAAAAGTGACAAAAATTCTACAAAAAAGTGACAAAAATCTCAACAAAAAAGTGACAAAAATTCTACAAAAAATGTGACAAAAATGTGACAAAAATTCAATAAAAAATTGACAAAAATTCGACAAAAAAGTGACAAAAATTCAACAAAAATGTGACAAAAATCTCAACAAAAAAGTGACAAATATTCAACAAAAATGTGACAAAAATCCAACAAAAATGTGACAAAAATACAACAAAAAAGTGACAAAAATTCAACAAAAAAGTGACAAAAATTCAACAAAAAAGTGACAATAACTCAACCAAAATGTGACCCAAAAAAAACATAAAAAGGTGACACAACACAACAACAATGCGAGGAAAAAAAATCAGTTTTGTGGGTCTTGACTTTCAAATGAGGCGTTACACAGGCCTATAGACACTTTTAAGACTGATGCTGTTTCATGTTTATTTGCTTTTTCACCACCGCCGCTTTTTTTGTCGTTTTCATCCTCGTTTTTGTTGCTATTTTACTGCTTTTTTTTTCCAAGAAGTTTTTAGATTTGGGTGAAGCTGATCTGGAGAAAATGTGCTCGGTTTAGGCAGGGGTTAAGAGGTTAAACATTCGCTAGTTTAGTTTAATTTGACCCTTGTTTTGTCCTGGTTGTCCATGTGTGTCTGTTCTGATGTAAACTGTGCTGAACGTGTTTCCTCAGGTTTCAGTGAGAAGTTGCTCCTCAAACCGACGCCGGGTCGACCTCAGACGGAGCGAGTGCCGAGGAGCAGCGGTGAGGATGAACTCTGTCAAGTATTATTTAGAAGTATTCTCAGGTTTGATCTGATTTTGGACGGAGAGACAAAAACTACGACGGCGTATTCGGGGGAAAGAAAATTATTTAGAGATTAACTCCCGCCTGAACCGAGAGGATCTTTTTCCGCACGTCATCAGATTTTTTTTTCAGCATTTTTTTGTTGGGTATTCAACTCATTTTTGTAACTTTTTGTCATTTTTTTGTCATTTTTTGTCTAATTTTTATCACATTTTTGTCACATTTTTTGTCATTTTTTTTGTTATTTTTTGTCAAATTTTTATCACATTTTTGTCATTTTTTCATCATTTTTTTGTCACATTTTTGTCATTTTTTGGTCAAATTTTTATCACATTTTTGTCACATTTTTGTTATTTTTGTCACATTTTTATTTTTTTTGTCAATTTTTTATCACATTTATGTCTATTTTTCATCATTTTTTTGTTACATTTTTGTCATTTTTTGTGTTTTTTTGTCATTTTTTGTCAAATTTTTCTCACATTTTTATCACATTTTTGTCATTTTTTTGTCAAATTTTTCTCACATTTTTGTCACATTTTTGTCATTTTTTTTCTAATTTTTTTCTAATTTTTTTCTAATTTTTTTGTCCATTTTTTATCACATTTTTGTCACATTTTTTGTCATTTTTTGTCCATTTTTTTGTCCATTTTTTGTAATTTTTTGTTATTTTTTTTGTCAAATTTTTATCAAATTTTTGTCATTTTTTCGTCACTTTTTTGTCAATATTTTCTCACTTCTTTCTCACATTTCCATCATTGTTTTCATCTCAGTTCCTTCTCTATTTCCTCACCTTTTTTCCAGAAGCTTTTGGATTGGGGTAAAGCCAAACTGGAGAAAACGTGCTTGGTTCAGGTGGGAGTTAAGGGGAAAAAGTCTCACATTTGCCCTGATATTATTTTTTTTTCATCCTACTGTGTCGGCCTCCAAAATCAAATCAGCCGAACTGTAGACTTTGCTTAAGGGGATATTGTTAAAGGGATATTTCAGGATTTTTTTTCTTCTGTTTTACAAAGAAAGAATAGGGGGGAATGCTAATAAATCTGTTTTATTTAGATTATTTATGTATTTATTGAGGGAGACTGTGGCGTTTGTTTCCCTCAGTGCTGGAGCGTCTGCAGACGTTTCTTCCTCAAATGGCCGAAGCCAACGAGAAGCTGCGGCGTCAGATGGAGGCGGCTCCGCCCGAGCAGTTCGACATCGAGAACGTGGAGGAGGCGCCGCGGGTCATCCACATGGTGAGTTCAAATGTTCTACCGTGTTCCTTTAACCATTTCACATCATCAGGGCTGGGATTACTTTTTACTACAGAACAATGATAATAAAATAATTTAGTCATTTTTCTTCGACAAAAGGGCGGAAAAAACACTACTACACCCCTATTTTTAAAGGATCTGTTTCTGCTATGTTAGCCATCCCAAAGTTAACTATAGGTATTTATTATTATCATTTTCCAGCATGCTACGACATCAAACCGACCCAATAATCCCCTGTATTTAATGCAGATGTGTGTAATCTGAGTGGTACAGACCGGCGTGCTGAGCGCTCTCCTCTCAGCCCGGCTCCTCCATAACCAGGTAGCTCTTGCTCCTCGCTAGTCTCCACATTTGATATTCTGAGATTATGAGTTATTCCAAAGAAATGTCCACCCTAGTCGCTATAACCCGTCACTCAGTAATAGCTGTAGACCCGCAGGAAGTAGACCGGTGGTTCCCAACCGTTTTACTGGAAGCCCCCCCTGCACATTCCATTCCAAAAACTCTGGCCACGACAAATGTATAAAATAATGAAAGCTAAAAATTAGGGCTGTGCAATTAATCGAAATTCGATTACGATTTCGATTACAACAGTAAACGATTACAAAATTAGCATAATCACAAAAAATCGATTGTAATATATATATATTTTTTTTAATATTTTTTTTTCTAATTTTTAAATTTTGGATTTTTGTAATTTTTTGGATGGATTTTTGTCTTTTTTTGGATGGATTTTTGTCTTTTTTTGGATGGATTTTTGTCATTTTTTTGATGGATTTTTGTCTTTTTTTGATGGATTTTTGTCTTTTTTTTTGATGGATTTTTGTCTTTTTTTGATGGATTTTTGTCTTTTTTTGGATGGATTTTTGTCATTTTTTTTGATGGATTTTTGTCTTTTTTTGATGGATTTTTGTCTCTTTTTTGGATGGATTTTTGTCTTTTTTTTGATGGATTTTTGTCTTTTTTTGATGGATTTTTGTCATTTTTTTGATGGATTTTTGTCTTTTTTTGATGGATTTTTGTCATTTTTTTGATGGATTTTTGTCTTTTTTTTAATGATTTTTGTCTTTTTTTGACGGATTTTTTTGTCACTTTTTCTATGGATTTTTTTTAAAGGCAACAAATAATCGTTTGAATAATCGTGATTTCAATTATGACAAAAATAATCGTGATTATTATTTTTTCAATAATCGAGCAGCCCTACTAAAAATAATAGCAAACAAACTGCAATTGGAGTGTTTGATGCAGCCGTACTCCTTTCTAATATGTGATGATTTTTTACTCGTGACCCTGTGACCAGACAAAGCTCTGAGCCTCTGCAATCCCAGAACCAGAAAAGAATGAGCCACTACAACGACAATATGTTCACTAAATGATCGTGATTAGACAGTATTTATAATCTTAGAATGAAATTGTCAGTGCTTTCCAAGCTGCTTTATAATAAAATGTACCATACACTATAATACGTGAAAGCAAAATGGAAACAAACGGTACAGCAGCAAAGTAAAAAAAAAACACACAAAAAAGACACACACACGGCAGTCAGATCTCGTGCACTCGCGTTGTTGTGACCCATATGGACCCGCAGCCGGTGGGACGGTCACGTGGGGGCCGCCCCGTGGAATTCTGAGAAATAAACACGGCGGCGCCCTTATGGAGCTTAAGCCCCGCCCTACTCGCGATTCCGTTTTATATTATAGATAGATTGTACCTCCTCTCTCCTCCCTCTCTCCTCCCTCTCCCCCTCTCTCGTGTGACTGTGGGTTCCTCATCCCGTGTCATCATGTGACCTCCAGGACGTGTCGCTGGTGGAGCTGGACGACTCGGACGGCGGCTCCGAGCGCGACTCGGACGACTCGGAATCAGATTCCGACAGCGACGAGGACGAGGGAGGAGTGACGGAGGAGAACCTCAGACTCCCTGGAGACGAGAGGAAGAGGAGGAGGAGCAACGCTCAGATACAAGTCCTACAGGAGGAGGAGGAGGAGAAGTGACCGGACACTTTACAGACATTACAGACTCTAGTGGACGTCTGGTCTGGGCGGAAACATCGTCCACCGTTTTATACCGGAATTGAAATGTTATCGGAAACAGGAACGACAAAAAACTGTTACCATTCTATAGAAATATATTTTTTTGTATTAAAACAGTGAAACTCCTGACGCCTACGAAGATTAAATCCTCCTTCATCCTTCACAAGACGCAAGAGCTTCTTGTTCTAACGTCTTATACACTGCAAAAAGTGCCCTCCTAAAAACAAGGAAAAACGTCTTAAAATAAGACGTTTTGTTTTGTTTTAAGGAAAACATTCTGCCAATGGGGTCAGTGTTTTTTTCTTGCTAAGAATTCTTATTTCTAGAATATTTTTCTTCATAAAACAAGAAAGAAACAGTAAATTTAAGCAAATAAACAGCTAGAATTAAGCAAAATGTCTTCAGAAAATGGAATAATTTAAGGAAAACATTCTTATTTAGTGAAAAATTGTGGATATTTTACTTATATGTTGCTTGATTTAAGTAAAATGTTCTAAATAAATACTAATATTTAAGGAAAGTATTATCTCTCTGTGAGAATCAGTTCTTAAATTAAGAGTTGTTGATCTGAGTTTTTCTTTGTCTAAAACTGAAGAAGATTCAAAAAGTTTTTCTTTGTTGTTACAAGAAAAAATATGTTTTTAGCAAATTTATCTGAACAAGAAATGGCCAGATTTTATTTCCTAAAACAAGATTTTTTTTTCTCAAGAAAACTTTGCTCCACAAGAAATAAGAACTTATTTCTTAAAGTAAGACATTTTTTACTTGCTTAGAATCCACTTTTTGCAGTGTTCATGAATGTTTTTAGTTTTTATCAAGAGCTTTGTCAGTATTTGACACATTTGATCCTGATCACAGTGTGGACGAGCCTAAACCGAGGGCTCGACTCGCTTTCCCCAAACTGTCAGGACGGAGGACTGTGCTGTGTTATGACGTTTATTTGATCTGGTCCATGTATTTGTACGAGGCTGCAGATGCCATGTTTTGCAAAACTGCCTTTTTGTTTTTGTTAAAGATGACGTTGTGTTCCTCCGGTGTCCCACACTGGTTCATGTTCCTCATGTTTGGACCTTTTTTTACCTGGATGTGGCTCAGTAACGGGTCCGGTCGAGGTCCACGTTGTGAAAGAGCGGATCAGGAGTCACAGAGTCCAGATCTGACCCCGTTTGAGGACAGGGACTGTGAGAGAATATTGTTTATTCTTTATTAAAAATAGTTATTCCCCAAACCTGGTTGTTTGTTTCATCTCTGTATGAGCCGAGTCCATGAATCTGGTGGAACAAGATACAGACGGCGTCTCTGGACTCGCCCATATATGGTCATGTTTGAAAACAATTTGGAGGAAAAGTTAAACTTTCTTTAATTATTTAAAAACTATTTTAACCCCTTAACTCCCACCTGAACTGAGCACATTTTCTCCAGTTTGGCTTTACCCCAATCCAAAAGCTTCTGGAAAAAAAGGTGAGAAAATAGCAACAAAACTGAGACGAAAACAATGATGGAAATGTGACGAAAAAGTGACGGAAAATTGATGAAAAAGTGGCAAAAATTTGACAAAATGTGACAAAAATACGACAAAAATTAAATAAAATTTTGCCAAAAAAATTACAAAAATGTAATAAAAAAGTGACAAAAAACTGACGAAAAATTGATGAAAAAGTGGCAAAAATGTCACAAAAATGTCAAGAAATTAACCAAAAAATGGAAGCAAAAATGACAAAAATTTGATGAAAATTTGATTAAAAATTGATGAAGAAATGCCAAAAATGTGACAAAAAAATGACAAAAAATCGATAAAATTTTGACAAAAAACTGAAAAAAAAGTGACGAAAAATTGATGAAAAAGTGGCAAAAATGTCACAAGAAATTGACAAAAATGTAATAAAAATTTGACAAAAAAAATTGCTAAAAAATGTCAAAAAAGTTACAAAAATGAGTTGAATACCCACCAAAAAAATGATGTAAAAAAAATCTGATGACGTGAGGAAAAAGATCCTCTCGGTTCAGGCGGGAGTTAAGAGGTTTAACAAAAGCTGAATTATGAAAATAGTTTCTACTAAATAAAGATACAAAGACATGGAGCAAAGTGGCTCAACAGCCCATAAATACATAAACAACAGAGAATGCTAACATGATGCTACATCAATCAATCAATCAATCAAAGTTTATTTGTATAGCACCTTACAACAACACAAGGAAGACCAAAGTGCTTCACAGACAGATAAAACAATATTAAAAAATCAATCAATAAAACAAGTGCGATCTAAGTCTTAAAAGCTAGTTTGAAAAGATGTGTCTTCGATCTAGACTTAAAGAGGGACGGCTCAGTGAGAACACGCAGACTGAGGGACGGCTCAGTGAGAACACGCAGACTGAGAACACGCAGACTGAGGGACGGCTCAGTGAGAACACGCAGACTGAGAACACGCAGACTGAGAACACGCAGACTGAGAACACGCAGACTGAGGGGCGGCTGTTCCACAGTTTTGGCGCTACAACCCTGAAAGAACGATCGCCCCACTGTTTGTACCGGGACCTGGGCACGTCCAGAACCATCTGATCAGAGACCGGAGACTCTGCTGGGGCGATGTACGGTCACAACTCAGTCAGATATAACGAAGGGCTTTAAAAACAAACATTACAATTTTGAAATCAATCCGAAAACGGAGCGGGAGCCAGTGCAGGAGGAGAGGACGGGAGTGATGTGGCTGAGTCTGGATGAACCGGTGAGAAGACGGGCTGCTGCTTCTGCACTAACTGTAACCGGTGGAGTGACGACTGTGGAAGGCCAGAGTAGAGAGTGTTGCAATAGTCCAACCGAGAACTGATGAACGCGTGCGTTGCCTTCTCCAGGTCTTGGCGCGAGAGAAAGGGTTTAACTTTGCTCAAAAGGCGCAGCTGGAAAAAACTGGCTTTGACAACAGCATTTATTTGTTGTTTAAAATTCAGCTCTCGGTCAAAGATGACTCCCAGGTTCCGAACTGCATCGCGAACTGGACCCACTACCCTGGAATGAAATTGAAGGACATCCCCGGAACCAAAAAGAACAAATTCAGATTTTGCTTCGTTCAGGTGGAGAAAGTTCTGAGCAAGCCATAGTTTAATGTCCAAAAGGCAGCTATGGAGTGATTCGAGAGCAGAGGCAGTGTTGGGGAGCACCGGTAAATAGATCTGGACGTCATCAGCATAAAGGTGGAAGGACAAATTATGTTTAGAAATGATGGACCCGAGCGGAAGCATGTACAGTGAGAATAGGACCGGGCCAAGGATGGAACCCTGAGGCACCCCAGATGACAGCGGGGCAGAAGAGGAGGAATAATCGTCGACCATCACAGCAAAGCTCCGGTCAGTCAGGTAAGACCTGAACCACTGCAGGGCCGTGCCCTGAACACCAACATGCTCCGCCAGCCGGGAGAGGAGAACTGCGTGGTCCACGGTGTCAAACGCCGCAGTCAGGTCCAGCATCATTAAAAGCACTGGCTGCTTCAAATCCAAACACAGCAAAATGTCATTGTGGACTTTAAGCAGGGCTGACTCTGTACTGTGACGGGATCTGAAGCCCGATTGAAATTTCTCCAGGATTGAATTATTTTCTAAAAAGGTCTGCATTTGAATAAAAACAAGTTTCTCTAAAACCTTTGACAAAAATGGCAGGTGAGAGACAGGTCGAAAATTCGACAGAGCAGCAGGATCTAGATTAGGTTTTTTTAATAGTGGCCTAACCACAGCATGCTTGAAAGCTGCAGGAACAGATCCAGTGCTGAGGCTGCTATTAAACAGAGCGAGAAGGTAGGGGCCGACTGTGTCAAAAACATCTCTGAGAACTTTGGATGGAATAATATCTAGAGGACAGTTTGTGGGTCTCGTCCCCTGAACCACCTCAGAGAGGAGAGACAGTGTCACAGGCTCGAACTCTTTGAGAACAGCAGGGGGCAGTGGAGGAGTATAAATAACAACAGAGTGAGCATTACAGCCAATGCCCATCCTCACTGATGCCACTTTGTCCACAAAATGCTTCTGGAGCCTTTCACATGTGGATTCAGAAACATTCTTCAGCACACTGCCAGAAGGACTAATCACAGACTGTATGGTGTTAAAGAGCACCCTAGGGTTGCTAGAGCTGGAGGAGACAATGTTCGACAGATATTGGCATTTTGCCTCCCTGACTGCCTTTTGGTAGCTAGCAAGGCTCTCCCTCAGGATCTCCATAGACACCTGAAGCCTGTCCTTCCTGTACCTGCGCTCAGCCTGTCTGCATTGCTGCCTCAGGGCTCGGGTGGTTTCATTGAGCCACGGGTCTGGCTTGATTTTAGTAGATTTGCACCTAAATGGTGCAATACTGTCCAAGATGGCAGTGCAGGTGGAGTGGAAGGAGGAAACAGCATCATCTGGGCAGACAGGGGAAGCCACAACTGTCTCTGTGTACAGAGCAGAGGTCTTAAAGGCAGTGGCGAACTGAGCAGGGGTGGAGGAGGAAATGATGCGGCGGCGGGAGGGTGCAGTGAGGGGGTTGGATGCAGAACGGGGTGCCGAGAAATTAAAAAGAATTGGGAAAGAATTGGTTAGCAGAAAATGGCTAAAAAGAGATGCCGTCTGTATCTATAACATGTAAACATTCACAGACTTTTTCCTCTCACCGTCCTCACATGTAAAAGAACAGAATCACAGTCAGCTCTGAGTCACATTTTATTGACTGAAACGGCCCTTCTTTTCCACACGTTATTTTTTTTTCTTGTTTATACATTTGCTACAAACTCATTCAGTCGTCTGTGTTTCCACCTTTGAAAATGAGCGTTTTTAAATGAGCGTTTCAACTACTTTATGTACTTGTCCAAAAATACAAAATACAGTTCATTTACAAAGATCTGAAAGAACTTATCGTGGGATTTATCACAAAATCATAAAATGCTACGAATAAAATACTAAATAATCACATTTATAAAATCAAACTTTTCCAGGGAGGTTTTTCTCATCTTAAAATGAAACATGTCTGATAAACTTAAGTGCTAATTTAGGGGATTTTCTCACATAAATACGTTGGATTTTCAGTAAGACTTCAGTGAAAACATTTAAAATACTGATGATGACCATTGACCTTTGACCTCTTACCACCCGCCTGAACTGAATGCATTCTGTCCTGTTTGGCCATTATGTAGGTAACAGCAGATCTTTTTCCTCGCGTTGTTGCTGTGTTGTGTCACCTTTTGTATGTTTTATTTTTTGTTCTATTTTGTTGAATTTTTGTTGAATTTTTGTTGAATTTTTGTCAATTTTTTGTTGAATTTTTGTCAATTTTTGTTGAATTTTTGTTGAATTTTTGTTGAATTTTTGTCACTTTTTTGTTAAATTTTTGTTGAATTTTTGTCACTTTTTTGTCACTTTTTGCTGGATTTTTGTCAATTTTTTCCTGGATTTTTGTCACTTTTTTTCTGGATTTTTGTCAATTTTTTCCTGGATTTTTGTCACTTTTTTCCTGGATTTTTGTCACTTTTTTCCTGGATTTTTGTCACTTTTTTCCTGAATTTTTGTCACTTTTTTCCTGAATTTTTGTCACTTTTTTGTCACTTTTTTCCTGGATTTTTGTCACTTTTTTGTTGAATTTTTGTCACTTTTTTACTGGATTTTTGTCCCTTTTTTGCCGGATTTTTGTCACTTTTTTCCAGGAGTTTTGTCACTTTTTTCCTGGATTTTTGTTAATTTTTTCCTGGATTTTTGTCTTTTTTTGCTGGATTTTTGTAACTTTTTTCCTGGATTTTTGTCAATTTTTTCCTGGATTTTTGTCACTTTCTTCCTGAATTTTTGTCTTTTTTTGCTGGATTTTTGTCACTTTTTTCCTGGATTTTTGTCAATTTTTTCCTGGATTTTTGTCACTTTTTTACTGGATTTTTGTCACTTTTTTACTGGATTTTTGTCACTTTTTTCCTGGATTTTTGTCACTTTTTTTCTGGATTTTTGTCCCTTTTTCCTGGATTTTTGTCCCTTTTTTCCTGGATTTTTATCACTTTTTGGTTGAATTTTTGTCACATTTTTGTTGAATTTTTGTCACTTTTTTACTGGATTTTTGTCACTTTTTTGCTGGATTTTTGTCCCTTTTTTGCTGGATTTTTGTCACATTTTTGTTAATTTTTTGTCACATTTTTGTTGAATTTTTGTCACTTTTTTACTGGATTTTTGTCAATTTTTTCCTGGATTTTTGTCACTTTTTTCCTGGATTTTTGTCAATTTTTTCCTGGATTTTTGCCACTTTTTTCCTGGATTTTTGTTACTTTTTTGCTGGATTTTTGTCACTTTTTTCCTGGATTTTTGTCACTTTTTTGCTGGATTTTTGACACTTTTTTTCAATTTACATCCTCATTTTCTCGTTTTTTGTCTCCATTTTGAAGAAGCTTTTAGATTTGGAGAACAGGTAAAACATGTTCAGGTGGGAGTTAAGAGGTTAAGTGAACATGGACACTTAATGAGTAAAAACATGCTGCCACACCTGCAGCGCCGCCTGTGGCCTCTAGGGGGAGGAGTTCCATAGTTCTGCTTTAATATGTCATTTTTAATAAAGTCAATGGGAAAAATGGAGATGAGCTTTTTACCGTAATTAAACGTAACGAATCGAGCCTTGAATTAAAACGAGCTGCTTTAAAACGACAGCGACAAAGGAATGCGTAACCGCGGCGACTTCGATGGGATGTTCCCGAATCCCCCGCGGCGCAGACACTTCCTTTGGTCCGGCTCAGAGCCTCCGGGCAAAATGGCGGATGCGCTCTGGTATAAAAGTCCCCGGTCCGGATGAAGGCGTGGCTCCTGTGTAAAAGTCCCACAGTCTGTCAGAGTCTTTTGGCCTCAGTACTCCACCGTCACCGCTTTGGTCTTCAGGTATTCTGACAGAGCGTCCTCTCCTGGACACACACACACATGACACCCGTGAAGTGACACATTTAACACAATTGTATTTAAGGTTTGGCTGGTTTTGTGGTTCATGGTTTCACTTCCTTATTGGAAACTGACAGGAAGTGTGACGTCACGACTTCTGGGGTTAATAATTTAAGAAAACATTAAAAACTCTTAAAAACAACAAAGAGGTGACAAAAACGTGACAAAAATGTGACAAAAATGTGACAAAAATTCAATAAAAAAGTGACAAAAATTCAACAAAAAAGTCAAAAAAATTCGACAAAAATGTGACAAAAATTCAACAAAAAAGTGACAAAAATTCAACAAAAATTGACAAAAATTAAACAAAAATTAAACAAAAAAATGACAAAAATTCAACAAAAATGTGACAAAAATGTGACAAAAAATCAACAAAAATGTGACAAAAATGTGACAAAAATTCGACAAAAATGTGACAAAAATTCTACAAAAAAGTGACAAAAATTCAACAAAAATTCAACCAAAAAGTGACAAAAATTCTACAAAAATGTGACAAAAATTCAACAAAAATGCAACAAAAAAGTGACAAAAATTCAACAAAAATGCGACAAAAATGTGACAAAAATTCAGTAAAAATGTGACAAAAATTCAGTAAAAATGTGACAAAAATGTGACAAAAATTCAGTAAAAATGTGACAAAAATGTGACAAAAATTCAACAAAAATGTGACAAATATTCAACAAAAAAGTGACAAAAATTCAACAAAAATTCAACAAAAATTCAACAAAAAAGTGACAAAAATTCAACAAAAATTCAACAAAAAAGTGACAAAAATTCAACAAAAATTCCAAAAAAAAGTGACAAAAATGTGACAAAAATTTGACAAAAATTGACGAAAAATCAATAAAAATGTGACAAAAACGTGACAAAAAATGTGACAAAAATTCAACAAAAATTGACAAAAATTCAACAAAAAAATGACAAAAATTCAACAAAAAAATGACAAAAATTCAACAAAAAAATGACAAAAGTTCAACAAAAAAATTACAAAAATTCAACAAAAAAGTGACAAAAGTTTAACAAAAATTGACAAAAAAAATGTGACAAAAAATGACAAAAAAGGACAAATAATTGATTTTTAAAAAAATGACAAAAAAGTTACAAAATGAATTGAACACCCAAAATAAAAAAAGATGGAAAAACTCTGATGACGTGAGGAAAAAAATCCATTTATATGAATTTTGTAGATCTTAACTTTCAAATGCCTCCAAGATTTGGGTAAAGCTGAACTGTAGACAATGCTCTCGGTTCAGGCGGGAGTTTAGAGTTTTAGAATATCATCATAGTCAAAGTGGACCCAAAAAAATCTACTTCTTTCTCACAGTACATACAACATTACTTTTACAAATAGAACATCGTAAGTGCAGGTAAAGAGTAAGAAATAAAAGTCCGCTCTCACTGACCCAGGTCTTTCCCGAAGCCCGACTGCTTGAATCCCCCGAACGGCGACGCCACGTCCGTTTTGTTGTAGGTGTTGACGAACACGGTTCCCGCCTCCAGCCGCTCGCTCACGTACATGGCCTTGTTGATGTCCCGGGTGAAGACGCCGGACGCCAGACCGTACTCCGTGTCGTTGGCCCGGTGCAGCACGCCGTCCACGTCTCTGCGGGACAAACACCACACGTGTAAGCGCCGCCTTTCGTGCTACACGTGGATACCAAACCCTGCTCCGTACCCGTCTTTGAACTTGGACACCACCATGACGGGGCCGAACGACTCCTCGATGGCGATGAACATGTGATCCTCCACGTCCGTGAACACCGTGGGCTCCATGAAGAAACCTGCGGGAGGAGGAGGGGGGGTCAGTTTCAGCAGAATTCTGTTAATACTAACTCTCTTCCATTGGTTCTCAATGGTGAATGTGGGTGCAGTTCACTTTTTGGCCACCAGCGTCAAATTGGGGGCGCTGTTTCACTCCTTTCATAAAGTTAAACCACCCGCCTAAACCAAATGCATTCTGACTTCTTTGGCCATTATATAGGCCTGTGTAGCACCTCATTTGAAAGCTAAGACCCACAAAACTGACCTTTTTCCTCGCGTTGTTGCTGTGGTGTGTCACCTTTTTTATGTATTTTTTTTTTTATTATTTTTGTGACATTTTTTCAATTTTTTGTTGAATTTTTGTCTTTTTTCATTGTGTTTTTATCACATTTTTGTTGAATTTTTGTTGAATTTTTGTCACATTTTTTTGTCGCGTTTTTGTCATTTTTTCGTAATTTTTTATTGTGTTTTTGTTGAATTTTTGTTGAAATTTTGTCTTTTTTTTGTTGAATTTTTGTCATTTTTTATTGTGTTTTTGTCTAATTTTTGTCTAATTTTTGTCTAATTTTTGTCGAATTTTTGTAGAATTTTTTTCATTTTTTTCACATTTTTGTCACATTTTTGTCACATTTTTGTTGAATTTTTTTCATTTTTTATTGTGTTTTTGTCTAATTTTTGTCTAATTTTTGTAGAATTTTTGTAGAATTTTTGTAGAATTTTTTTCATTTTTTTTCACATTTTTGTCACATTTTTGTTGAATTTTTGTTGAAATTTTGTCTTTTTTTTGTAGAATTTTTGTCATTTTTTATTGTGTTTTTGTCTAATTTTTGTCTAATTTTTGTAGAATTTTTGTAGAATTTTTGTAGAATTTTTTTCATTTTTTTTCACATTTTTGTCACATTTTTGTTGAATTTTTGTTGAAATTTTGTCTTTTTTTTGTAGAATTTTTGTCATTTTTTATTGGGTTTTTGTCGAATTTTTGTCGAATTTTTGTCATTTTTGTTGCGTTTTGTCACATTTTTGTTGAGTTTTTGTCACATTTTTGTTGCGTTTACATCCTTGTTTTCTTCTCATTTTTTTGTGGCTGTTTTGCTTTTTTCCCAAGAAGCTTTTTGATTAGGGTAAAGCTGAACTGGAGAAAATGTGCCGGTTCAGGTTGGTGTTTATCAATCACAGAGCTTTGTAGCATCAACTTTCACAGTTTTCCAACTTTTATTGCAAAGGTCGTTGACGTCAACAACAGCATATGTTAAAAACTGACTTAAAAAAGAACTGATGCTGAACTGACACTTTCAAAATAATCTAATGTGGCATTTTCTTTGAGTGAACGAATGAGGTAAAGTTACTGTAGGTGCTGTAGATGCAATTGCTGATTTTGGTTTCATTTTGGCCTCGGAGACTAAAAGTTTGGGCCCCCTGGTTTACTGTGAAAGGCGCTGGGTTTGGATGGAGCAAAACTATCGTGATGTTTGGATTCAGCATCAAAAACATTAGTTGTTATTATGATGTTATTGTTTGTGTGGGAGGCCTTACAGCTGTTTTAACCCCTTAACTCCCGCCTGAACCGAGCACATTTTCTCCAGTTTGGCTTTACCCCAATCCAAAAGCTTCAGGAAAAAAGGTGAGAAAATAGTGACAAAACTGAGACGAAAACAATGACGGAAATGTGACAAAAAAGTGAGAAAAAATTGATGAAAAAGTGGCAAAAATGTCACAAGAAATTGACAAAAATGTAGCAAAAAAATGACCAAAATTTGATGCAAACATGGGACAAAAATGTGACAGAAAAATGATAAAAAATTGATTAAAAAAATTGACCAAAAAAATGACAAAAATGTAATAAAAATTGACGAAAAACATCATAAAAATGTTACAAAAAATGATAAAAATTTGATAAAAAATTGACAAAAAATGACAAAAATGTGACAAAAAAATGATAAAAATTTAATAAAAATTGATGAAAAAAATCATAAAAATGTGACAGAAAAATGACAATAATGTGACAAAAAATGATAAAAAATTGATTAAAAAATGACAAAAAAAATGACAAAAATGTGATAAAAATTTAATAAAAATGTAATAAAAATGGACGAAAAAAAATCATAAAAATGTGACAAAAAATGATAAAAATTTGATAACAAATGGACAAAAATGTGACAAAAAATGACAAAAAAAATACAAAAATGTGATAAAAATTGATGAAAAAAATCATAAAAATGTGACAAAAATGTGATAAAAAACTGATAAAAAATTGACAAAAAAATGATAAAAAAAATGACAAAAAAGTTACAAAAATGAGTTAAACACCCAACAAAAAAAATGATGGAAAACAAATGTGATAACGTGAGGAAACAGATCTTCTCGGTTCAGGCGGGAGTTAAAGGTTAACTTACAGATGTTTATCTATTTGAAAATAACTTAATTTCACTGTGATTGTGATTAATGTAAAACACATAGGAAAGTTCTTCACTCTCTCCTCCAAACACTGCACTAGGATTCTCCTGCACTTCCCCACCAGAGGGCGCCCTTCCCCCACTCTCGCAGTGACAACGGCTGAACTAAAGTGTGAGTGTGAGTTCTCTCTCACCGGGCCGGTCCACCTGCCGGCCGCCGCACACCAGCGTGGCGCCCTCCTTCAGCCCCACATCGCAGTACTCCAGCAGCTTGTCCAGGTGGGCCTTGTGGTTCTGCGGCCCGTGGTCCGTGGAGCGGTCCAGCGGGTCGCCGATCTTCATCTTCTTTATCTCCTCCACCTGCAAAAAGCAAAGCACAAGAGTTCCTCCCGCACTTCCTGTATCGCTGATGTTTCGTGAGGCTCCGCCCACACTCACCACGCGGCGGATGTACTCGTCGTGGATGGACTCCTCCACGAACAGACGTCCCGCGGCGATGCAGTTCTCCCCTTTGTTGAAGAACACGGAGCTCATGCCCTAAAAACAGCACGCTTGATCATTTACTACACAGAGACAGGTGGAACTGCCCATATATGGTCACGGTAGGGCTGGGTATAGACACAGACGCATCTCTTCATAGAAGGGGGCGTGGCCTCGCCAAGGGGGAAAATAGAATACTTTGGGAAACACATTTTTCACTCTTTTTAGTCATTTTCTGGTGAAATATCAACTTATTTATCACATAAATAAAGTCAAGTGTAAATCTGGTCCATATGGATATTTTCTCACAGCAGATTGTTCAGTAGAAGCGAAAAAACGGCAGTTGTAGCTAGCACTAGCTAACCGTTAGCATTAGCCCGATGTAGCATCATGTTAGCATTCTCCGTTATTTATGTAGTTATGGGCTGTTGAACCACTTTGCTCCTCCCCATGTCTTTGTATCTTTATTTAGTAGAAACTATTTTCATAATTCAGCGTTTGTTAAAGTAGTTTTTGAATAATTTGAGAAAATGTACATTTTTTCAAAGTTGTTTTCCCCCTTAACTGTTCTTAAAAATGACCATATATTGGCGATTCCAGAGCTGCCGTCTGTATCTATACTGTAGTATTTGTCATATAGAACCAGAAAGCACATTAATAATGTTCCTTTTCCTCCCATTTAATTTATTTCTGCGTTTGTATCACGTGTTTGAGGTGAAACAACAAAGAAACTTACTTTAACGACAAGACAAGTTTTTCTCATTTCCCACATTTTTACAACTTTTTTTGCGTTTTTTTCCGAAATGTTGGATTTTTTTTATTGTTTTCACAATTTTGCCCCAAATTTCCCCATTTTTTTTCCAAAGTTTTTCTTATTTTCCCCCCATTTTTTACCATTTTTTTTCAGTTTTCCCCCTAAATTTCCCCATTTTTTTCCACTTTTTTGTCCCAATTTTTCCTAAAATCTTATTTTTTATTTTTTTCCCCAAATTTGCCCTGTTTTTTTTTTTTTTTTTTTCAGTTTTTCCCAATTTCTTCCCCCTTTTTTCAATTATTTTTTTTAAAGAAGTTTTAAAAAAGTTAGTAAAAAAAGTATTTTCCTCCCCCGACATGTTCCAGCAACATCCTAACATACAAACTGCAGTTACTCGTATGACCTGAGGTGGCAGTAGCGAGCACAAAAACGACCAACTTGCATCTAGTCCCGTTAAATGATGAAGATAAACAGCCTCACCATTCGAACGGCTTTGTCCATGTCGCAGTCGTGGAAGATGATGAGCGGAGACTTCCCCCCGAGCTCCAGGGAGACCTTCTTCAGGTTACTCAGAGCGCAGCTGCAAGAACACTCAGTTACCACACGGGGGCACTCTCTGCTTTAATAAACCCCCCCCCACCCAGGGACGAGCCGCACCTCTTCATGATCTGTTTGCCGATGGGCGTGGAGCCGGTGAAGCCCAGTTTGCGGATGTCCGGGTGATCGGAGAGTCTCTGCCCCACCATCCCGCCTGGGGAGGGACACACAGACGGGCTCAGTGAGGACATGGCCACCAGGGGGAGCTGTTTCCCCAATGATTATCATTGACAGGGATTAACCTCTTATCACCCGCCTAAACCAAATGCATTCTGTCCTCTTTGGGTGTTATATAGGTCTGTGTAACAGCTCATTTGAAAGCTAAGACCCACAAAACTGATCTTTTTCCTCACGTTGTTACTGTGTTGAGTCACCTTTTGTATGTTTTTTTTATTTTTATTTTGGTCACATTTTTGTTGAATTTTTGTCATTTTTTTGTTGAGTTTTTGTCACATTTTTTTAAATTTTTGTTTAATTTTTGTTTATTTATTTTTTATTTTTGTTTAATTTTTGTTTAATTTTTCTTGAATTTTGGTCACATTTTTCTTGAATTTTTGTAATTTTTTGTTGAGTTTTTGTCACATTTTTGTTAACTTTTTGTCACATTTTGGTTGAGTTTTTGTAATTTTTTTGTTGAATTTTTGTTGAATTTTTGTCACATTTTTGTCATTTTTTTCTTGATTTTTTGTTGAATTTTTGTTGAATTTTGTTGAATTTTTGTCACATTTTTGTTGATTTTTTGTCATTTTTTTGTTGAGTTTTTGTCACTTTTTGGTTGAATTTTTGTTGAATTTTTGTTGAATTTTTGTTGAATTTTTGTTGAATTGTTGTCACATTTTTGTCATTTTTTGTCGAATTTTTTTTACATTTTGTCCCAAATTTACCCAAATTTTCCAACTTGTTTTCCCAAATTTTTCACATTTTTTTTTTACGTTTTATCTTTTCTTTAAAATTTTCCTTTTTTCCCCCCAATTTTTAACCATTTTGTTCACATTGTCTTCCTAAATTTTCCATATTCTTTTCCAACATTCTCACGTTTTTTCCCCAAAAATTCGTCTTTTTTAAATTTTCTTTTTTTTTTTTACATTTTGTCTCAAATGTACCCAAATTTTCCAACTTGTTTCCCCAAATTTTTCCCAGTTTTATTTTTGACGTTTTATTTTTTTTTTCAAAATTTTCCTTTTTTCCCCCCCAATTTTTAACCATTTTGTTCACATTGTCTTCCCAAATTTTCCATATTCTTTTCCAACATTCTCACATTTTTTCCCCAAAAAATTCACTATTTTTATTTTCAATTTTCAATTTTTCAACTTGTTTCCCCAAATTTTTCAGTTTTTTTTTTTTTTTTTAAATGTCCATATTTACCCCAAACTTTTTTTTTTTCATGTTTTGCTCCCACAAAATGTCAATGTTTTTCCAACTTTTTTCAGAATTAAAAAAAAAAATCTATTATTTTTTGTTCAGTTCTTTTTCCTTATTTTTTCCAAACTTGAGTTTCACTTGAATATAAAAAGTTAATATTTCTTTTCAGTTCCGGCTTTCGATACTTTTTTTTCCGGTACCAGACTGGTATCGTTTAACCAGCCCTAGTTCTGACACTGGGGCCAGATGTTTCAGATTCCCTACATGCCGCCACATTAACTCTCCTTTTGGTTTTCACCCAGAGGTTAAAGTGCCCAGATGTTGCTCACCGGATCCTGGTAAGATGTTGATGACTCCTTTGGGGATTCCAGCCTTCACGGAGAGCTCGGCGAACTTCAGCGCCGTCAGAGGAGTCACCTGGAGGAGACACACACTCAGGTAACGAAGCTCCGGGCGTGGTTTTAACCCGGCTGTGTGAGGAAGCTGCGTTTACCTGAGCCGGTTTGAGCACCAGGGTGTTCCCCGCCGCCAGGCACGCCGCGCTCTTCCAGGCCAGCATCATCAGAGGGTAGTTCCAGGGGATGACGATGGCGCAGACGCTGAAGACGCAAAACACAGGAGGGAGTTTAAAACCGAGCGAGTGTTTTTCAGAGCTTCAGTGAAACATCTTTTTACCCCAGAGGCTCCTTCCTGGTGAACGTGAGGTTACGGTTTGGTCGGGCCTGGTTGATGGGAATCGTCTTGCCCTGTGGAGATGATCGTTATTATTATTACAACAGGTACATGTGAATATATCTCTAGAAGTCATCTGGACCAGGTGAACCTCTTAACCTCCGCCTTAACCAAGTTTCTCCAGGTCAGATTTACCCAAATGTAAAAGGCCACAGTAACGCCTCAGACTCATCGAAACGGGTCTGTTTCCTTTGCGTGACACACTGTCGTCACCATTTTGACATTTCTTTTCATTGCTTTTTTGTCACATTTTTGTCACATTTTTGTCACATTTTGTAGATTTTTTTCTCAATTTGTTGTCACATTTTCATAACATTTTTGTAAATTTTCATCACATTATTGTACCTTTTTTGTCATATTTTTTTTAAGTTTTTTGTAAAATTTTCATCACATTTTCGTCACTTTTTTGTCACATTTTGTAGATTTTTTTGTCAATTTGTTGTCAAATTTTCATAACATTTTTGTATTTTTTCATCACATTTTCGTCTCTTTTTTGTCACATTTTAGTCAATTTTTGTCATTTTTTGTCCATTTTTTTTTTACATATTTTCATCTCATTTCCCTCATATTATTTTAACATTTTGTAACTTTTTTGTCTTTTTTTTTGGAATTTTTTGTACATTTTTCATCACATTTTTGTCACATTTTTGTCCATTTTTTTAAATTTGTTGTCACATTTTCATAACATTTTTAGTAAATTTGTTGTACATTTGTTGTCATTTTTTTTGTCAATTTTTGTCTTTTTTTTCATATTTTCATCACATTTTCGTCACTTTTTGTCAATTTTTTTTGGTCACATTTTCATAATTGTTTTGTAATTAATTTTTTTCATTTTTCTTCACCTTTTCGTCACAATTTTTCATCACATTTTTGTCACTTTTTTGTAATTTTTTTGGTCCATTTTTTGTCACATTTTCGTCACTTTTTTGTCACAATTTTTCGTCACATTTTTTCACAAAAAAATGACGAAAACGCAACCAAAAAGCAATAAAAAAGAATGTTAATAAAGTGATAACGTGAGGAAAAAGATCCTTCTACATGAGTTTTGTAGGTCTTAGCTTTCAAATGAGGCGTTACACATAGGCTGTCCCCTTTTAGAAGATGACCTGGAGAAAATGTGCTCGGTTATTAAACATGAGGTTTGGTGAAACGTCTCTGACCTGTATCTTGTCGCACCAGCCGGCGAAGTATCTGAAGGTCTGGATGGACATGCCCACGTGGGTCTTCAGGGCCAGGGTGTAGACGGCCCCGGAGTCCATGGCCTCGATGGTGGCCAGCTCCTCCTGGTGCTCCTCCATCAGGTCGGCCAGTCTGCGTTCAGAGGAGGCGCGTTATTTACATCGCTTAATCGCTCAAAAAGATCAAGGTTTTTTCTTCCCTTTTGGGACACTTCCACATTTCCCCCAAATTTGATTTAATTATTTTTCCCAATTCCCCACAGTGTTCACTTAACCCCTTATTTCCCCCCATTGATTTCATTTTTCAGATGTTTTTTTCCCCCCACAATTTTCTCCAATTGTTCCATACATTTACCCCCATTTTTGTGTTTTTTTTGCCCCATAATATTCTCCAAATAGGTACATTGTCTACGTGATTTTCCCCCAATATTCCAGAAAGTTTACATTTTTTTATTAAATTTTTTTTTGCCCAAAATTTACCCTTTTTTTACACATTTTATAAATTTTTATTTTAAATTTATTCCCAATTTTTTCCAGTATTTTCCCAAAGTATTCTATTTCATTTCCCATTTTTTTCATGTTATTCAAATTTTCTACTTTTTTTTTTAATTTTAAAATTTCCCCCCAAATTTTTTACCTGTTTTCCCCAATGTTGTACAAATTTTGTCCCAACATTTGTTTTAATTTTTTTCCACATTTTTTCAAATAGGATTTTTTTTCAATTTTTTAATTTAGTTTTTAATTTTTTCAATTTTGTTTTCCTCCAAATTTGTACTTGTTTTCTCCAATTTTTTACCCTTTTACATTTTTTCATTTTTTTTTTCAACTTTTTTCACAATTCTGACGACCAACAGCATCAAAACTTGAATATAAAGATCTTATATTTCTTTTTCGATCCCAGACTGGCCTGGTTTAGCGGTGCCAGCCCCAGGCCCTGGTAAACACTCTGAGTTCTCTGGCTGTTCTCACTTGTAGAGCAGGCTGCCTCGGTCTCTGGGGTTCATGCGGCCCCAGGGTCCGTCCTCGTACGCCTCTTTCGCAGCAGCCACAGCTCTGTCCACGTCCCCCACGGAGCAGTACGCCACTTTGCAGATCACCTACCACGCGGAAGAACACACCGGGTTATTATACGGGCGGTGACCTCTGGGTGACCTCTGGGTGACCTCTGGGTGACCTCTGGTACCTCACCAAAATGTGCTTGAAACTTTGAGAGGATATAAAAAACTGAAGGATTGATATTTTTCAAAACTGTTCTTTCATTTTGAAGGTCTGACTCTCCTCTGTTCATACATATAAAGATATTATAACTTTTCTATATTTTTAACCCCTTAATTGCCAACTTTCTGAGCCAAAGTCACTATAGTGCATGTTAAAAAAACAGAAAAAAATGAAATATCTTAACATTTTTTAAAGCAAAATTGGAAATTTCTGTTCTGGCTGATGTGGCCTGATGTTTGTGACATATGACCCGAAGGATTTGATTCTAAGTTGAAATTTGTTTATGTAGCGGCCATTTTAGTAAAAAACTCACGTTAATGTCCCTTCGAAACAAAAATGTGCTTGAAACTTTGAAAGGCTATAAAAAACTGAAGGATTGATATTTTTCAAAACTGTTTTTTGATTTTGAAGGTCTGACTCTCCTCTGTTCATACATATGAAAATATTATAACTTTGATATATTTTTAACCCCTTAATTGCCAACTTTCTGACCCAAAGTCACTATAGTACATGTTAAAAAACCACAAAAAATGAAATATCTTTTAATTTGCCAATCCAAAATGGGAAATTTGTGTTCTGGCTGTTGTGGCCTGATGTTTTTAAGTTGAAATTTGTTTATAAGCGGCCATTTTAGTAAAAAGAAAAACTGAAGAATTGATATTTTTCTCTTTTTTATTTTGAAGGTCAGACTCTCCTCTTTACATACATATAACACATTATATATTTTAAATTACAATATTTTTTATATGTACGGACAGAGGAGAGTTAGACCTTCAAAATAAAAGCAAAAGTTTTAATAAATATTGATCTTTTATTTTTTTATTGCGTACACACCCATTTTTGTGTCGAGGCTCCCACAATGGGAGATGTTTACTAAAATGGCCGCTACATAAACAAATTTCAACTTAGAAACAAATCCTTCGGGTCATGTGTCACAGACTAATTTTGCTTTAGAAAATGTTAGGATGTTTAATTTTTTGTGTTTTTTTAACATGCACTATAGTGACTTTGGGTCAGAAAGTTGGCAAAAAAAAACCTAACTCCCACCTGAACCGTGCACATTTTCTCCAGTTTGGCTTTACCCCAATCCAAAAGCTTCTGGAAAAAAGCAGTGAAAATAGCAACAAAACTGAGACGAAAACAATGATGGAAATGTGACAAAAAAGTGACGGAAAATTGATGAAAAAGTGGCAAAAATGTCACAAAAATGTCACAAGAAATT
This sequence comes from Gobius niger, assembly GCF_951799975.1. Taxonomy (NCBI): domain Eukaryota; kingdom Metazoa; phylum Chordata; class Actinopteri; order Gobiiformes; family Gobiidae; genus Gobius; species Gobius niger. Next base: position 10,492,483 of record NC_136873.1, read on the forward strand.
GACAAAATGTGACCAAAAAACGTGACAAAAATATGATGAAATTTGATAAAAAATTGACAAAAAAATGACAAAAATGTGATAAAAAATGGACGAAAAAATGACAAAAATTGACAAAAAATGGACAAAAAAATGACAAAAATGTGACAAAATGTGACAAAAATATGATAAAAAATTGATAAAAAATTGACACAAAATGACAAAAATGTGATAAAAAATTGACAAAAAATGACAAAAATGTGATGAAAAATTGACGAAAAAATCACAAAAATGTGACAAAAAATGACAAAGAAAATGACAAAAAAGTTACAAAAATGAGTTGAATACCCAACAAAAAAATGATTTAAGAGGTTAAGTGGTTAAAAATATATAAAAGTTATAATATTTTTATATGTATGAACAGAGGAGAGTCAGACCTTCAAAATAAAAAAAAAGTTTTGAAAAATATCAATCCTACAAGTATTTTTCCTCGGGTACAAACAGATACTTCATTGTGACTTCAGATTGTTCCCGCTCACCGATCCGTCCGTGGGGTTGACGGTGTTGTACGTCTTTCCGTCCTCGGCGTCGTGGAACTTCCCGTTGATGAAGCACTGGTGAGGCATCTTCACGCTCATGTTGTTCACCTCTTTGGTCACCTGGGAGATACGAAGCATCACGATGAGCAGGCGTCTGTACCGGACCGAAGCTACAGAGCGTTTTCATGCTTGGTTTGTTAAACTGCTGATACTGATAATGCCTGAACGATACTTTTTCCGATACCGATGCTAAAACATTTGTCGTCTAGAACCAGAAAGCAGATCGGTAACGTTTGGAAGATCTGCACATTTACAATATCGGGTTCAATGTCAAGAAATCTGAGAAAAATGGGGAATAATTTGGGAGAAATTGTGGCAAAATTAGGGATGAATTGTTCTTTTTTTTATTGGGGGGAATAGGGAGAAAATAGAGAAAATATTAGTAATTAAAAAACAGCAGTGTAGGAACTGATAACGTAATAACTCTGTTGTGCCAAAAACGTAAGAACGACTTACCGGCCGATAATGTAATAATTTTTATGTTTTTGGCCGGTTTGTAGATTACTGAACGAGCACCATCATATAAAAAAAAGTTAAAAATTGGGAAAAATGAAACAATAATTGGGGAAAATAGGGAAAATATTAGTTAAAAAAATTGGGTCAAAAAATTGGGAAAAATGAAAAAAAAAAAGGGGAAATAGGGAAAATATTAGTAGAAATTGAAAATGGGTCAAAAATTGGGAAAAATTAAAGAAAATTTGGTCAAAAAACTGGGAAAGTGAAACAAAAGAGAAAATAGGGAAAATATTAGTAAAAGAAATTGGGTAAAAAAAATTGGGAAAAATTACAAAAAAAATGGGTCAAAAAAATGGGAAAAAGGAAAGAAAATTGGGTCAAAAAATTGGGAAAATGAAAAAAAATGGGGTCAAAAATTGGGGAAAAATGAAAAAAACAAAAAGAAGGGGGGGGAAATAGGGAAATATTAGTAAAAAAAATTGGGTCAAAATTTGGAAAAAATGAAAAATAATTGGGTCAAAAAAAAAAATGGGGGGGGAATAGGGAAAATATTGGTGAAAGAAATTGGGTCAAAAAATTTGGAAAAATCAACAAAAAAAATTGGGTCAAAAAATTTGGAAAAATGAAAAACAAAAAGGGGAAATAGGGAAAATATTAGTAAAAATTGAAAATGGGTCAAAAATTGGGAAAAATGAAAGAAAATTTGGTCAAAAAATTGGGAAAGGGAAAAAAAAAGGGAAAATAGGGAAAATATTAGTAAAAGAAATTGGGTAAAAAAAATTGGGAAAATGACAAAAAATTGGGTCAAAAATTTTGGGAAAAAACAAAACAAAAAAGGGGGGGAAATAGGGAAATATTAGTAAAAAAAATGGGGTCAAAAAATGAAGGAAAAAAAAGGGGGGGGAATAGGGAAAATATTGGTGAAAGAAACTGGGTCAAAAATTGGGAAAATGAAAAAAAAGGGTCAAAAAATTGGGAAAATATTACTTTAAAGAAATAGTGTTAAAAAATTGGGAAAAATAAAATAAAATAGTGTCAAAAAATTGGGTAAAAAAGAAAAAAAAGGGGAAAATATTAGTTAAAAAAAATTGGGTCAAAAATAAGGGAAGAAAATTGGGGGGTGCTAATGATGTCCCTGGACCAACAGCATCAACACTTCAATTTAAAGATAGAAGTTCTTCCGGTTCCTGCTTCTGACACTTTCATTTTATCCGACACCGGTCGAGCCTTAGCTTTTCTACGACAGCGCCCTGGCATCATTTAACGGTGCCCAGTCCAACCAGCGAGGGGCACAAATACACTCACATAGTCCACGATGAACTCCTCCTCCTGGTCCTCTCCTCGCAGTTTCCTCACGAACATCTGGATGAAGTCCTGGAAGGTGGAGGCCATGTACACGTCCTCGCTCTGCAGCAGCACGGACGGGCATATCTGCTTCACCTCCTCCACCAGCCTGCACAGAGGAGGTTCTAATGAGTTCTACTTCATTTGATCGATCGCGATTACTGTGAGGACGAAGATTGCCATTTTACAATTCACGATGATCAAAATTAAGGAAGAAAATACAGCGTAGCTTTGATTGGATTTTAGAATTTGTAAAAGTGTGGTTTTCTGTCACACATTCAGATACAATTCATGTCGATACAGATTGGAGAACATGTAGAGTTCGGGAAATTCCACAGTTACCATGGAGATCCGCCATCTTTGCAGCTGTTAGCAAACATTTCCATTGACTAACATTAGCTAAAAACAGTGTAAAAAGTGGAGAAAAAAGCCGTGGAACAGCTCTATGCCTTTGTTAAGTGTGACGTCACGACTTCCGAGTCCGGGTCCTCACAGACCGGCAAATATGTGAGAAAAAACATTAAAAACTCTTTAAAAAAAACATAAATATTTGTGAAACTCAACATAGAGTCACTGAACCTACTTATTTCTCAGACTCATTAGCCAAAAATGCTGCAATTACTGCCAAAAAAAGTTGTAAATACTAAAGTCAGTACTTCCGGGGTTAGCGTAGCGTTAGCATTTATCTCCGCTAAACCCGTATGTAGCGATTTTGGTAAATATTACTTTTCTAGCAGCAGGTTCAGCATGTTTGACTCATGGTTCTGATAAATAAGTCTGTTCAGTAACTCTCTGTTGAGTTTCAGAAATATTGATTGTGGTTTTAAAAAGTTTTTTTGTAGTTTCTCGCACGTCTGTGAACCAGGAAGTCGAGCTGTGACGTCACCACTGAACACACGTATCACAGAGCAGGAGAAAATGACCTTTAGTACAAGGGGTGTCAAACTCATATAACGTGAACAGGAAAACACTATTGAAAAACATCTTTGACTGTAGAAAAATGATGGAAAAAAATGGAAATGGAAAGAAATTGGGTCGAAAAATTAGGAAAAATGAAAAAAGAAATGAAAAAATAGGGAAAATATTAGTAAAAATATTGGGTCAAAAAATGGGGAAAAATGAAAAAAAGATTGGGAAAATAGGGAAAATATTACTAAAAAATGGGTCAAAAACTTGGGAAAAATAAAAAAATGGGAAAAATGAAAAAAAAAATTGGGTCAAAAATTGGGGGGAAAAAATAAAATAAATTGGGGAAAATGAAAAATGAAATAGGACAACAGGGAAAATCTTAGTAAAAAAAATTGGGTCAAAAAATTGGGAAAAATGAAAAAAAAAAATTGGGTCAAAAAATTGGGAAAAATAAAAAAAAGAAATGCGAAAATAGGGAAAATATTAGTAAAAATATTTGGTAAAAAAATGGAAAAAATGAAAAAACAAATTGGGTCAAAAATTGGGAAAAATGAACAAAAAAATGGGTACAAAAATTGGGGAAAATGAAAAAAGAAATGAGAAAATAGGGAAAATATTAGTAAATATATTGGGTCAAAAAATTGGGAAAAATGAAAAAAAAATTGGGTCAAAAAAATTGGGAAAAAGAAAAAAAGAAATGCGAAAATAGGGAAAATATTAGTAAAAAATATTGGGTAAAAAAATTGGAAAAAATGAAAAAACAAATTGGGTCAAAAATTGGGAAAAATGAAAAAAAAAATGGGGAAAAAAATTGGGGAAAATGAAGAAAGAAATGAGAAAATAGGGAAAATATTAGTAAAAATACTGGCTCTAAAAATTAGGATAAATGAAAAAAGAAATGGGACAACAGGGAAAATCTTAGTAAAAAAAATTGGGTCAAAAAATTGGGAAAAATGAAAAAAAAATGGGAAAATGAAAAAAAAAATTGAGTCAAAAAAATTGGGAAAAATAAAAAAAGAAATGCGAAAATAGGGAAAATATTAGTAAAAATATTGGGTCAAAAAATTGGAAAAACTGAAAAAAAAAATTGGGTCAAAAAATTGGGAAAAATTTAAAAAAGAGCTTCTCGAATGGATATGTGCCAACGCCTCATTTGAAAGCTAAGACCTCCAAAAATTAGCTTAACATTATAGTTGTTGCCTTGTTTTCATCCATGTTTTTTTTCTTTTTTTCCCCCTTTTTTATTTTTATTTTTTGATGACCAACAGCATCCAAACTTGAATATAAAGATTTGATGTTTCTGCTAACTTCTCTGAACCTAAACCTTTGTGTCCGATACCAGACTGTGATGGTTTAACCCGGCTCGATGCTCGCTAAGTCCTGACCTGACCACGTCCATGGAGGCGGCTCCAGATTTGAAGAAGTCCGTGGCGTCTTCCACCGCCGGCACGTTGCTCAGGATGCCCTTCCAGATGTTCTGTGAAACATGAAGAACGTGTGAGTCTGAGGCAAAGACACGGGACGGGTTCCAGCCCAGCGTACCCGGATCTCCTCGGCCGTCTTCCTCTCGTCGTCCGTGAGCTCCACGCTGGAGCTCTCGCCCGACGAGAAGTACTTGGAGGCCGGGATCATCTTCCCGTCCTCGAACTGCAGGTTCTTCACCAGGAGCTGAGCAGGAAGGAAAGGCACGTGAGTCTGAGCTTCACACACAAGAGTCTGAGCTTCACACACAGGTTAGAGAAGCTGTCGTCGTAGTTCATTCACTCATCTACATTTCCTTCAGTAAAGTCCGAGACACTTTTAAGAGAAGTTATATCAGAATTGAACAGATGCCATTTTATTTTGTTTTTATAAGGAGGCCACACCCCCTTTGCTCTGTCCAATCCCGTCAGACCTTGGGGACTGGGCAGAGAAGCTCTACATAAAACCGATGCATTATTATTATTATTTTTTTTTATTTATTTTTTTTCTCACTTTTTCCTCTCGTTTTTTTATCACTTTTTTTCCCACTTTTCGTCATTTTCCCCCCACTTTTTGTCACTTTTTTCAAATTTTTTAATGACTTTTTTCCCACTTTTTCCCCCCACTTTTTCGTTACTTTTTTATCACTTTTTTCCTACTTTTTCCCCCACTTTTTTGTCACTTTTTTCGCTTTTTTTCCCCTTTTTTGTCACTTTTTTCCCTTTTTTTCCCCCTTTTTTCCCACTTTTTCGTTCCATTGGTAGGAACAGTGTTAGTAATAATAGTATTAATAGTAATAGTAACAGCAATAGTAATAGTAGCAGTAATAGTAATAGTAACAGTAACAGTAATAGTAGTAGTAACAGTAACAGTAATAGTAATAGTAACAGTAATAGTAATAGTAATAGTAATCCCAGTTGTAACTCACAGCCTTCCCGTCGGAGCCGAACAGCACCAGTAATAGTAACAGTAATAGTAATAGTAATAGTAATAGTAACAGTAACAGTAACAGTAATAGTAGTAGTAACAGTAACAGTAATAGTAATAGTAACAGTAATAGTAATAGTAATAGTAATCCCAGTTGTAACTCACAGCCTTCCCGTCGGAGCCGAACAGCACCAGTAATAGTAACAGTAATAGTAATAGTAATAGTAACAGTAATAGTAACAGTAACAGTAGTAGTAATAGTAATAGTAACAGTAACAGTAATAGTAACAGTAACAGTAATAGTAGCAGTAATAGTAATAGTAATAGTAATAGTAATAGTAACAGTAACAGTAACAGTAATAGTAACAGTAACAGTAACAGTAACAGTAATAGTAATCCCAGTTGTAACTCACAGCCTTCCCGTCGGAGCCGAACAGCACCAGTAATAGTAACAGTAATAGTAATAGTTGTAGTAATACTAATAGTAGCAGTAATAGTAGTAGTAATAGTTGTAGTAACAGTAGTAGTAATAGTAATAGTAATAGTAATAGTAATAGTAATAGTAACTGTAACTCACAGCCTTCCCGTCGGAGCCGAACAGCACCAGTAATAGTAACAGTAATAGTAATAGTTGTAGTAATACTAATAGTAGCAGTAATAGTAGTAGTAATAGTTGTAGTAACAGTAGTAGTAATAGTAATAGTAATAGTAATAGTAATAGTAATAGTAACTGTAACTCACAGCCTTCCCGTCGGAGCCGAACAGCACCAGTAATAGTAACAGTAATAGTAATAGTTGTAGTAATACTAATAGTAGCAGTAATAGTAGTAGTAATAGTTGTAGTAACAGTAATAGTAATAGTAACAGTAATAGTAATAGTAATAGTAACTGTAACTCACAGCCTTCCCGTCGGAGCCGAACAGCACCAGTCCGTTCTTGGACACGACTCCCGGTCGAGCCGCTCCCTCGACGGGCAGAGCTTCTCCATCCGGGACGGAGCCGCTCAGCAAAGAGGAGCCGTACAGGGTCACGGCCTGAGGGGGGGGGCGAGGGGGGGGGGGACAGGTCATGGGACAGGCTGGTGCTGGATGTTACTTTGTTCTTCCTGCGGCGGCTGAACTCTCACCTGTCCGTCCAGCAGCGTCCAGGCCCCGGGGACTTTGTCGTGTCCTCGGATCCAGTTGTGGATGGACTCGGCCGACAGAGACATGTCCACCTGAGACACAAACAGAGGGGTCTGAGGACGGGCTTTAGCTCAGGGGTCTGCGGGGTTTTTAACTTAAAGCAGCGATAATGAAGGAGACGCCCGGGTCAGAGGTCACAAGATTGGGGAAAATGAAAAAAAATGGAGTAAAAAAATGTGGAAAAATAATAAATAAATAAAAACTGGTAAAAAAAATGGGAAAAATGAAGAAGAAAAAAAGGGGGGAAATGGGGAAAATATAAGTAAAAAAATTTGTGTCAAAATTTTTGAAAAAAAAAAAAATATTAGCAAAACAATTGGGTCACAAAATTGGGGAAAATGAAAAAAAATTGGGTAAAAAAATAATATGTATTTTTTTTTAAACGGGTAAAAAAAAATGGGAAAAACAAAAAATAAAAAAAAAAGGGGGGAAATGGGGAAAATATTAGTATAAAAATCGTGTCAAATTTTAAAAAAAAATCAAAACAAAATATGGGAAAATATTAGCAAAACAATTGGGTCAAAAAATTGGGAAAATGAAAAAAAATTGGGTAAATTTTTAGTTGAAAAAAAAAAAAACGGGTAAAAAAAAATGGGAAAAATGAAAAGAAAAAGGGGGGAAATGGGGAAAATATTAGTAAAAAAATCGTGTCAAAAAATTTGGAATTTTTTTTTTTTAAAATTGGGAAAATATTAGTAAAAGAAAATTGGGAAAAATGAAAAATCTAAAAGGGGGAAATATTAGCAAAATAATTGGGTCAAAAAATTGGGGGAAAAAAAGGGTAAAAATTGGGAAAATGAAAAAAAAAATTGGGTAAAATTTTTTGGAAAAATAAAAAATAAAAAAATAAAAAAAAAGGGGGGGGGGGATATTGGTAAAAGAAAGTGGGTCAAAAAAGTGGGAAAATGAAAAACAAAAAGGGGAAAATGGGGAACATATTGGCAAAAAAATTGGGTCAAAAAATTGGGGAAAATGAAATTGGGCCAAAAAAAATGGGAAAATTAAAAAAAATTGAAGAAAAATTAAATTAAAAAAAGGGGGGGGGGGGGGGGATGGGGAAAATATTAGTAAAAGAAATTGGGTCAAAAATAAAGGAAGAAAATTGGGGGGAAATGCTACTGTTGTCCCTGGACCAAAAGCATCATAACTTCAACTTAAAGATAGAAGTTTTTCCGGTTCCTGCTTCTGACACTTTCATTTATCCTTCACCAGTGGAGCCTTAGCTTGTCTACGACAGCGCCCTGGCATCATTAACGGTGCTCAGTCCTCCCAGCGAGATGCAGGACTGTTCCTTTAACTTTCGAGTGTTTTACTGAACACTGAACTTTCGTGCTCGGGGCAGAATGGGGATGATTTCGTAACGGTCCACGTCTGAGAACCAGAGGGATCTGGTCGACTCCTGCTCAAACACACGTGGAGCCGGCGCTGACGGGGCTAAGAATAAACACCGCGTGGGCCGCGCTTTCGGAGACGTGGCCCGGGCCGGCCAATCAGAGCGCGGGACGGCCCCACCCCGGCGCCGCCACTGAAGAGCTCTTTGACGAACGGCTGCCAGCGAGAGCGGCCGCGGCGCAGGGGGAAAATTCCACCCGGTGAATGAGCAGGTTTGTCAGGGAGAGGGGGGGGGGGAGGGGGGGGAGAGGGGGGAGAATTATGCAGTTTAAGTTTTAGGTTTGAGGTGAGAAGCTGCAGCTGAACAGGAAACTTTATAAATGTAGAGACTTCACTGTGAAACTTCTGCAGGAGAGGCATGAATATGAGGAGAAAATGTGCTGCAAGTTTCACCTTTTTTCACCTCAGTTTCACCAAGCGCATTTTCTCCAGTTCAGCTTTACCCAAATCTAAAAGCTTCTTTAACAAAGCGTACAAAATAACAAGGATGAAAAAGTGAGAAAAAAGTGAGAAAAAAGTGAGAAAAAAGTGGGAAAAAAGTGACGAAAAAGTAATGAAAAAGTGGGAAAAAGTGATGGAAAAGTGAGAAAAAAGTGATGGAAAAGTGGGAAAGAAAATGGGGGGAAAAGCGACAAAAAGTGAGAAAAAAGAGATGAAAAATTGAGGGGAAAAAGTGGGAAAAAAGTGAGAAAAAAGTGACGAAAAAGTAAGAAAAAAGTGATGGAAAATTGAGGGGGAAAAAGTGTGAAAAAGTGAGTGGGGCATGGCTAAGGCAGGGGTTCCCCTGTTACTTGCCCCTGATCGGGAGCTTGGAAAAAAAAAGTGATGGAAAAAGTGACGAAAAAGTGGGAAAAATTTAGAAAAAAGTGACGAAAGAGTGAGAAAAAAGAGATGAAAAATTGAGGGGGAAAAAGTGGGGGAAAAAGTGATGAAAAAGTGATGAAAAAGTGAGAAAAAAGTGATGGAAAAGTGAGAAAAAAGTGATGGAAAAGTGAGAAAAAAGTGATGGAAAAGTGATGAAAAAGTGATGGAAAAGTGATGAAAAAGTGATGAAAAAGTGGGGGAAAAAGTGGGAAAAAAGCGACAAAAAGTCAGAAAAATTTAGAAAAAAGTGATGAAAAGGTGAGAAAAAAAGAGATGAAAAATTTAGAAAAATGTGCAAAAAACGTAGAAAAAAGAGCCAAATGTGTCGAAAAAAATTGAAAAAAGTGACGAAAAAAGTGACAAAAATTTTGAAAACGTGACGAAAGAGTGAGAAAAATGAAAAATTGAGAAAAACGTGAGAAAAAGTGAGAAAAAATTGAGGAAAAATTGAAAAGAGTGACGAAAAAGTGAAAAAAGGGACGAAAAATTTAGGAAAAAATGAAAAAAATGGACGAAAAAGTTAGAAAAAAGTGGGGGAAAAGTGATGCAAATTTGAGAAAAAAGCGATTAAAAAAGGTGAGCGGCACACGGCTAAGGCAGGGGTTCACCTGTTACTTGCCCCTGATCAGGAGCTCGGGTTAGGTTTATGGTTATGATTAGGTTTATGATTAGGGTTAGGAAATGTGATAGAAGGTCTTGGTTTTCAAATGAAGCATCACACTGGCCAATAGGCTGTAAGCTCTCCACTCAATACGCTCTGAGATGTGGATGTGCAGAACTGCTGACCCTCAGATGACCGGTAACAGGGTAACAGGGTAACAGGGTAACAGGGTAACAGGGTAACAGGGTAACAGGGTAACAGGGTAACAGGGTAACAGGTTAAGTCCGGTTTGTGTCTGACCTTAGCGTTGGATTTCTTCTGGATCCCTTCATAAGTCGCTCCCTCTTCGGGCTGCGGGACCCGAGGAGCTTTCCCGTCCGCGATCAGCTGCACCGACTCCACCTGCACGGGGGAAACAGAACCTCACTCAGACCCGGGCTCAGTGATGCATTATGGGAGCTTTAATGTGACCAGTGTGGGGGAAGTGAAGCAGCGTGTGACAAACAGTGAAGTGATTAAAGGTCACTCCGACTCGGACGCTTCATGTCACGGGTCGAAGATAACGAGGGCGGCGGGAAAGTGAAGGTCATGTTTGGTGTTTCCGAACCTCTGGAGACCTCACGATTCCATACGATACATGACTCACGATAATCTCACGATACGCCGATACTGCGATAATCGATATATTGCACAGATAATCTACAAGACATCCCGATTTATCATTAAAAGAAATGTATTTGTGTGACAGTGTTTGGTCAAAGTGCTTGAAATTGTAGTGCTGCTGTTCTGACTGAATTCTTATCATTATTGGCCTCATAGAAATCAGTAGAGCCCTGCAAGCTCATTCAGGGATGAAAAAGTGAGAAAAAAGAGGCGAAAAAGTGAGAAAAAATTGACAAAAAAGTGAGAAAAAATTAATGAAAAAGTGAGAAAAAACTGACAAAAAAGTGAGAAAAAATTAATGAAAAAGTGAGAAAAAATTAATGAAAAAGTGAGAAAAAAGTGGCAAAAAAGTGACGAAAAGTGAGAAAAAAGTGATGAAAATTTGAGAAAAAATTAGAAATACAGGGATGAAAAAGTGAGAAAAAAGTGGCAAAAAAGTGAGAAAAAATTAATGAAAAAGTGAGAAAAAATTGACAAAAAAGTGAGAAAAAATTAATGAAAAAGTGAGAAAAAATTATTGAAAAAGTGAGAAAAAAGTGGCAAAAAAGTGACGAAAAGTGAGAAAAAAGTGATGAAAATTTGAGAAAAAATTTGAAATACAGGGATAAAAAAGTGAGAAAAAAGTGCCGAAAAAGTGAGAAAAAAATTGACAAAAAAGTGACGAAAAAAGTGGGAAAAAAGTGATGAAAATTTGAGAAAAAAGTGGCGAAAAAGGGACGAAAAAGTGAGAAAAAAGTGGGAAAAAAGTGATGAAAATTGAAATACAGGGGTGAATACAGGGATGAAAACGTGAGAAAAAAGTGCTGAAAAAGTGAGAAAAAAGTGGCAAAAAAGTTAGAATAAAGTGAGAATAAAGTGAGAAAAAAGTGATGAAAATTTGAGAAAAAAATTAGAAATACAGGGATGAAAAAGTGAGAAAAAAGTGCCAAAAGTAATGAAAAAAGTGCAGAAAAAGTGAGAAAAAAAGTGACGAAAAAAGTGGGGGAAAAATGAGCGGCTCACGGCTAAGGCAGGGGTTCACCTGTTACTTGCCGCCCCCCCTGATCGGGAGCTCGGGTTAGGGTTATGGTGTTACCGTATACTTTCCATAAAGCTTACTAGGCCGGCACTACTTAGCGTCACAGCGCCACACACAGGCTTGGTGGATGTATCGCAGTGTTTCACACACACGGCTTCATTCATCTAATCAGCGTCCTCGTGTGCAACAATATTAGAGAGAAATGGATTGATTTGTTTAGCCTCTTAACCCCTTAACTCCCACCTGAACGGATCCCATTTTCTACAGTTTGGCTTTACCCTAATCAAAAAGCTTCTTGGGGAAAAAGCACCAAAACAGCCACAAAAAATGAGAAGAAAACAAGGATGTGAACGCAACAAAAATGTGACAAAAATTCAACAAAAAAGTGACAAAAATTCAACAAAAACTCAACAAAAATTCAACAAAAATGTGACAAAAATTCTACAAAAAATCAACAAAAATTCAACAAAAACTCAACAAAAAAATGACAAAAATTCAACAAAAATTCAGCAAAAATGTGACAAAAATCCAACAAAAATTTGACAAAAATTCAACAAAAATGTGACAAAAATTCAACAAAAATGTGACAAAAATGTGACAAAAATTCAACAAAAATTCAACAAAAATTCAACAAAAATTCAACAAAAATTCAACAAAAATTCAACAAAAATTCAACAAAAACTCAACAAAAATTCAACAAAAATGTGACAAAAATTCAACAAAAATTCAACAAAAATTCAACAAAAATTCAACAAAAATTCAACAAAAATTCAACAAAAATTCAACAAAAATTTGACAAAAATTTGACAAAAACTCAACAAAAAAATGACACAAATTCAACAAAAATGACAAAAATTCCTCGCATTTTGTCACTTTTTGGACATTTCATTTCATTGATTTTTGTCACTTTTCTGTTGCTCTTTTGTGGCTTTTTTCCTCCGTTTTTGCTGCTTTTGTGTCACTTTTTTGGTGAGGTTTTTGTGACGTTTTCATCCTTGTTTTGACACTTTCTTTCAAGAAGCTTTTAGATTTGGTTAAAGCTGAACTGGAGAAAAACGTGCTCGGTTCCGGCGGGGGTTAAGAGGTTAGAGAAGTAAAACAAGTGTGTAGTGTGTCGTGTATCCGTGGTCACCATGGCCTTGATGCCCTCGGGGAACAGGAAGCGGTTGTACAGCGAGTCCACGGTGTCGTTGGGCTCCACGGGACACTCCCTCTGCAGGAGGACGGGCCCCGTGTCCAGGCCGTCGTCCGCCCAGAACACGCTGAAGCCGGCCTTCTTATCCCCGTGGATCAGCGTCCTGGGAGAAAACACCTAAAACTTCAGGACGAGTCTCTGGAACCAGGTTAATAAACTAGTTAATGATACTGAACCATGACTGAAGGAGAATAAACTAGTTAATGATACTGAACCATGACTGAAGGAGGAAATGGAGGCAGTAAAACACTCAGAGTCTGATGATAACAACAGCTTTATGACCCACTTTAGCTGATAACAAACCATAATCTCAACCAGTGGTTCTCAACCGGTGGGTCGCGAGCCTTTCCCTGAAAACATGTCTTATCTCATCACGGTGTGACCCACTTTTGAGTCCCTTATGGTTAACTTAACACCATCTCTCTCCCATTTCATTCTCAAAGGTAATTGTGGATGCAGTACACTTTCTGGCCACCAGCGTCAAACTGGGGGCGCTGTTTCACTCCTTTCGCAAAGTTAAGGAAACACTGTTGTGGCGTCTTGGTGTTTATCAATCACAGAGCGTTTAAACTTTCCAATTTTTCCAACTTAAATAGTGGATAGACCTAGGTTTAAATGTGTGGTTTTATTTTGACCACAGCCAAGAAGCCTGTGATGACCCTGGATGAACTGCAGAGAGACACAGCTCAGGTGGGGGAAACTGTCCACATGGTGGCCTCCATCACTTCATGATTGTGAGTCACTTAGTGTGTGTCTTTCACATAAAATTTCAGTTAAATATATTTATGTGTATAGCCCATAGTATGGAAAAATGTCGAAAAGTTAAAGGGGTGCCCAAACCTTTGCATCCACTGTATCTATGCAAATATCAGGCTACATTAAAATAAATTATTACACGGCTCTTCACAATGTAAGTAGAAGCTCCGTTGATTTGAATGGGATTTCCCAACATTCTACCGGTCATTATTTTCTGATAAAGGACGTCTGAGAAAAATAATGATGCTGCCAATGGCAACGGAGTTAGCATTGGCTATGCTAAAGTGGCTATGATAGTTAGCATCAGAGGTCCCTATGCTAAAGTGGCTATGATAGTTAGCATCAGAGGTCCCTATGCTAAAGTGGCTATGATAGTTAGCATCAGAGGTCCCTATGCTAAAGTGGCTATGATAGTTAGCATCAGAGGTCCCTATGCTAAAGTGGCTATGATAGTTAGCATCAGAGGTCCCTATGCTAAAGTGGCTATGATAGTTAGCACCAGAGGTCCCTATGCTAAAGTGGCTACGATAGTTAGCATCAGAGGTCCCTATGCTAAAGTGGCTATGATAGTTAGCACCAGAGGTCCTTATGCTAAAGTGGCTATGATAGTTAGCACCAGAGGTCCCTATGCTAAAGTGGCTATGATAGTTAGCATCAGAGGTCCCTATGCTAAAGTGGCTATGATAGTTAGCATCAGAGGTCCCTATGCTAAAGTGGCTATGATAGTTAGCATCAGAGGTCCCTATGCTAAAGTGGCTACGATAGTTAGCATCAGAGGTCCCTATGCTAAAGTGGCTACGATAGTTAGCACCAGAGGTCCCTATGCTAAAGTGGCTATGATAGTTAGCATCAGAGGTCACTATGCTAAAGTGGCTACGATAGTTAGCATCAGAGGTCCCTATGCTAAAGTGGCTACGATAGTTAGCACCAGAGGTCCCTATGCTAAAGTGGCTATGATAGTTAGCATCAGAGGTCCCTATGCTAAAGTGGCTATGATAGTTAGCATCAGAGGTCCCTATGGTAAAGTGGCTATGATAGTTAGCACCAGAGGTCCCTATGCTAAAGTGGCTATGATAGTTAGCATCAGAGGTCCCTATGCTAAAGTGGCTATGATAGTTAGCATCAGAGGTCCTTATGCTAATGTGGCTATGATAGTTAGCATCAGAGGTCCTTATGCTAAAGTGGCTATGATAGTTAGCATCAGAGGTCCTTATGCTAAAGTGGCCATGATAGTTAGCATCAGAGGTCCTTATGCTAATGTGGCTATGATAGTTAGCATCAGAGGTCCCTATGCTAAAGTGGCTATGATAGTTAGCACCAGAGGTCCTTATGCTAAAGTGGCTATGATAGTTAGCATCAGAGGTCCTTATGCTAAAGTGGCTATGATAGTTAGCACCAGAGGTCCCTATGCTAAAGTGGCTATGATAGTTAGCATCAGAGGTCCCTATGCTAAAGTGGCTATGATAGTTAGCATCAGAGGTCCTTATGCTAAAGTGGCTATGATAGTTAGCACCAGAGGTCCCTATGCTAAAGTGGCTATGATAGTTAGCATCAGAGGTCCCTATGCTAAAGTGGCTATGATAGTTAGCACCAGAGGTCCCTATGCTAAAGTGGCTATGATAGTTAGCATCAGAGGTCCCTATGCTAAAGTGGCTATGATAGTTAGCATCAGAGGTCCTTATGCTAATGTGGCTATGATAGTTAGCATCAGAGGTCCCTATGCTAAAGTGGCTATGATAGTTAGCACCAGAGGTCCTTATGCTAAAGTGGCTATGATAGTTAGCACTAGAGGTCCCTATGCTAAAGTGGCTATGATAGTTAGCACCAGAGGTCCTTATGCTAAAGTGGCTATGATAGTTAGCACCAGAGGTCCCTATGCTAAAGTGGCTATGATAGTTAGCATCAGAGGTCCCTATGCTAAAGTGGCTATGATAGTTAGCATCAGAGGTCCCTATGCTATAGTGGCTATGATAGTTAGCATCAGAGGTCCCTATGCTAAAGTGGCTATGATAGTTAGCATCAGAGGTCCCTATGCTAAAGTGGCTATGATAGTTAGCATCAGAGGTCCCTATGCTAAAGTGGCTATGATAGTTAGCATCAGAGGTCCCTATGCTAAAGTGGCTATGATAGTTAGCATCAGAGGTCCCTATGCTAAAGTGGCTATGATAGTTAGCATCAGAGGTCCCTATGCTAAAGAGGCTATGATAGTTATCCTAGTTGGAACTATTGGCAAATAGGCTAGCTGCTAGCCTTGCTGCTTCTAGCCTAGCCAAACGTCGAGCAACGCGCAAACTTTTGGGAACTATTTGTCGTGGAAGTCATTAAATAAACCTTTGGACCTTCATAAAAGCCAGCGTTCTATACATTATCCCTTACTTAACTCTGGCAAAATCCAAGTTTTAGTGAAATAAAATCAATTATAGTGGAAATATAGTGCAAAATGTAAACAACAACAACAACACCTGTATCTGCAGTGACTTTACCTCATTCGTTCACTCAAAGAAAATTCCATTAGATCATTTTGAAAGTGTCAGTTCAACATAAATTCTTCAATAAGTCAATTTTTAACATGTACCTTTGTTGACGTCAACGACCTTTGCAATAAAAGTTGGAAAAATGTTAAAGTTGATGCTACAGCGCTCTGTGATTGATAAATACCAAGACAGTGTTTCCTTAACTCTGCGAAAGGAGTGAAACAGCGCCCCCAATTTGGCGCTGGTGGCCAAAAGGTGAACTGCATCTATATTTCCCATTGAGAATGAACGGGCACTTTGGGCACCCCTGAAATAGATCTTTAGATAAACATGATAACGGTGAGTTTTGTAGCTTTTGAAGGACGGCTCAAAAACACGGTCCCTGCAGCGTCTCGCTCCGATAAGAGCGAGTCCTTATCAGTGAGGGAGTTTAAACCAGTTGGAGTTTGTGGCTGAACGGACCAAACCAGTTCCTCTTATCTGTGTCCGCCCACAACATCTGTCCAGTCGGCTAAGGCTGCCCCAGAGACGAGAACCAAACTCGTACGAAACAAACTCCTTCTAAACAAACTCATACGAAACAAACTTTTAAAACAAACTCCTTCAAAATAAGGTCATTCAAAACAAGCTCCTTCAAAACAAACTCCTTCAAAATAAACAAACTCCTTCAAAAGAAACTCCTTCAAAACAAACTTTTAAAATAAACTCCTTCAAAACAAACTCAAAACAAACTCCTTCAAAACAAACTCAAAACAAACTCCTTCAAAATAAACTCCTTCAAAACAAACTCCTTCAAAACAAACTCAAAACAAACTCTTTCAAAACAAACTCCTTCAAAATAAACTCCTTCAAAATAACTCCTTCAAAATAAACTCCTTCAAAATAAACTCCTTCAAAACAAACTCTTTCAAAACAAACTCCTTCAAAATAAACTCTTTCAAAACAAACTCCTTCAAAACAAACTCAAAACAAACTCCTTCAAAATAAACTCCTTCAAAATAAACTCCTTCAAAACAAAGTCCTTCAAAATAAACTCCTTCAAAACAAACTCAAAACAAACTCCTTCAAAATAAAGTCATTCAAAACAAACTCCTTCAAAACAAACTCAAAACAAACTCCTTCAAAATAAATCGTGTCAGAGCAGAACACAAAAGGAAACACAAAGGAAAACCACTGACCTCTGACCTCTGTCCCCCCCCCCCCCCCCGAGCGTCTGAACAAAGTGTTAGCATGTGTTAGAGCATGTGTTAGCACGTGTGTTAGTGCGGGTGTTAGCGTGTGTGCTAGCGTGTGTGTTAGCACATGTGTTAGAGCATGTGTTAGGGTGTGTGTTAGCATGTGTGTTAGCGTGTGTGTTGGAGCATGTGTTAGCACGTGTGTTAGCACGTGTGTTAGCGTGTAGCATGTGTGTTAGCATGTGTGTTAGCGTGTGTGTTGGAGCATGTGTTAGCATGTGTGTTAGCATGTGCTAGCACGTGTGTTAGCGTGTGTGTTAGCGCATGTGTTAGCACGTGTGTTAGCATGTGTGCTAGCACGTGTGTTAGCGTGTGTGTTAGCGCATGTGTTAGCACGTGTGTTAGCATGTGTGCTAGCACGTGTGTTAGCATGTGTGCTAGCACGTGTGTTAGCGTGTGTGTTAGCGCATGTGTTAGCACGTGTGTTAGCATGTGTGCTAGCACGTGTGTTAGCGTGTGTGTTAGCGCATGTGTTAGCACGTGTGTTAGCATGTGTGCTAGCACGTGTGTTAGCATGTGTGCTAGCACGTGTGTTAGCGTGTGTGTTAGCGCATGTGTTAGCCATTTATGAAGTAGATGTAAACTCCTTATTACTGTATTGTGAAGTAACTTCACTTATTGCTTCTACTGCTAATGTTGAAACTGAGAGAGAGGGGGTGGAGCTAACTGAAGCCAAGCGTTGTGTCTTCCTGGTTTGTAAAATACAATAAGAAAATACGTATATTTCTCACAATAATGAGTCCCCACAGTGGCATCACATAAATGCCTATACTATAATAACTTGATCCAGTCCCTTTAAGGCGGGGCTAAGGGGTCAGCGTGAGTAAGCCCCTCCCCCTGGACTCACCAGTTGATGGCGGAGGCCCCGCGGTGCAGCGGCAGCAGCGAGGGGTGGTAGATGATGGAGCCGTGCGCCGGGTGCTCGATCACGTTCATGGGGATGAACTGGAGCAGAAGGGCATGACGTTGAGCTCGGCGCCCACGGACCTGTACGCCTCCACCACCTCGGCGATCGGCTTCCCCTTCAGGCGCCACCGCGGGAACTTAAACACCGGCGTGCCGTCCTTCTCCGCCGCCACAGCTGCGTCCGGGAGAGCGCACGGTTAGAGTCAGGGAAACAGGTACGTGCACTAGATCAGTATAAACATCACAATCTGAGCACAATAATCCACATTTTAGTTGTTTTGACTGGTTAAGAAGTTGTCGGGCATTTGTCCCAGATTATTTCACTTGTTCTGAGATGTTTCTGACTCGTTTCGATACATTTCGTCCTTATTTCAGGTCATTTTCTTTGCCAATGGGGAAAGAAAATTGTTCTCATCTCATTGGCAATTTTACTTTCTTATTAGAACTGGTCTGAAATGTCCTCAAACAAGCAAAGGAAACTTTTATTTTTGTATTTCTTTGTATTTCCCTTTTGTGTTTTTGTCCCTTTTTTATTACGTTTTTGCTGGATTTCTGTCTTTTTTTTTTTGTCTTTTTTTGCTGGATTTTTGTCATTTTTGTCATTTTTTTGCTTTTTTTTTGTCTTTTTTTCTGCTGGATTTTTGTCTTTTTTTCTGGTGGATTTTTGTCTTTTTTTGCTTGATTTTTGTCTTTTTTCTGCTGGATTTTTGTCTTTTTTCTGGTGGATTTTTGTAATTTTTTTGCCGGATTTTTGTCTTTTTTCTGCTGGATTTTTGTCTTTTTTCTGCTGGATTTTTGTCTTTTTTTGCTTGATTTTTGTCTTTTTTTTGCCGGATTTTTGTCTTTTTTCTACTGGATTTTTGTGTTTTTTCTGCTGGATTTTTGTGTTTTTTCTGCTGGATTTTTGTGTTTTTTCTGCTGGATTTTTGTAATTTTTTTGCCGGATTTTTGTCTTTTTTCTACTGGATTTTTGTCTTTTTTCTACTGGATTTTTGTCTTTTTTCTGCTGGATTTTTGTGTTTTTTCTGCTGGATTTTTGTCTTTTTTTTGCTGGATTTTTGTCTTTTTTTTCTTTTTTTTTGCTGTTTTTTTGTCTTTTTTCTGCTGGATTTTTGTCTTTTTTCTGCTGTTTTTTTGCCTTTTTTGTTGAGTTTTTGTCATTCTTAGCGTTTGTTTTGTTGCGTTTACATCCTCATTTTCTTCTCGTTTTTTGCCTCTGTTTTGAAGAAGCTTTTAGATTTGGAGAATTTGGAGAGTAAAGTAAACTGGGTCCGATCAGGAAAAGTGTCTAAATGAGTGAAAACCGCTCAAAACAAGAAACATTTCCTCAATTCAAGTCATTTAACAAAGTGTCAAAAATATCTCTTTTTTTTTAGGCCTTTTATCCAACTGTGGGACAGGGGAAAAGCGTGAAGGAGAATTTACAAACCACACTGAGAGAAAAGTGTTGATCTGGAGCCTGAGGAAGAACAAGCTCAGGCCAGTTTGTTGATTAACATTAAATCACTGAGTCAGAATCACTCACCTGTTCCGGATTATTTTATCCCTTTTTAAACCTTTATTCCACGAGCTCACTCTTTCTAACTAACTGTGACGAATGTAAAAACCGGTTCATCTCCACTAAAACCTGAAGAACAGAGACTGCATTTGCAAATAAACTTAAAAATATTCAATGTGTTGTTTTAGATTTGATATGATGGGGGCGTTACATTGGTTTCGATACCGGTACTTTAACGATACTTGGTTTCGATACCAAGATATTTGTCATATAGAACGAAAGAACAGAGGAATAATGTTCATTTATTCCTTTTCCTTCCATTTAATCCCTTTAACTACAAAATGGCAGAAAAAACACAAACATTTTTTCCCACATTTTTTTCTCCAATTATCCCGAAATGTTCACGTGTCAACCAATTTTTCATTTTTTTTCCTCCAAATTTTCCCCCAATTATTTTAAACATTTTCTACATGTTTTTACCCCAATTTCCCCAAAATATTTAACCTCTTGAGTCCCGCCTGAACCGAGAGGATCTTTTTCCTCACGTCATCAGATTTTTTTTCCATCATTTTTTTGTTGAGTATTCAACTCATTTTTGTCACTTTTTTGTAATTTTTTGTAATTTTTTTGTCACTTTTTTGTCATTTTTAGTCATTTTTTGTCATTTTTTGTCATTTTTTGTCACTTTTTGTCATTTTTTTGTCAATTTTTTATCAAATTTTTGTCACATTTTTGTCATTTTATTATCATTTTTTTGTCATTTTTTGTCATTTTTTTGTCAATTTTTTATCAAATTTTTGTCACATTTTGTCATTTTTTCGTCATTTTTTTTATAAATTTTTTGTCACATTTTAGTCATTTTTTTGTCATTTTTTTGTCATTTTTTTGTCATTTTTTGTCATTTTTTGTCACATTTTTTGTCAATTTTTTGTAATTTTTTCGTCCATTTTTTATCAAATTTTTGTGACATTTTTGTGACATTTTTGCCACTTTTTCATCAATTTTTCATCACTTTTTTGTCACATTTCCATCATTGTTTTCGTCTCAGTTTTGTCTCTATTTTCACACCTTTTTTCCAGAAGCTTTTGGATTGGGGTAAAGCCAAACTGGAGAAACTGTGCTCAGTTCATGTGGGAGTTAAGGGTTTAAAATCTTCCTGTTGGGCTTTTATTTCTTAACGTGGCGGAAACGGGCTTCCATACTTCTCGAT
Source organism: Gobius niger (assembly GCF_951799975.1). NCBI lineage: Eukaryota > Metazoa > Chordata > Actinopteri > Gobiiformes > Gobiidae > Gobius > Gobius niger. The sequence goes on from NC_136873.1 coordinate 10,513,151, forward strand.
ACCTTTATGTTCCGACACCAGCAGAACCTAAACTCGTCCTGTGTCCGTCGTCCTGTGTTCGAACTCACCCAGAGGATCCGCCTTCCCGTCTCTGTCGGGCACCGTGAACACGCCCACCACCTTATGGCCCTGTTTGCGCAGGTTACTGTAGACCTCCTGCCCGAACAGACTCTGCCCGATGATGGCCAGCTTCAGCTTGTTCTGGAGGTACGACTGTGGGAGCAAACAGCAGAGTCACACCTGACACACAATAGCACAACAGCTGCAAAGATGGCGGATCTCCATGGTAACTGCGGACTTTCCCGAACTCTATTTCAGGTCGACGAAATGAACACTGATAATGAACAGTTCTGCACACTTCATTTATTCATTAAGTAGTTATAAAAGGTTAATCACTGAACTATTTATTTGTTCATGATGTTAAACAGTAACTCATCATTTATTAAGGTTAAATAAGGTGTAATTATCATAAAGTGTGATCCACATTCTCTGCTGTTCACGTCGCTCGTGCAGATCTGATTCACCACGAGTCCAACTCATTTGTGCATCAAAGTTTAAATGCACTTTGTTTAAACTCTTAACTCCCGCCTGAACCGAGAGGAGCTTTTTTCCTCACGTCAGCAGATTTTTTTTTTCCATTATTTTTTTGTTGGGGATTCAACTCATTTCTGTCATTTTTTTGTCTTTTTTTATCACTTTTTTTGTCATTTTTTCGTACATTTTTTGTGATTTTTGTGTCAATTTTTTGTCACATTTTTGTAATTTTATTTTCATTTATCGTCAATTTTTTGTAATTTTTTGGTCAAATTTGTATCGCATTTTTGTCCTTTTTTCCGTGAATTTTTTACCGCATTTTTGTCCTTTTTTCGTCATTTATTTAATGAAATTTATGTCATTTTTTTTGTCTTTTTTATCACTTTTTTCTGTCGTTTTTTCGTTAATTGTTTCGCAATTTTTTTCATCAAATCTTTCTCAATTTTTTGTAAAATTTTTGTCATTTCTTTGTCACATTTTCTGTCACATTTTTGTCCTTTTATTGTCATTTATTGTCAATTTTTTTTTTTTTTTTGGTCAAATTTGTATCACATTTTTTCGTCACATTTCTGTCATTTTTTGTTGGGTATTCAACTCATTTTTGTCATTTTTTTGGTCTTTTTTCAATCACATTTTTTGTCATTTTTTCGTTAATTTTTTTGTCATTTTTTCATCAAATCTGTGTCACATTTTTGTCATTTTTTGTGTGAATTTTTTGTCAAATTTTTATCAATTTTTTGTCACATTTTTGTCATTTTTCGTAATTTTTTTGTCAATTTCTTGCGACATTTTTGTGACATTTTTGCCACTTTTTCATCATTTTTTCATTACTTTTTTGTCACATTTCCATCATTGTTTTCGTCTCACTTCTGTCGCTATTTTCTCACCTTTTTCCCAGAAGCTTTTGGATTGGGGTAAAGCCAAACTGGAGAAAAAGTGCTCGGTTCAGGCGGGAGTTAAGGGGTTAAACACGTTCTATTCCTCAGTTACTGAAAAAACTCCTATATTCTTGTAACCCATTATAACACATTACCCCCATTTACTCTACTCTACTCTCACTGTTATGACCACGTGACTCCCTCAGTGAAAGGAGCAACAGCTGCTGCTCCAAACTGTGAGGCTACTGTAAAGGGGACCCGTTACATAACCCTCAGTGACGTGGTACAGCCCCCCCTCTACAAACCAAACCCCCCCACCTCAATAACTCTGGTAGTAAATCTAAGAATAGTCCGCGCGCGTCCTGGACATGTGCCGCGGAAACCGTATCCGAGTGAAAGTCCTGACACATGTGCGAGTTTCGGGTTCCCCAGTGCGCTGTCAGAGGAGTGCACGAGGTCCTGCCCCGTCCCCTGTCCCGGACCCACCGAGAACCGTCCCGAAAAAGCGCGACAGGCCGTCATTTCCCCGTCACCGCCGCGTATACCGGTCCAGTCCGAGCCGGTGTTAAACGCGCGCGCGGTCTCCGGACAGTGGAGCTCCTCGCGCTGCCGGAGCTCCTCGCGCTTCTGGAGCCGCTGTCACACGCGCGCGGAGCTGTACAGTCGGTGTGCGCTGATGCAACTCTCCCCAGTCGTGAAGCCAGCGCGAGCGCGGCAGCGGCGGCGGCGACAGGCGGACACCGCGGCGCGTCAAGCGTCAAAAAGGACGTCGAAACCGCGCGCGTTTTGTGTCACCGCGACCTCGCGACGCGTCAGCCGGACATTAAAGGAAACGGTCCGGTTCGACTTACGGACGTGGTGGAGAATTTCCTCACGATGTGCCCGGCGGTCCACAGCATCTCGGCTCGTCTGCGTGTCAAAGCGCGTGCGGAATGAAGGAGGAGGAGGAGGAGGAGGAGGAAGGGTTCGTACCCGGCACCTGCCTCTGTCAGCGGGCTGCAGGAGAGACGTGCTCCCGGTGGGCTCCGTGCAAGTCCAGTCCAGAACGCGCCGTGCGTAAGAGGCTGGGAGAGAAGGAGGGGGGGGGGGGGGGGGGGGGGGGAGGGCTCTGTGCGTGCGCGCTCCCGAGAGGGTACGGCCCACCGCCTTCCGTGTCCAACGCGCGCGCGGCCGCACACGTGGGGATTCCACCAGCAAGAGGGCGGGGCTCCCGGGGAGGTGACGCGTGATGTCCCCATGAGGGATGACGTCACGCTGTGGACGCGGTTTTGTTTCATTCATAAATGTCATAATCAGACAGGACCGGAGTACGGAGGCCTGGAAGTGACATAGACAAAAACAAATTGGGGGGTGAAAAAAATATATATAAGAAATAATATGAGCAATAATATAATATAAGAAATATTTTTTTAAAAGCGTTTAATTTAATAAAAAAATTATAATAAATATTATTTTACCCCAATATAATTATCTTGTTCCTCAGAAAAAATCTGTGGTGTAAAAAAAAAAAAAAAAAACTTTTTTCCTCACGTCAGATTTTTTTCCCATCATTTATTTGTTGGGTATTCAACTCGTTTTTGCAACTTTTTTGTCACAATTTTGTAATTTTGTGTCAATTTTGTGTCATATTTTTGATTTTTTTCATTTTTTCGTCCATTTTTTGTCAATTTCTTGTGACATTTTTGCCACTTTTTCATCAATTTTACGTCCCTTTTTGGTCAATATTTTGTCACATCTTTGTCACATTTTTGTCATATTTTTATCATATTTTTGTCATTTTTTGGTCATTTTTTGGTCACATTTTTGTGACATTTTTGCCACTTTTTCATAAATTTTACGTCCCGTTTTGGTCAATGTTTTCTCACATTTTTGTCATTTTTTGTCACATTTTTGTCATTTTTTGTCACATTTTTGTCAATTTTTAGTAATTTTTTGGGTAAAATTTTTATCACATTTTTGTAATTTTTTGGTCAATGTTTTCTCACATTTTTGCCCTTTTTTGAATTTTTTTGTCATATTTTTTGTCATTTTCTCGTCAATTTTTTATCAAATCTTTGTGATTTTTTGTGGTTTTTTGTTGCATTTTTGTCATTTTTTTTGGTAATTTTTTTGTCATTTTTCTGTCAATTTCTTGTGACATTTTTGCCACTTTTTCATCAATTTTACGTCCCCTTTTTTGTCAATGTTTTCTCACTTTTTCGTCACATTTCCATCTTTGTTTTCGTCTCAGTTTTGTTGCTATTTTCACAGCTCTTTTCCAGAAGCTTTTGGATTGGGGTAACGGTTTTTTTTTTGTCTGATGTCACTTCCAGGCCTCCGTACATAGGCCGATGTCCAGGGTCATATATATTTACATGGATAATTAACTGCTCTAAGTAGCTTCAATGAACAATATATTTAGATTTGGGTAAAGCCGAACGGTTTAAGCGCGTCCCTGATCCTGTTGACTTTCTTCGTGAAGCTGAAGTCTCTGAACAGTTTCTCGCTTGTTTACATTGTGTTGTGTAACAGGTTTGGCCCAGATCCACCGTGACCGGGAGGGGGCGGAGCCACGTCTCCACGGAAACGGATTCATCCAAACAAAAGAAGAAGTCACGGCACCTAAACAAAGATTTCAGATGGAACATTTGTAGTGAGCGGCTCTTTAGGCTCTTTAGGGCGAGCGGCTCTTAAGGGCGAGCGGCTCTTCAGGGCGAGCGGCTCTTTAGGGCGAGCGGCTCTTTAGGGCGAGCGGCTCTTTAGGCTCACACCAGATCTCAGTTGTGGAAAGAGCCGGATCTTTCTCTTGTGTCAATTTTATGCTTTTTCAACACTTTTTATATATATATTTTTTTTGTATGGACTTATTTCTTCTGCCTTTTCCAAGGAGCTTTTAGATTTGGGTAAAGCCGGACTGGAGTTAGTGCTAGTGTGAAGGAGGTGTTTGGACTCGGAGCAGCTGGTTCACTCTCACAGATTAACCCAGTGCTTGATCAAACACAGACCCTGATCCGGACCCGGGTCTGGCTGCCCCGCGCCGGAGCTCGCCGGGTCCACGGGGGGTCACGGGCTGCAGCGAAACCAAGGCCAGGCAGGGCAGACCGGGGCGGGTTCTCCCCTATCCGGTTTTTGGTGTTGACATGAAAGAAGAGCAGCAAAAAAAAATACATTTGCCGTTTATATTGAACAGCAATAGAAAAAATCATGTGTAAATGTTTTCCTACATTCATTCATAAATTCACTTTAATATAGCCCAGCTCTCGTTGACTTAAAGGGATGTTTCAGGATGTTTGACATAGGGCCTCATCTCTTAGTTATCCAGAGTGTTGCTGATACCTGGAGATATTTTTTGTAATTCATGCAGTTCTGTGTGTGACAAAAAAATCGACAAAAATGTGACAAATAATGTGAGAAAAAAGTGACAAAAATGTGACAAAAATGTGACAAAAAATGACAAAAAATGTGACAAAAATGTGACAAAAAATTGACAAAAAAAAGAAAAAAAAGAAAAATTACAAAAAATGTGACAAAAAAAGAAAACAAATGTGACAAAAAATCGACAAAAAATGTGACTAAAAAATGACAAAAGACCAAAAAAGAGACAAAAAAATGTGACAAAAAATCGACAAAAAATGTGACAAAAAATGTCAAAAAATGTGGCAAAAATGTGACAAAAATGTGAGAAAAAATTGACCAAAAAAAGAAAAAAAAAAGAAAAATTACAAAAAATGTGACAAAAAAAGACAAAAAATGTGACAAAAAAATGACTAAAAATGTGACAAAAAATGACAAAAAAGACAAAAAATGTGACAAAAAAATGTCAAAAAATGTGGCAAAAAATCGACTAAAAAAGAAAAAGAAAAAAAAAATACAAAAAATGTGACAAAAAAAAGACAAAAAATTACAAAAGAAAATGACAAAAAAGGATGGAAAAAAATCTGATGACGGGAGGAAAAAGATCCTTCCAGGCTGATACTTCTGATGACGGCCTGCAGATGGCGCTGAAACATGTAAAGGCAAAAGACCTTTAACATCTCTAACCTTAGTGTCTGACAAAACAAACCTAAAAATACTAGGAAAAAGATCCATTTAGATGAGCTTTGTAGATCTTAGCTTGAGGCGCTACACTGGCCGACAGGATTCGGGTAAAGCTGAACTGGAGAAAAGGCTCTCGGTTCAGGCGGGAGTTAAGAGGTAAAGACGCAGTTCTGGCTTAGGACAGACAGGGGGCGCTGTATAGTTTGTTTGGAGGGACGAGAGGAACCATCACCAGGTTCATGCATCAGGGGAAACATGGTGGTTATACAGAGTGTTGCTGATTTCTGGAGATATTTTTTTCATGCAGTTCTTATATTTGAAGAGTTTCGTGGCGCTAGGCTAATGCTAGGCTAGTGCATGTCTATGGTATCAGCTAGCCTGCATTAAAAACAGTGTGACCCGCTCCACAGAGCACCTGAGGCAAATCACTGATAACACCAACACCTGGCTCCTCGTGTGTTTCAGGATCGATTTTAAAGTTCTTTTAATGGTTTTTAAATGTCTTCATGGTCTTGGTCCTTCTTATCTTTCAGAACTGCTTTTACCTTATGAACCTTCACGGCCCCTTCGCTCCTCCTCAGGGGTCTCCTGGTTATTCCTAAAGTCAACAAAAAGCAACAAAAAATGCAACTTTCACCAATACACATTAATGGAATCACGGAGAAGAAGCTAACAGGCTAACGGGCAAAGCTAACTGTGGGCTAGCGCCGCTTAACCCCTTATAACTCCCACCGGAACAAAGTACATTTTCTCCAGTTTGGCTTTACCCCAATCCAAAAGCTTCTGGAAAAAAGGTGAGAAAATAGCAACAAAACTGAGACGAAAACAATGATGGAAATGTGACAAAAAAGTGAGAAAACGTTGATAAAAAAGTGACGAAGAATGGATGAAAAAGTGGCAAAAATGTCACAAGAAATTGACCAAAAAAAAGACAAAAATTGATAAAAAATTGATAAAAAATTGACAAAATATGACAAAAATGTGACAAAAAATAACACAAATTTGATTAAAAAAAATGTACGAAAAAATGACAAAAAAATGACAAAAGATTTACAAAAAAATGACAAAAATGTGACAAAAAATTGATTAAAAAATTACAAAAAAAGGACAAAAAATGACAAAAATGTGATAAAAAAAAAAGTCAAAAATGTGATAAAAAATTGACAAAAAAATGACAAAAATGTGAAAAAAATGACAAAAATTTGATAAAAATTGATAAAAAATGTACAAAAAATGACAAAAATTTACAAAAATGACAAAAATGTGACAAAAAATGACAAAAAATTGATTAAAAAAAGGCACGAAAAAAATTACAAAAATGTGACAAAAAATGTAACAAAAAATGACAAAAATGTGATAAAAAATGATAAAAAAAATTGATACAAATTGACAAAAATGTGACAAAAAATTACAAAAACTTGATAAAAATTGGATTAAAAAAATTACGAAAAAAATACAAAAAATGTACAAATAAATGACAAAAAAGTTACAGAAATGAGTTGAATAAACAACAAAAAAATGATGGAAAAAAAATTCTGATGTGAGGAAAAAGATCCTCTCGGTTCAGGCGGGAGTTAAGAGGTATTGGATAAGAGGTTGTGTTGCAGACTTCCAGCACCTTAAGAGATAAACACTTACCGTTTAGAAATGGACAGAACACTTCATTAATCAGGAGAGCAGCTTTTATTTATCATCGTGAGGCAAATTCATCACATCATCAAAAAGAAAGAGCACTGTGGTGACGGACACTTTCTTCTTCTTCAGCCGAGCTTTGGCCTTTGAGGAAGTCGTTCCCGTAGAGTTCTATCTGAAATGAAAAGTGCCGCTTTCTTCTTCTTCTTCTTCTCTCCGTTAACGTTTGGTGTCAGTCTAAAGCCTAATCTCTGGAGACGAATGTTTCCGTAGAACACACTAGAGCGTCTAAACCGGGCAGGCGTCTCTCCCAAAGCTTCAGTAAATAACATAACAGTGCATGCTTCATAATATCGTCTCATCGGTCCCGTGAGGCCAAACTAACACGTCTTCAACAAACTTTTAACATGAGGTTTAAACTTTAAAGTATCCAGGTATTCTATTCAGAGGCAGAGGGGACGTTTCTGTAAAAAAAAAAAATTGATACCAGTACTTGGATGTTTGACATAGGGCCTCATTTCCTAGTTATCCAGAGTGTTGTTGATTTCTGGAGATATTTTCTTTTTTTTTTGTAATTTATGCTATATTTGAAGAGCTACGTGGTATCTTTATTTAGTAGAAACTATATTCATAATTCAGCGTTTGTTAAAGTAGTTTTTGAGTAATTAAAGAAAGTTTAGATTTTTCTCCAAATTGTTTTCCCCTTTAACTGTTTTCAATCATGACCGTATATGGGCGATTCCAGAGATGCCGTCTGTATCTATATATGGTCATGTTTGTCGGGAAAATGTGGAAAAACGGGAGAAAAAAATTAAAAAGAAATTGAAAAAATATTGAAAAAGGGAAAAATATTGAAAAATGGAAAAAAAATATGAGAACAAAATAAAAATGGAAAATAAAATTGATACATTTTTGAAAAATGTGGAAATAAAATGAAAAATTGTTTTTTTTTTTTGAAAAATTGAAAAAAAATTGAAAAATGAAAAAATATTGAAAAATTGGGGGGAAAATGAAAATATTGAAAAATGAAAAAAAAAAAATTAAAACGGGGAAAAAGTGGAAAAAATATTGAAAAATGAAAAAAAAAGTGGAAATAAAATGAAAAATTGATTTTTTTTGAAAAATTGAAAAAAAATTGAAAAATAAAAAAAATTGAAAAATTGGGGGGAAAATGAAAATATTTAAAAATGAAAAAAAAAACAATTAAAACGGGGAAAAAGTGTAAAAAATATTGAAAATTAAAAACAAAAACAAATAAACAGTAGTAGTAGCAGTTTTTGAATAATTAGAAAACGTTTCCAAAAGCTGAGTTATGAATATAGTTTTCTACTAAATAAAGATACAAAGACATGGAGCAAAGTGGTTCAACAGCCCATAAAAAACGGAGAATGCTAACACAATGCTTCATGTTAGCATCGTGCTAATGCTAACGGCCAGCTAGTGCTGCCGTTTTTTGACTTCTACTGAACAATCTGCTGTTTGAAAATATCCATACGGGCCTGAGTTACACTTGACTTTACTTATGTGATAAATAAGTTCATATTCCACCAGAAAAATTGTGTTTCCCCCCTCGGCGAAGCCTCTGAATAGAATACATGGATTTCTCAAACGTACGGCTGCTGTCGCGCTCCACGTGGCTGAGAAAGTGACCAAACCAAAGACATTCACAGAGTTTGAAGGAGTGAGTGTCCGAGCAGACGGCGTTTACTGGGTGCAGATCGAACTGTGCGGTTTGCGAGTTCCACGTGGACAGAAGAGGTCGTGGCGAGATCGGAAAACGTGTGGCGGCCGAAGAGAAGTTCCTCCCTTTTCAGATTCAGTCTCGGAGGAAACTCAGAGGAAACGGATCCCGGCTCCGAACTGCACGCCGTCACATATCCTGCAGGAGAGAGCGGCGTTAGTGAGACAGTCTACGTTATTTAGTCCGATTTAGAGCTGCTTAAGCTAATTTAAGTTTCCATCTGATCTGGATTTAAATACTTCACCAGGAAGTGCTTGGTGTGAAACGTCTGAAAATGTCATATTGAGGTGTCTCTAGACTTTAACATTTAAAAGAAAGAAGAAATTGTAGGGAAAATGTGGGAAACGGAATTTAAAAAATAAAATAAAAAAATATTGAAAAAATATTGAAAAATGGAAAAATAATATGGAAAAATAACTCTAAATAAAAATGGAAAAAAAATGGAAAAATGGAAAAAAAATTGAAAATGGGAAAATAAAATTGATACATTTTTGAAAAATGTGGAAAAAATGAAAAATACATTGCAAAATTGAAAAAACTATTGAAAAATGGATAAAAATTGAAAAATTGGGGGAAAAATGGAAAATATTGAAAAATTTGAAAAAATAAATAAATAATTAAAACTGGGGAAAAAATGGAAAAAAAAATATTGAAAAATGAAAAAAAAAAATGTTTTGAAAAATTTAATAAATTTGAAAAATGGGGGGAAAAATTGGGAACAACTTAAAAAAATTGGGTAAATTGGGAAAATAGTTGGGAAAATATTTTTTTTAAATTTGGAAAACATTTGAATAAAAGGGGAAGAAATTGGTGCGGGTAAAATTTGAGAATAAATTAGGAAAAATGACCAAAAAAATAAATAAAATTGAAAAATGAACAAAAAAATGTGAAAGGGAAAAAAAAAATGGGGAAAAACTTAAAAAAGAAAAAAGCTATAAAACATTTTTGAAAAAAATTGAAAAATTGAAAAAAAAATTGAAAAATGAAAAAAAAAATTGAAAAATTGAAAAATTAAACAAATTTGAGAAATGGGGGAAAAAATTGGGAAAAACTTAATAAATTGGGGTAAATTGGGAAAATGGTTGTAAATATATATTTTTTTAAAATTTGGAAAACATTTGAATAAAAGGGGAAGAAATTGGTGAGGGTAAAATTTGAGAATAAATTAGGAAAAATGTGGAAAGTGTTTTTTTCTGCCCTTTTGTAATTCAAGGAAGTTTCCTGGTTTGTGTTATGGTTCAATATGACACATTTTTTAATATAGGTTTGGAAAACAAAGTATATGTAAAGTACTGGTAGTGCTGGGAACCGTTAAATTTTTCAATACCGTACTGGTATTGAAAAATTCAAATATTAAATTCAAATATTAGATTCAAGTTTTGATGCTGTTGGTCAAGAAACAGAATGATGAAAACAATTGGGGGAAATGGGCAAGATAAAAAATAAAAAACACAAGGTGAAAAAATTGGGTAAAAACGTGGATTTTTTTTTTTTTTTTTTCTGCCCTTTTGTAATTAAAGGAAGTTTCTTTGACCCGTCTCTAAACTCCTCCCACAGAGACACTGACCCGTCTTTAAAGGGACACTGACCCGTCTTTAAAGGGACACTGACCCGTCTTTAAAGGGACACTGACCCGTCTTTAAAGGGACACTGACCTGTCTCCGCTCTGGACGCCCATGGGGACACAGTAGTTGAGCTCCAGCCGTGCGATGTTCCCCAGCCGCAGGACGATCCCGGCTCCGTAGGACCAGCGGATGCACTCGGCGAGCTTCTGCAGGTGCGCCTTCGGGCCGTCCCCTGCACCGAAACGGAAAAGTGTGGCTTTAAAGTTTTACCCCGTTCCCCCCCCGTAGGGCTCGCGAGGCGCCGCCTTTACCGTAGTCCAGGTTGCAGAGGTTTCCCGCGTTGAGGAAGAAGTGCGTCCTGAACAGGTCTCCGAAGCCGCCGCGGCCCGGTCTGAAGGGCAGGGGCGTGTAGAGGTGCAGCCCCCCCGCCCAGTACGCCTCGCCCCCCAGGTAATCCCCTGGACAGGACGGGTTATCATGACACCGGGTTCATACAGGTACTTTTAATCACACAAATCAGCGCATACTTAAGATTTTACTTTGGAAATTTGTGCTACACTGTTTCCTGCTGCAAATACTGGCTTTACAGGTTTAACCCCTTAACTCCCGCCTGAACAGAGCACATTTTCTCCAGTTTGGCTTTACCCCAATCCAAAAGCTTCTGGTAAAAAGCAACAAAACTGAGATGAAAACAATGATGGAAATGTGATAAAAAAAGCGAGAAAACATTGATAAAAAGTGACGAAAAATTGATGGAAAAAGTGGCAAAAATGTCACAAGCAATTGACAAAAAAATGAAAAAAAAAAAAAAATTCAAAAAATGACAAAAAACGACAAAAAACGAAAAAAAAAAAGACAAAAATTGGACAAAAAAATGGACAAAAAAACGACAAAAATGTAACAAAAAATGACAAAAAACCGACAAAAAAAATTAAAAAAAAAGAGAAAAATTGGACAAAAAATGACAAAAAAATGACAAAAAAATGACAAAAATGTGACAAAAATGACAAAAAAATGACAAAAAAATTGACAAAAATGTGATAAAAAATTACAAAAAATGTGACAAAAAAAATGACAAAAATGTGATAAAAAATGTGACAAAAATGTGATAAAAATTGGACAAAAAATAACAAAAAATAACAAAAATATGACAAAAAAATGACAAAAATGTGACAAAAAAATTACAAAAAATGTGACAAAAAATTACAAAAAATGTGACAAAAAAATGACCAAAATGTGATAAAAAATGTGACAAAAATGTGATAAAAAATGTGACAAAAATGTGATAAAAATTGGACAAAAAATAACAAAAATGTGGCAAAAAATAACAAAAATGTGACAAAAAATGTGATAAAAAAATGACAAAAATGTGACAAAAATTTGACAAAAAAAAAGAAAAATGTGACAAAAATGTGACTAAAATGTGACTAAAATGTGACAAAAAATGACAAAAATTGGACAAAAAAAAGACAAAAAAGTGACAAAAATTTGACAAAAAAATTGACAAAAATGTGAAAAAAAAATTACAAAAAATGTGACAAAAAAATGACAAAAATGTGATAAAAAATGTGACAAAAATGTGATAAAAATTGGACAAAAAATAACAAAAATATGACAAAAATATGACAAAAAAATGACAAAAAAATTACAAAAAATGTGACAAAAAATGTGACAAAAAATGTGACAAAAATGTGATAAAAAATGTGACAAAAATGTGATAAAAATTGGACAAAAAATAACAAAAATGTGGCAAAAAATAACAAAAATGTGGCAAAAAATGACAAAAATGTGACAAGAAATGTGATAAAAAAATGACAAAAATGTGACAAAAATTTGACAAAAATGTGACAAAAAATGTGATAAAAAAATGACAAAAATGTGACAAAAATTTGACAAAAAAAAAAGACAAAAATGTGACAAAAATGTGACAAAAAATGACAAAAATTTGACAAAAAAAAGACAAAAATGTGACAAAAATGTGATAAAAAAATGACAAAAATGTGATAAAAATTTGACCAAAAAAAAAATACAAAAATTTGACAAAAAAATTGACAAAAGTTACAAAAATGAGTTGAATACCCAACACAAAAAAATGATGAAAAAAAAAAATCTGATGACGTGAGGAAAAAGATCCTCTCGGTTCAGACGGGGGTTAAGAGGTTAAACCGGCAGGTCAAGTTTAAGCGTCTTGCTCAGGGACACAAGTCAAACTCTGAATGTTCAGTTCAAAGTTCATATTGTGATAAACCCATGAAGGGAAGATCAGTAACACATTTGTAAAACTAAAACCGATCATCAGACGTCATTGAGCCGAATGAAACACCGGGTTTACCTTCGCTCTGTGGCCCGATGCTGTACATCCCGAACCCTCGCACGCTGGTGGGACCCCCCAGGTAGAATCTGACCACACACAGATGAGTCATTAACACAAACTGAAGCTTAACGGGTCATTCACACGTTTAATGAATCCACACTGGGTAATGATTATTACACTACGCCATTACAGAAGCAGGAGGAGAGAGGAGGGGAAAGAGGAGAGGGGGGGAGAGGGGGGGATAGGAGAGAAGAGGGGAGAGGAGGAGAGAGGAGAGAAGAGGAGAGGAGAGGGGGGGATAGGAGAGAAGAGGGGAGAGGAGGAGAGAAGAGAGAGGAGAGAGGAGGAGAGAAGAGAGAGGAGAGAGGAGGAGAGAAGAGAGAGAGGAGGAGAGAAGAGAGAGGAGGGGAGAGGAGGAGAGAAGAGAGAGGAGGAGAGAGGAGAGAGAGGAGGAGAGAGGAGAGAGAGGAGAGAGAGGAGGAGAGAGGAGGAGAGAGGAGAGAGAGGAGAGAGAGGAGAGAGAGGAGAGAGAGGAGAGAGAGGAGGAGAGAGGAGGAGAGAGGAGAGAGAGGAGGAGAGAGAAGAGGAGAGAGAGGAGGAGAGAGAGGAGGAGAGAGGAGAGGGGAGAAGAGAGAGGAGAGGGGAGAAGAGAGAAGAAAAGAGGATAGAGAGGGGGAGAGAGGAGGAGAGAGGAGGGGAGAGAAGAGAGGGGGAGAGAGGAGGAGGATAGAGGAGGAGAGGAAGAGAGAAAGGAGGAGAGAGGAGGAGGATAGAGGAGGAGAGGAAGAGAGAAAGGAGGAGAGAGGAGGATAGAGGAGAAGAGGAGAGAAGAGGAGAGGGGAGGAGAGAAGAGAAGAGGAGAGAAGAGGAGAGGGGAGAGAAGAGAGAGAGGAGGAGAGAGGAGAAGAGGAGAGAAGAGGAGAGGGGAGGAGAGAAGAGAAGAGGAGAGAAGAGGAGAGGGGAGAGAAGAGAGAGAGGAGGAGAGAGGAGAAGAGGAGAGAAGAGGAGAGGGGAGGAGAGAAGAGAAGAGGAGAGAAGAGGAGAGGGGAGAGAAGGATAGAGGAGAGAAGAGGAGAGAGGAGGAGAGGAAGGAAGAGAGAAAGGAGGAGAGAAGAGGAGAGAGGAGGAGGATAGAGGAGAGAAAGGAGGAGGAGAGAAAGGAGGAGAGGAAGAGAGAAAGGAGGAGAGAAAGGAGGAGAGGAAGAGAGAAAGGAGGAGAGGAAGAGAGAAAGGAGGAGAGGAAGGAGGAGAGAGGAGGAGGATAGAGGAGGAGAGGAAGAGAGAGAGGAGGAGAGGAAGAGTGAAAGGAGGAAAGAGGAGAGAGAGAGGAGGAGAGGAAGAGTGAAATGAGGAGAGGAAGAGAGAAAGGAGGAGAGAGGAGAGAAGAGGAGGAGAGAGGAGGAGAGAGGAGGAGAGAGTAGGAGAGAGGAGAGAGGGGGAAAGAGGAGAAGAGGAGAGAAGAGGAGGAAAGAGGAGGAAAGAGGAGGAGTTAATCAGAAAGGACAGCATTTCATAAAAGATGCATTATCTCAGTTTCTAGAGTTAAACAGTGTCTGACCTGTCTGCGATACACGACGGCTGTCCTCCCAGCGGGTACAACATCCCTCCCCAAAAAGAGGCGGATAAAACCTGCAACACACACGCACACGTTAAACACACGGGGCTTCACCATGTTGTAGACGCACACGTATGTCTTTCACTGTCCCACACAGACCGAACGGCACTGACCGAGTCCCAGAAGAGGCGTCTGTTGAGCTGGAGTTCAAAATCCTCTTTGAGGAAACTGGCGTCTCCACCGGTGTATCCGGCCAACTCCTGCAGACACACAAACCACACACATTTAATCCACTTCATCTCAGATCAGTTTGTTTAGGAAATTAGGCCCGGGGTCCAAAACCGGCCCTCCATCACCAAACTCTGGCCCTCGAGATGATTCGGAGAAATATTATGACCCAAATCTGAGATCAAATGCCTGTTAACCTCTTAACTCCCGCCTGAACTGAGAGCATTTTCTCCAGTTCAGCTTTACCCAAAACGACTCAACTTCAACTCATTTTTGTAGCTTTTTTGTAATTTTTTTGGTCTTTTTTTTGGGTCATTTTCCGTCCATTTTTTGTCACTTTTTGCCACATTTTTTGTCAATTTTGGCACTTTTTCATAATTTTTCAGTCAAATTTTTGTACATTTTTTGTCACATTTTTCGTCATTTTTTCGTCACTTTTTTGTCAAAGTTTTATCACATCTTTGTCATTTTTTGTGACATTTTTGGCACTTTTCATACATTTTTGGTCCAATTTTTGTCATTTTTTGTATTCAACTCATTTTTGTAGCTTTTTCTGTAATTTTTTTGTCTTTTTTTTGGTTATTTTTCCATCCATTTTTTGTCACTTTTTGTCACATTTTTGTCAATTTTTTTTTGACATTTTTGTCACTTTTCATAATTTTTTGGTCAAATTTTTGTACATTTTTTGTCACATTTTGACATTTTTTTGTCACTTTTTGTCAAAGTTTTATCACATTTTAGTCATTTTTTGTGAACATTTGTGGCACTTTTTCATAATTTTTTGGTCAAAGTTTTGTATATTTTTTGTCATATTTTTGTCATTTTTTCGTCAATTTTTCGTCACTTTTTTGTCAAAGTTTTATCACATTTTTTGTAATTTTTTGTCAATTTTATGTGACATTTTTGACACTTTTCATACATTTTTGTCATTTTTATCATTTTTCGTCACTTTTTTGTAGCATTTTCATCATTGTTTTCGTCTCAGTTCTGTTGCTACTGGTATTTTCACACCTTTTCACATTTCCCAGAAGCTTTTGGATTGGGGTAAAGCCAAACTGGAGAAAATGTGCTCGGTTCAGGTGGGAGTTAAGGGGTTAAAGTGCTCTAGAAATGTTAAAAATACTGTCAATTCCTTAAAATGTCTTGGCAGAGCAGCCTTTACACCATAATCCTAAAAGAAGAATCATCTATAGGTAGAAATGACTTACTTCAATTAAGAGATTAAATCTAAAGTGTGAGTAGATTTGGTCTGGCAGAAAAAAATCAATTCTTGCCAATGGAACAAGCACAAGTTTTTTTCTTAATTCAAATTATTTTGTATAATTTCAAGTGAATAATAAATATCTTTTACAGTAAAAGTTAATTTGCCTGATTTCCAGTGGGATTTCTATTTGTTCCATTGGCATTGGCGTTTTTTATCTGATTAGTTCAAACCGACTGAAACCGAGAGGATCTTTTTCCTCTTTTTCCCTTTTGTAACTTTTTTGTCATTTCTTTGTCATTTTTGTCACTTTGTAAATTTTTTTTTAATTTTTTAGTCAAATTTTTATCATATTCTTGTCATTTTTTGTCAATTTGTCAATTTTTTTGTCACATTTTTTATCATTTTTTTTGTTGTCATTTTTTGGTCCATTTTTTTAATCACATTTTTATCAATTTTTTTGTCATTTTTTTTGTCATTTTTTTGTCAATTTTTTATCACATTTTTGTCAAATTTGGTCAATTTTTTTGTCACATTTTTGTCATTTTTTTGTCAATTTCTTGAGACATTTGTGTGACATTTTTGCCAATTTTCCATCATTGTTTTCGTCTCAGTTCTGTCTTTATTTTCACACCTTTTTCCCAGAAGCTTTTGGATTGGGGTAAAGCCAAACTGGAGAAAATGTGCTCAGTTCAGGTGGGAGTTAAGGGGTTAACATAAAAAAAACTTTATTCAAGTGATTTTAAGTCATTTATCTCATTTAAGACGGACATTTTTCTTCAGTTGCTTCAATCGGAGGGTCCGGCCCTTGGTCTTTTGACGATGAAGAAAACCGGCTCCACCGAGCAAACTTAGAGCCTCAAGAACCACCTCAGGGAGGGTCTGTCCCAGAGTCAGGACTAAACTCGCTGAGGCTAAAGCTCAAACCTGGATCAGTCTCATGAGGATGTGAGCCCGGCCTCAGACTCAGGCTAAAAACTGGTCTTTTTACCCGTGTACATGACACTGAGAGTCTTTATCTGCTTCTTGCTTTTTATTGTCATTAATAAAAAATACATTGATGTTTTATGGATTGATTTGATCTTGTAATTTTATGCAGATGTGAAAGACTTTGAATTGCCTTGTGTATGAATTGTGCTCTACAAATAAACTTGCCTGAGGTCGCCCTCTACTGGAGGGGAACTGAACTTTAACCCTCCCATTCTATAACAGGGTCTCCAGCCTCTGTTACCTGGCGAGCTGCTTTTATGCAACAAAAACGCTCAGAAAGCTCCACCATTTTATCTGTCAATATTTTCCCCAATTGTTTATTATAAAATAAATAAAATTTATTATTCTATTATTTCTCCCCCCCCCCCCCCCCAGTTTTCCCTAAATTTAAATTTTTCACCCGAATTCTTTTCCCCCATTTTTACTCAAATTTTACAAAACATTCCCCCCAAAACAAACAAAAAAAATCAACTTATTTTTTTTCAATCTTTCTACCATTTTACCTTTCCTCCAACATCTTAATTCCCCCCCCCCCTTTTTTTCTGTCAATTTTTGGAATTTAATTTTTTTCCAGTTTTCCCTAAATCTAAATTTTTCACCCCAATGTTTTTTCTTCCCCATTTTTACTCAAATTTTACAAAATGTTCCCCCAAAACAAAAACAAAATCAACTTTTTTCCAATTTTTCTACTATTTTTACTTTCTTTCCTCCAACATGTTAATTTTTTCCCCAATTTTTTGAATTGTTTTTTTTTCAGTTTTCCCTAAATTAAATTTTTTCCCCCATATTTTTACTCAAATTTCACAAAATATTCCCCCCAAAACAGAACAAAAATTCAACTTTTTTTTTTTCAATGTTTCTATCATTTTACTTTTTTTCCTCCATCTTAATTTTCCCCCCACATTTTTTCTGTAAATATTTCCCCCAATTTTTTGAATTTTATTTTTTCCATTTTTCCCTAAATCTAAATTTTTCACCCAAATTTTCCCCCCTCATTTTTACTAGAATTTTACAAAATATTCCCCCCCAAACAAAACAAAAAAATTCTACTTTTTTTTTTTTTAATTTTTCTACCATTTTATTTTTTTTCCTCCAACAACATCTTAATTTTTCCCAATTATTTTAATTTAATTTTTTTTTACAGTTTTCCCTAAATTTAAATTTTTCACCCCAATTTTTTCCCCCCATTTTTACTCAAATTTCACAAAATATTCCCCCAAAACAGAACAAAAATTCAATTTTTGGTTTCAATTTTTCTATCATTTTACTTTTTTTCCTCCATCTTAATCCCCCCCCCCCATTTTTTCTGTCAATATTTCCCCCAATTTTTTGAATTTCATTTTTTCAATTTTTCCCTAAATCTAAAAATTCTTCACCCCAATTTTTTCCCCTCATTTTTACTCGAATGTTACAAAATATTCCCCCCAAAACAAAACCAAAAAATTCATTTTTTTAAAAATTTTTTCTACCATTTTACTTTTTTTCCTCCAACAACATCTTAATTTTTCCCAATTATTTTAATTTAATTTTTTTCCATTTTTCCCTAAATTTTAATTTTTCATCCCATTTTTACTAGAATTTTACAAAATATTCCCCCCCCAAAAATGGCAACTTTTTTTTTTTTTTTTCAATTTTTCTTAACATTTTTTTGGTAAATTTGCCCCATATATTTTTTTTTCTTTTTCGATACTTTTCTTTTTGCGACACCAGTAGAACCCAGACCAGGTTTAATGGTCCTCAAAGGTCCCCTCACTGCAGGCACTGACCTGGTTGACCCGCAGTAAGGCACCTCTGTTGGGGAAGATGGCCGAGTTCCTGGAGTCGATGGACATGGTGTGCTGGGGAGAAGAGGAGGAGGCGTGAGGAGGCGCGAGGAGGCGCGAGGAGGCGCGAGGAGGAGGATCAGACAGAATCTACACAGTTCTCACCGACAGCGCAGACTTGAGCGAGTGGCCGCTCTCTTCTCTGACGGCGAAGGACGCGCTCCGAGCCAGACAGCCCAGCTCCCGCCACACGCCCTCCCACTTCAGGCTGTGGCTCGTCCTGCCCAGGGGGAACTGTCCCGAGAGGAGAGGGTTAAAACAAGGCAGGAGAATCGAGAAAATGATTTACTTTAGTGGTATCAAGATGGAAGTGTTCATGTAGATTCAGCTCTTAAAGGGATGTTTCAGGATTTTTGACATAGGGCCTCATTTCCTAGTTATCCAGAGTGTTGCGGATTCAAGCAGTTCTTATATTTGAAGAGTTTCGTGGCGCTAGGCTAATGCAAGGCTAGTGCATGTCTATGGTATCAGCTAGCCTGCATTAAAAACAGTGTGACCCGCTCCCAATTTTTTTCAAATTTTACAAAATATTCCCCCAAAACAAAGCAAAAAATTCAACTTTTGTTTTTTTTCAATTTTTCTACCATTTTACATTTTTTCCTCCAACATCTTAATCCCCCCCCATTTTTTCTGAAATCTAAATTTTATTTTTCCAGTTTTCCCTAAATTAAACATTTTCACCCCAATTTTGTTCCCATTTTTACAAAATATTCCCCCAAAACAAACAAAAAAATCAATAAAAAAATAATAATAAAAAAACATTTTACTTTTTCCTCCAACATCATCCCCCATTTTTTTCTGTCAATATTTTCCCCAATTGTTTGAATTTTTTTTTTCCAGTTTTCCCTAAAGTTAAATTTTTCACCCCAATTTTTTCCCTCCATTTTTACTCAAATTTTACAAAATATTCCCCCAAAACAAACAAAAAATTCAACTTTATTTTTATTTTTTTCTACCATTTTACTTTTTTTTCCCTCCAACATCCTAATTTCCCCCCCCCATTTTTTTCTGTCATTTTTTTTATTAGTTTATTTTTTTTTCAATTTTTCCCTAAATTTAAATTTTTCACCCCAATTTTTCCTCAAATTTTACAAAATATTCCCCAAAACAAAACAAAAATTCAACTTTTTTTTCTTCAATTTTCCACCATTTTACTTTTTTCCTCCAACATCTTCATCACTATTTTAACCATTTTGCATTTAAAAGACCTTATATCTGAGCAGCATCAGCTTCGTGGTTGTATAAGCTACGCGGCGGCGGAGTGATCTGAGAGAAAATAGTCCCTCAAAATGCGATCATTCATGTGATGCAGGTCAGTTATATTCCAAACATGACTCTATGGACACAGACATGTATATGGTTAGTCTGGTGTTACCAGTGATTTGCCTCAGGTGCTCTGTGGAGCGGGTCACACTGTTTTTAATGCAGGCTAGCTGATACCATAGACATGCACTAGCCTAGCATTAGCCTAGCGCCACGAAACTCTTCAAACATAAGAACTGCTTGAATTACAAAAAAAAATATCTCCAGAAATCAGCAACACTCTGGATAACTGCCATGTTTCCCCTGATGCATGAACCTGGTGATGGTTCCTCTCGTCCCTCCCAACAACGCCCCCTGTCTGTCCTAAGCCAGAACTGCGTCTTTGCCTTAACGTCTTAACTCCCGCCTGAACCGAGAGCCTTTTCTCCAGTTCAGCTTTACCCAAATCCTGTAGGCCAGTGTAACACCTCATTTGAAAGCTAAGACCTACAAAGCTCATCTAAATGGATCTTTTTCTTAGTATTTTTAGGTTTGTTTTGTCAGACACTAAGGTTAGAGATGTTAAAGGTCTTTTGCCTTCACATGTTTCAGCGCCATCTGCAGGCCGTCATCAGAAGTATCAGCCTGGAAGAATCTTTTTCCTCCCGTCATCAGATTTTTTCCATCCTTTTTTGGGGGGGTATTCAACTCATTTTTTTCAATGTAATTTTTTTTTGTAATTTTGAGTCTTTTTTTTTGGTAATTTTTTATGAATTTTTTTTTGTAATTTTTTGTCATATTTGTCACATTTTTTGTCATTTTTTTGTCTTTTTGTCATTTTTTTGTCATTTTTTTGTCACATTTTTGTCACATTTATTTGTAATTTTTTGTCACATTTTTTGTAATTTTTGTCTTTTTTTGTCACATTTTTTATGATTTTTTTCTAATTTTTTGTCACATTTTTGTCTTTTTGTCATTTTTTGGTCATTTTTTGTCACATTTTTGTCACATTTATTTTTTCATTTATTTGTAATTTTTTTTCTTTTTTGTCACATTTATGTTTTTTTTGTAATTTTTTTTGTAATTTTTTGTCACATTTTTTGTCTTTCTGGGTCAGTTTTTTGTCACATTTTTGTCACATTTATTTTTTCATTTATTTGTAATTTTTTTTTCTTTTTTTGTCACATTTTTTGTAATTTTTTGTGGTTTTTTTGTCACATTTTTTATGATTTTTTTTGTAATTTATCACATTTTTGTCACATTGTCATTTTTTGTCACATTTTTTGTCATTTTTTTGTCTTTTTGGTCAGTTTTTTGTCACATTTTTGTCACATTTATTTTTTCATTTATTTGTAATTTTTTTTCTTTTTTTGTCACATTTTTTATGATTTTTTTGTCATTTTTTGTCACATTTTGGTCACATTTTTTGTCATTTTTTGGTCACCTTTTTGTCACATCGCTATTTTCACAGCTTTTTCCAGAAGCTTTTGGATTGGGGTAAAGCCAAACTGGAGAAAACGTGCTCGGTTCAGGCGGGAGTTAAGGGGTTAAAAGCCTGTGTTTTCCTCTGCTGTTTTTGGGGCACATCTTTGTCACTACTTTGACGAAGACTCTTTCTTAATTTGGGTAAAGCCGAACAGGAGAACATGTGCTGGGTCCAGTATATGAAAGTAAAAGCTCACATACGTTGAGTTCTGCAGATAATCCTCTGTCGGTCTCTTTCAGGGAGCTCCAGGGGAACTGTCCCGTCACTTTGTAGGCGTTCAGAGTCAGGCTGTGGAGGGAAAAGAGTCACAGAAGAAAAGCTGGAGATGTGTCAGGACTAATTCACTCTTCTCGAGCTCGTACTTGCGTTCGAAGAATCCGGCCTGTGGTTTGAAGAAGGACAGGCCGTAGGACGTCTCTTTGGTCCCGTAGGAAAACTGGAAGGTCAGTTTCTCAGCGCGGCCAAACACGTTGGGCAGTTTCAGCCCCAGCACCTGAGAAAACAAACACACGTGAGACGAATCCGAATAGAACGCGGGATAACGTGCGGGTCCCGATTGGTCAACGGTGTCAACAATGTCACAACACCGCAGCGCTAGCTTACGGCTACTACGAAGCTTCAACTGGGCTATAGTTCTGTCAAATGGAGATAAAAGTCGGCGACAGGAAGAGGCGGGACGTGTTTCAGTGGATTTAAGCCCTTAACTCCCGCCTGAACCGAGCACATTTTCTCCAGTTTGGCTTTACCCCAATCCAAAAGCTTCTGGAAAAAAGGTGAGAAAATAGAGAGAAAATAGAGACAAAACTGAGACGAAAACAATGATGGAAATGTGACGAAAAAGTGACGAAAAATTGATGAAAAAGTGGCAAAACTGTCACAAGAAATTGATAAAAAATGGACGAAAAAATTACAAAAAATTGACAAAAAAATACCAAAAAAAAGACAAAAAAGTGACAAAAGATGACAAAAAAATACAAAAATTTGACTAAAAATGACAAAAAAAATGACAAAAAAAGACAAAAAAGTGACAAAAAATGACAAAAAAAATTACAAAAAATTGACTAAAAATTACAAAAAAAATGACAAAAAAATGACAAAAAAGTGACAAAAAATTACAAAAAAATTACAAAAAATTGACTAAAAATGACAAAAAAATGACAAAAAAATGAAAAAAGTGACGAAAAAATGACAAAAATCTGATTCAAAATTGACGAAAAAAATGTGACAAAAAAATTATAAAAAACGTGATTAAAAAAAAGGGGCAAAAATGTCACAAGAAATTGACAAAAAATTGACAAAAAATGACAAAAAAAATTACAAAAAATTGACTAAAAATTACAAAAAAAGTGACAAAAAAGTGACCAAAAAAGTGACCAAAAAAGTGACCAAAAAAGTGACCAAAAAATGACAAAAATGTGACAAAAATGTGACAAAAATGTGACAAAAAATGACAAAAAAGTGACAAAAAAGTGACAAAAAAGTGACAAAAAAATTAAAAAAGTGACGAAAAAATGACAAAAATTGGATTCAAAATTGATGAAAAAAATGTGACAAAAAATTATAAAAAACGTGATTAAAAAAAAGTGGCAAAAATGTCACAAGAATTTGACAAAAAAGTTACAAAAATGAGTTGAATACCCAACAACAAAATGATGGAAAAAAAATCTGATGACGTGAGGAAAAAGATCCTCTCGGTCCAGGCGGGAGTTAAGAGGTTAATAAGAAAAGGAGACGGGCCTCAGCCTGGAGATGGAGGAGACAGCGGGGAAAGGCTAGTTGTTAGCGACGAGGTGAAGCTAAACAGTTCGTCTCCAAACACAGTAAATGCCGCTAAACTCTGCTCGTGGTTGAAATGTAGCTAGGAGGACTCAGGCAAACCTATCCCTAAAATGGCCGCCATCAGAGTTTTTACAGATTACTCTTTTAATGCGTTGATTATCACAAAGTAGAGTATGTTCATTCAGTCTTTAGTCTTCAGGGTCGGGTTGGATTCTTTGGGCCTGATCTTTACTTCGTCATTAACCTCTCACCCTTTAGGTCAGAGGTCACGGTGGGACTGTGGGGCGCGGGACTCACCATGCTGCCCTCGTTGTTGCCGACCATGGTGTTGTAACTTCCTGTGATTCTTTTGACCTCGGTCACTTCGAACGTGACGTCCAGGCCGTTGGGCAACGCGTCGGTTCCTGCAGAAAACACAGATGCAGAAGTGTAACAAGGGAAGGACTCTCACTGGCTTCATGTGGTTCAGTAAACGCTAACCTCTTACCACCCGCCTGAACCAAATGCATTCTGTCCTCTTTGGCTGTTATATAGGCCTGTGTAACGCCTCATTTGAAAGCTAAGACCCACAAAACTGATCTTTTTCCTTGTGTTGTTGCTGTGTTCTGTTTTTTTTTTTTTCATTTTGGTCACTTTAGTTGAGTTTTTGTAATTTTTTTGTTGAGTTTTTGTCACATTTTTGTCACATTGTCATTTTTTTGTAGAATTTTGTCATTTTTTGTTGAATTTTTGTTGAATTTTTATCACATTTTGGTTGAATTTTTGTCATTTTTTTTGTCACATTTTGGTTGAATTTTTGTCACATTTTGGTTGAATTTTTGTCACATTTTGGTTGAATTTTTGTCACATTTTGGTTGAATTTTGTCATTTTTTGTTGAATTTTGGTTGAATTTTTGTCACATTTTTGTTGAATTTTGTCATTTTTTGTTGAATTTTGGTTGAATTTTTGTCACATTTTTGTTGAATTTTTGTCATTTTTTTGTTGAATTTTTGTTGAATTTTTGTTGAATTTTTGTTGAATTTTTTTTGAATTTTTGTCACATTTTTGTCACATTTTTTTGAATTTTTGTCACATTTTTATCACATTTTTGTCACATTTTTGTCACATTTTTGTTGAATTTTTGTCACATTTTGGTTGAATTATTATTATTATTTTTTTGAATTTTTGTCACATTTTGGTTGAATTTTTGTCACATTTTGGTTGAATTATTATTATTATTTTTTTGAATTTTTGTCACATTTTGGTTGAATTTTTGTCACATTTTTGTAGAATTTTTGTCACTTTTTGGTTGAATTTTGGTTGAATTTTTGTCATTTTTTTGTTTATTTTTTGTCACATTTTTGTTGAATTTTCATCACATTTTTGTTGCTTTTACATCCTTGTTTTCTTCTCATTTTTGTGGCTGTTTTGGTGCTTTTTTCCCAGAACCTTTTTGATTCGGGTAAAGCCAAACTGTAGAAAACGTGCTCCGTTCAGGTGCGAGTTAAGGTTACGCCCACACTCGTCCGCTGAGGCCGAGCTCGTACCGTCGGACGTGTCGATGAGCACCTCCACGTCCTTGAACACCCCCAGCCTCAGCAGCTTCTGTCGGGCCACGTGAGCGCGTTTCATCACCTGCAGAAGAAGAAGAGGAGGAAGCGTCATGGTAACGGCGACTCTCGCTCACATGCGGCGGCTCGGACACTCACGTCGATGAGGTTCTTGGCCTGGAACACGTCGGAGATCTCGTAGCCCAGGAGGTCCTCTTTGGTGCGGCCCAGGCCCTGGATGTTCACGTGCTGCACCACCACCTGCACCAACAACAGTCACCGAGGTCATTCAGAGGTGGGAGAACATCACCAAGAGCAAGTCTCCAGTCAAGCTTTAGCCACAAGTCACCTAAGCCTCATTTTCACGGCTGGACTATTAACTCATTGACTGACAGCCATTTTAAAATCAGAGAGCTCCCACTGCCAGAGGTTTTGCAGGATTTTAGCAGAAAATGAAGGTCTAGGTCTATATCAACACAAAACCCACCAAAAGAAAGACTCTCTTCTTTCATCTAAAAGAAAGTTTGTACCTCTTTCCATTCTTTAGTAATCGTCCGTAGAAAATAGGTGAAATCACCCAAAATGCTGTTTTCTGACTAAAAATCTGAGAAAACGAAGAGCAATGCTGCCACCTAGTGACTCAATAGTTTTTATTGAGTCACTAGGCAGCACAACTTAGATTTTAACACCAGATATGCTCAAGGCTTTGCTGCAGCTGTTCCCATTGAAAAACCCAATTGGCGAGTATAGACGTCATTGGCAGTCAACGTTCACTGCCAATGAACTGCCAACAAAAAAGTGACCAAAATTCAACAAAAATGTGACAAAAATTCAACAAAAATGTGACAAAAATTCAACAAAAATGTGACATAAATTCAACAAAAATGTGACAAAAATTCAACAAAAATGTGACAAAAATTCAACAAAAATGTGACAAAAATTCAACAAAAATGTGACAAAAATTCAACAAAAATGTGACAAAAATTCAACAAAGATGTGACAAAAATTCAACCAAAAAATTTAAAAAATTCAACAAAAATGTGACAGAAATTCAACAAAAATGTGACAAAAATTCAACAAAAATGTGACAAAAATTCAACAAAGATGTGACAAAAATTCAACCAAAAAATTTAAAAAATTCAACAAAAATGTGACAGAAATTCAACAAAAATGTGACAAAAATTCAACAAAAATGTGACAAAAATTCAACAAAAATGTGACAAAAATTCAACAAAAATGTGACAAAAATTCAACAAAAATGTGACAAAAATTCAACAAAAAATGTGACAAAAATGTGACTTGAAAACGTGTGCTTTCAC